>NC_057864.1:345797324-346118824 GCF_019393635.1 Dromiciops gliroides | reverse complement strand
TGAATTGTAAGATAATGAAACATACTAAATTCTTCCAACCCAATATCAAAAAGCCTGTAGTCAAAGTGAATTAAGTTCTGTCTATCCTTCTTAATTTTCTCACATCTATTTCTTCCTTTCCATTCCTTTTATACCAGCATAGTTCAGACATCATTTTTGGCTTATTGCAGTATAGACCTCATGAAGCTCCTTCCCTCAAGTCTCTTCTTTCAATGCATGATGTCAAATTCATCCTCCTGAATCAGTTTTCATTTTGTCATTCCTCTCCTTAAATCTTTTAATGACTCTCCAATAGCCTACAGATTAAAGTTAATATTCTTTTTTTTATTTTTGCAGGGCAATGAGTGTTAAGTGACTTGCCCAGGGTCACACAGCTAGATAAGTATCAAGTGTCTGAGGCTGGATTTGAACTCAGGTCCTTCTGAATCCAAGGCCAGTGCTTTATCCACTGTACCACCTAGCTGCCCCTAAAGTTAATATTCTTTAGCCTGGAATTCAAAGCCCTCCATAATCTGACTGCAACCTGTCCCTTCAACCTAATCTACCCAGAAACTCAAGCCCTCAAGCCAGGTTGACCTCACCAACTCTCTCACCCCAATCGTGACTTTTTTGCTTCTGCCTGAGATACTCCCCACAACATCCTTTCCTACCCTAACTTTATTCTATAATCCAATTTCTGCTAATATTACAGTAAGGAATATAGGTAGAATGAATTTAACCCAAAGCTCAGTCTTTTCAAAATTGCCCCCAAAGCTTGGAGATACTAAAAGGAACTTGAAGAAGCCCAGAAGACTACCATTAAGTAATTTAACTACAATAATTCCTTCTTATTTCTTTTTCATTTGAACCAAGAGCTCCTTTCTAATCTTCAGGATTACATAATTTTTCACCCCCCCAAAATAAACTGGTTTTTAAGGCAAAAATAGCAATAGCGTAGAACTACCCTTTCCTTTCCCTAACTCTTCCTCCTTCAGTTCTTTTTTGGAAAATTTTAGCTGCTTCAGAGATTGTGAGGCTTCAGAGAGTATAGACCACAACACTCAGATTTCAACTACTTTTCTCTCCCCTAACCTCTTATTTTATGGATTTCTATTCATGGATTAGACCCTACTCAAACTACACTCCTCCATGAAACCTTCCCTGCCATTTGTATCCCACAGTGATCTTCCTTTCTCTAAATCCCCCTGTGCCTCTCATTTGGTAATTTATCACACGCTGTCTGGTATTTTTTTCACTTTTAATATTTATGCACCTATTTAGCCATCCATTTTGTAAACTCTTAGAGCAGAAACTGTTATACCTCTTTTTTTTTCCCTAATGGAGTCTGGCAGATTGCCTTTTAACAAGTAAGCTCAATTAATAATTTTGAATAAATGAATTAATTAAATCAGTAATACTTCTTTCAGAATTAGAAGGAAGGGAGGGGGAAATAGGAATAATCATTAATTAAGCACCTACTATGTTCTAGGCACTTTACAAACATGTCATTTGATTTAAAATATCAGTGAAACATGGGGGCAGCTAGGTGGTGTAGTGGATGAAACACCGGCCCTGAATTCAGGAGGATCTGAGTTCAAATCCGGCCTGAGCCACTTGACACTTAATAGCTGTGTGACCCTGGGCAGGTCACTTAACCCTCATTGCCCCACAAAAAATATAATAAAATAATAAAATATCAGTGAAACAGATATTCATTGAAACAGATTATAATCCCTTCCACAACTAATAAATACTGTCCTTATGAAATGCTTTGACAGAAATAATTCAACATGAAACAGTAAATCCATAGTCCATTGCTGGGTTTGTACTTGTATCTTTTCCAGTGTGGTAGGATTTGCTAGAGGTTTTATTCCTCTGATGTGAATTTTGAGAACTTGGTGATATATCCATGACCTGATGAAACTTGAGAAGAGGATTTTAGTGGAGATATATCCTGTTATCACTTTAAAAATCACATGGATGGATTGTGGCTTGAATTTGAAATATTGGAGGCCTATGTTGAAGAATTTCTTCTGAATATCATTCATTCTATCTGTTTATCCCAGCAGAAAGGAGATGTTCATACATTATTCCTTTCAAGAATAAATGTAATCTGTTATTAATCACATTAACATCATTAATAAGTAAAGATCTCAATGTCCTAGTTAGATCTCCTCTGGGGAGGAAGTAGGTTCATGTTCTATATATACATGCTAACTTCTCAAATTTCTCCTACTGTTATTAATTTTTATTTTTATTGCTATTAATTACCTGGATACATTGAAGCAGATTTAACGACCGTCTCACCCACACCCCTTGATTCACCTTCTCCCTTGTTTTGCTTCACTTTTTTTGGATTTTATGTGTTTTTTCTTTCAGTATCTCTCCCTAAACCATCTTCAGCCATTATAAGATTTCCCAACATTTACAATGAAAATAGCCATTTCTATTTTAGTATTCATATTAAGAAATGCATTTGTAGAATACCAAGAATGATACAAGAAAAGGGAGAAGTGCTCATTTAATAAACATATCCATGTGAATACAACAGAATTCTGAGAAATTATAGGCTATCCATGATTTGAAGCTAGAGTAACCACTTTTTTTTTTTTTGGCTGGGTGTATTTCTTTCTCTGAAGCTTTGGCATTGCTATGTAGGGGGAAGATATGTGGCATGATTACAGATGAATCAGACAGTAGTTGGGGCATAACTGTTCTTTTCCAGAAATCCTAGAAGGGAATGTGGAGATATCAAAAAGCATAGAAATCTAGGCAACTACTGACCCGTTTAGAGAATCTCTGCTTTAGCTCATATTTGTTAACTTTAGATCCAAATAATTCAGATTATCTATTTTTTAAAAAAGAAATAGTTCCCTGGTATATAAGAAACAGTGAATATCCCTTCCTTTTACTGTTAAAATAGTCTAGAAATTCATTTTAAAGTATTTTTAAATTATCTCATTTCCAAAATTTACATCATTTAAAAAAATAAGTTGAATTCTCCATATCAAGCACAGTTGATAATTCATTTGGGACTTCCATGAATACCAGTTGTCATCAGTGTCCATATTTGACATCACCTCCCATCCCTGCTTATTTTGTGACAAAGTAAATATGAAAAGTGGTGACATTGGGTTGATCTGATTTGCATCATGGATATCAATATTTTATTGGACACCTAGTTTTTATGTGACAAAATAAATATGCAAACTGATGGCATTGAATTGATTCTCTGATTTACATTTTAGGGCAGAATGTGCAATGAGGAGACAAGTCCCTGAAAAGCAGTTTTGTGATCTGATAATTACCACTTGGTTACATTTAGGAATTAAAGTGATCATAGAGTGTAAGAATAGGAAGGCCCCTTGGAGAATGTACTATTGAAGCTCCTCATTGTAGAGAGGGGAAACTCTAGAGAGAGAATCCCTTTTATCATATGTTGTTAATGGAAAAAAGAATGATTTCAATATAATTTGCCACTGGAACTCCCCATCGCATGATATTATTAGGCAAACCATTTAAGTGATTGAAAAGAATTAATATAGACATTTAGAATTTGCAGTAGCTTTGGCTATAAAATTGTGCTTGAAACTGTCTCAAGGCTTTATAGTTATTGTATGTATAGGTTTTAAAATAATACCTTCATATATTGCTAGCCCTAATAGAAAAAAATTTCAAGGACTAGTCCCTCTAATATTTTCAGATAGGAGAAGATGAGAAACAGGGCAGAGGAGAAAATTTCATGCTACTGTGCTATATCACACAATTAGGCACTTTATGGGGGGTTTTATGTTTCCTGCTAAGAGAGTCCGGATTGGACCTTCTCAGAAGTAAGCTTATTGGACTGTTCAGATCATTGGTCTGTTCTGCTATGGTAATTTCAGTGTGTCTAAAGTGTGGAGCATGTGTTTGGGTTGAAAAAATGTCAGAAAATGGATTGTATTCTCAGCTTTGCTTTCTTGAATCCTATGGTGCCACATATAGCTATATAAGATCCTTTTTACTCTTAAGAGAAAACATGCTTTTAAAAACTTAGTAATAATAGAGAAGCCATCAGGATTTCAGAAACCCTTTGGGACTTAACAGAGACAGTGCAACTTAATTATACTTGACATCATTTGATTTTTTGAGATTCTTATTCCAAACTCTATAGGTGAGCAAGGGTATTAGCTAATTGAGGTTTGGGTTATATGCTTAGGGATACATTTTCACTGGACCCATGATTTTATTAGCATAGAAAACACTTCATGAGGAAATTTCCTCAATAATGCAAGTTGGCCACCTACTGAGAAAGCTGACATTTGACTCAGGAAGGTCTAGGTTCAAAGGTCTAGATTCAAATTTTGCCTCTTAACTTTAGACAAGCCACTAAGCCCTTGAGTTCCCCATGCAACTTTCTAAGAAAGACTGCACATTGCACAGCAGTTACCCATTTACATTGGTGTATGCTTTGGTATTCCTATATATATATATTCAAAAATATATGTATTCCAGATTTACAGGAAAAAGAATCATTTGTTCTTTATTAATAACTAGTAAAAAATAATAACTAGTGTTTATATTGTTGCTCAGTCATTTTTTAGTCATGTCTAACCCTCCATGACCCCATATGCATTTTCTGGGCAAAGATACTGGAGTGGTTTACCATTTCTTCTCCAGCTCATTGGACAGATGAGGAAAAAGAGGCAAACAGGGTTAAATGACTTGCCCTGGATCACACAGCTAGTGTCTAAGGCCGGATTTGAACTCTGGAATATGAGTCTTCTCAACTCCAGGCCTGACACTCTAGCCACAGTGCCATCTAGCTGCCAGGATTCATATGACACTTAGTATGTTCAGGCACTGTGGTAAACCCTTTACAATTATTACTTCATTTGATCTTCCCAACACCCCATCCTTTTTCTGAATGCATCTTAATTATTGCATGCAAATAAGATTTATATTTATTTCAAATTTAAGCAATCACAATTTGCCAATTGTGATCATTACCATTAACTATTAACAGTAAAATTACCTTAAAAAAATTGGAGGCAATTGTGGTTAAGTGACTTGTCCAGGGTCACACAGCTAGTTCATGTCTGAGGTCATATTTGAACTCAGGTCCTCCTGACTCCGGGCCTAGTACTCTATCCACTGCACACCTCACTGCCCCAGTAACATTACCTTTAAATACATTATCTTGGAATAAAGCCATTCTATTCAAAGGTATATATTTGAGTGGAAATTGGTCATGTCCTCTCCAATTTTTATTGAGAGACAAAATTCTCCTTTTTTGAATACTAATGGATAATAAGATATGCTGGTTTTCTTCCTTTTGCTATATTTAAAGAAAAAAATTATTGCCATGTTTTGGTTTTATACAAAGCTATACAGATAATTCCCACTTTGTGAGAGGATTTTTGTAACAAAATTAAACTGTTAAATAAAAATAATAATATAATGACCTCATTTTGAAAGAGCATGCAATATTTCACATCTGAAGTACTTCTTCCAACTCTCTATTTAAAAGAAAAAAATAATGGAAATCTATTTTCTCTCCCTCCCATCCCCCACACATTTAAAAAAGAAAAAAATTCTTGTAACACATATATGTACATGCAAAATAAATTCTCTCATTTCAAAAGAATATATAAAAATGTATCTCATTCTGCATCCAAAATATATCTCCTCATTGATATTTATGATCTTTATTGATTGATTGATTGATTGGATATTTCATCATCAATCCTTTGGAAACATGAAGTCATATTAATCATTATTTTACAACTTTTAGAGTTCTTTTTAATAGTCTTATTATCTAAGTTGTCCTGAGTTCTCTCATTTTATTCTTCATCAGTTTATAAAAGGTCCCAAAATTATTCATTTTTTGATATTGACATTAAAGTAAAAGTTGTTCTACTGGTTTGATTGACTTCACTCCACATCAGTTTATGTGTCTTAGCATATCTTTTCAAAATCATCTATTTCCTCACTTCTTACAGTACCTTGTATCCCATCATCTTCATTTGCTACAACTTATTCAGTCATTCCTCAACTTATGGGCATCTCTTTAGTTTTCAGGGTTTTTTTCATGTTTATTTTTTTTGGGGGGGTTGCCACCATAAAAAAGAACTGAGATATATGGATATAGATATATAATTTTGTACACAAAAGACCTTTTCCTCTTTCCTTGATCTCTTTTGAGCCTAGTCCTGGAAGTGATATAATGGGGCCAAAGGCCACATTCTGTTTAATAACTTTTTGTATATAAATTTCAAATCACTTTCCTTATTTCTGTCAAGTCCAAAAACAGTGAATCAATCAATGTGCCTGTTACTTGATAGTTCCTCTAACCTTTCTCATTTTTGTTTTTACAATTGTTGCCACTCTAATGGGTATGAAGTAGAATCTAAAATATGCTTTAATTTTCACATATCAGTAGTTATTTGGAACATTTTTTTCATATGGCAATAGGTAGCCTAGGTTTCCTTCCTTGAGAACCATCGATTCATAACCTTACACCATTGTTAAATACCAATAAAATCAAGCAGAAAGATATAGAAATTCCACTTAAAATTACTACAGAATAGGTTACTTGTGAGTCCCAAGATACATTCAAGAACTAAAAGAACACAACTATAAACACCATTTACAGAAATAAAAAATCCAAATAATTGGAAAATATTAATTGCTCTTGGGTAGAATGAATCAACATGATAAAATGACAATACTACCCAAATTAACTTACTTATGCAGTGCCATACCAATCAAATTACCAAAGAATTGCTTTATAGAACCAGAAAAAGAACAAAATTCATATGGAGGAAAAAAATATCAAGAATCTCAAGAGGAATAATGAAAATAAGTGAACCAGCACTGCACGATCTCAAAGTATATTATGAAGCTGTAATTACAAAAACAATTTGATACTGGTTAAAAAATACATTTCAGTAAATGAAACAGATTAGGGATGCAATTTGCAAAAGCAAATGTATTGAATATTCTATAATTGGTAAATATAAAGTCCCAAACTTCTGGGATTGATTCATTATTTGACAAAAACTGCTAGAAATATTGGGCAGCAATATGGAAGAAATTAAATTTAGACCCTCACTTTACACCTTAGAGATACATTCCAAATGGGTGTGTGATCTAGATATAAAAGTTCACATCACAAATTGGAGAAATATAGAAAAAAATCCTATCAGTCTATGGATAGGAGAAAAGACCATGACCAAAGAAGATATAGAGAAAAATCACTGAAGATAAACTGTTCATTTTGATTACATAAAATTATTTTTTAAATAAATAGTTTTCACATAAATCATTTAAACTAAAGTTAAAGAGGAAAAAATTAAACTGGGAAAATTTTTTGCAGCCACTTTCTCAAATACAGGTCTCTATTCCAAGATATATAAGAACCAATTCAAATTTATAAGAAAAGGAGCTTTTACTCTTTATGAATAATAAACAGCTTTTAAATGGCACCTACTGTGTGCCAGGCACTGAGGTAATCACTTCTTATCTCATTTAATCTTCACAACAAAGCTAGGAGATAGGTGCTAATGTTATCTCCATTTTACAGATGAGGAAAATGAGACAAAAAGACGTGAAGTAAATTGTCCATGGTCATACAACTGATCTTATTTGAACTCAGACCTGCCTGACGTAAGGCACAGATGCTCTAAGCTGCCCCAATTAAGCATAATTAGAGGGAAGTGATAGAACTACTTGATTCAATACTCCTTGGGTGTAGCTTCTTCTTCCTCCCTAACCCTTCTACCCTTAAAGTTCTGTCTTCTATCTCTTGCTCTGAGAATTGTGTTCAAATCAACACAACCACAACATATCTACATTGATTTGGATATTGTGATGTCATATTGATCCTCTTTGAATATGAAGGATAATAACCACCATTGCTTCTGGAAAGAATGTGTCAATACTCTGCCTCCTCTCACCCTCTTTATAACTTTCTAGACCCTAACTCCCATCTCTAGACTCCATTTCACTGTGTCTGTTATTTCTTTATCTGGGACATGTTTAGCCCCATTAAATGTAGGTTGCTTGAGGGCAAGAATTGTCTTATATTTGTATTTTATCCATTGGCACACAGTGATTGATAAATACTTTTCATTTTTTATTCATTCATTCTTCTCTAATTCCTTCATTTTACAAATGAAGAAACACAGGCCAAGGGAAGTTTAATGATTTTACCAATGTCACAAAGCCCCTTAGAAGCACAATCAAGACTAGAAATGAAATCTCCTAACTACCAGCCAAATTCTTTAACCCATAATAAACTTGTTGGGGATGAATTATTTCACAATTGGATCCTGAAAAGGAGAAAGAAAATTTATTTTTATGGGAAATGGCTAAACAAGCTCTGGTATATGATGGTAATGGAGTATTACTGTGCAGTAAGAAATAACAAACAGGATGACTTCAAAAAAGCTTGGAAAGACATGTATGAAATGATGTATTGGTAAGTGAGCAGAACCAAGAGAACACTGTACACAGAGACAGAAATAACATTCAATGAAGAACTGTGAATGACTTGACTATTCTCAACAATACAATAATCCAAGATAATCCCAAAAGAATATTGATGAAACATACTATCCACCTCCAAAAAAAAGAACTGATATGAAACAGACTGAAGCATGCTATTTTTCACATTTTTTCATTGAATTACAAATATGATGATGTTTTGCATCATCATATATGTATAACTCATATTGAATTGTTTGCCACCTCAGGAAGAGGGGAGGGGATAAAGGGAAGGAGGGAAGGAGGGATAGAGATTGGAACAGAAAAGTATAAATAAAAAATGTTTAACCTGAAAAAAAGACAAGATAACTATAAAAAATCTTTCTATCTGGGATCCCTAAACATCATACATTTAACATTAATAATTCAATAAATACTTCCATTTTAAAGACCTGAAAATTACTCAAAAACTGAAATAGATTCTCAATAAGGAGTATCTTCTAGGATAGAGAAGGGGGGATTTGAAGAAACTTTAAAATTATTTCTAGTTTTTTTAGTTGAATATGTAACTAGAATAGTTGATCCCTTCAAAGGAAAATCTAGATTTCCACAGAGGCTTAGTTTGTAAGAATAGAACAGTGAAAGCTATCCAAGTATTTTCCTCTTCACAATACAAATTTGGCTTCCTATAATTAGATGTGTTCACCCAACCTGAGAAGTACCCTTTATTCAAACCGATTAGTTAAGAACTCTCCATCAGTCGATTCCCCAACCCCATTCCCATTTCAGGTGTAAAAAAATATTTCCTGTTTCCTTCATGCTTATTTCTGAGCATCCCAACTTAATTTCTGATAAAATGTCAGGGAGCAGTGCATGTAATTTCTCAGAAGTCACAATACATTATGGAGAGGATTTGCACAGTCATTCTTTTTAGGATACTTCAATGAATATAGTTTCCTTTCCCTTACTATCCCCTTTCTGAAGCTGATAATTAATTTGTAAAAAGAAAAAAATTAAAAAACTTTTAAAAAAAGGGTTTTAGATGGCAACAGAACTTAACTGTGGGTATTATAAATCTTGTCTTTCAGTTAAAATGGAAAAAAAAATATGAGAGAACCTTTCAGAACTGCTGTTAGTAAACAGGTCCATAAACACAAAGGTGGCATTCTGTGGTGTGTAGTCTTGAAGCTAAGCCATTATGAATATCTGAAGAAGACACTAATAAAAAGACAATTTGACAATAAAGGGAAATGAGAGAATTTCCATTTTAGATGGATGCTTAAAAATTCAAGGCCTGAAATTTTGGGTATGTAAACATAATAGGTCATTAAGCTGTATTCATATAGATTGTAACTCTTAGTAAAGAGGATACAGAAGGAATTTTTCTGCTTTCTTCTCATTTATACTTTGGATTTGAGAAATACTTTTAAAAAAAAAACACCTCACTCAACTGAGAGTCTAGTGACCAGAATACCCAAAATACTCTTTGCAGACAGAGGCCTTTTAAAAAATGAGTTTGAGTTGAGGAACCCATAGAGATTGCATTGCATTTGCGTGACTTCACCTGAATAGACTGTAACAAGTCAGCTGCACCATGTTTCATCAGTGGCAGAAAGTCTAGGGAAAAAACAGTTTGCTCTAAGAATGAGCTCCTTGCTTTCCACCAAGAAGAATGGGGATGGGAGAGAAAGAAAGAGAAGAGACAAGGGTGGTGAGACACCGGGTCCAGGTGCGCTCCAGCCAGCCAAGCAAAACAGGCAGATACAGACAGTTTATTAACACGGGCTTGAATAATTCAAACTTCCAAACCACAGGAAGAGGCTTTCCAGGGGGAGAAAAAGTCCCCATAATTAAAGCTGCTCTGCTACACAGAGGCAGCTGTATCCTCCAACAGACTGAGAAAATTGGACATGGCCTAACAGCCTTCGAGAACAATGATGCTAGAGTGGATGGAGCCTTGTTTGAGAAGTGGTAGGTTTACATTGGTGTTCTCCAATTATAGAGTCAATTCTCTAGATACCAGCTCCTTTTACATATTAATGGTCTAACCCTTGGCATATGGCAGAAAGACGGGGTTCAGCTAAGAGATTGGTTGTTATGAGAAAGAGAAAACTCGGAGATTCTAGTGACTGGGTGATGTCATTTTGAAAAATTGTCTTTTATAACAAAGATATTGTTTTTCACATATTTTCTACGTTGATATGCAAGTATGCTTAGCAAATGAGGGTTGTTTTTTTTAGCCATATGACAGCTTCAGTTACCTGAGGCACATAGGCAGCACAATGAATAGAGTGGTGAAGATTAAATCAGAAAGATCTGAGTTCAAATTCAGTTTTAGACAAGTCAGTTAACCACCCTCTGCCTCAATGTCCTTATCTGTGAAATAGGGATGTAATAGCACCTAGGGTGTTAGGATCAAATTATGTAATATTTGTGGTGTTTTTGCAACGTTTAAAGATAATTTTTAAAAATGAGATTATTCTTATTATTAATTGTTACTTTAAAATGTAACCCAGAAAGAAAGAAGAGCTTTTGTTATATTTGCAGCTGGGATTGTTGATGTTAAAGATTTCTCAGATATGCCTTTCTCTGCCCACCTCCTAAAGTGTTCAGAAAGCTCCTTTCATCTTAATGTATTCCAATACCAAAATTCTTCAGCACCTTCTCTTATGAATGATACTTTTTTTTTTTACTCTCTGTTACATTTCCTTCGTATTATTTCCTGCCTTCTCCCAGTTTCATCAGGGAGGAGGCTAATTGGCACGCTTGTTTCTAGGCTTTTATTCTAGCAAAGTGGCATATCTGTAATCAACAATTCAGTGTGTCACTAGAGGCTTTGCCAGACAGAGAGGAACCGAAACGTATTGTTGAGGTTCCCCCTTGGGGATTTCACATCATGCCTAGTCTGAGGAAGGTAGAAGGAACACAATGGAATCAGCAGTAATTCCTGCTTTTCTTGCTTCTTGCTGTCAGCAGAGTTAAAAGTTTACCTGTGTCTCCTGTGGTTTCGATTACTTTTTTATTTTTTTGCAGGGCAATGAGCAATTACTTTCTAACCCCACCCCACAACATCAGAGGAAACTTGAGCTGTTTTCCAAATGATGATAAGGAATAGAAAAATCAGGATGGAAAAATAATAATCTATCTTCCAAAAAAGAAAAATAGAAGGTTTTTGCGTTCATCATTTTGAAAGCTGGCTAGACAACTTCCATGTCCTTTCAAAGGACACTTTTGCCACTATTTGCCACTTTTGATGACATCTTTAAAAAAGACCTTTAGTGGTAAGGCTATGACACAAAGAGATGTGAAACTTAGCAGGATAGACAATGAGACCCAAAGTTACAACACAATATTTCTTTAAAACATAAGTTTAGGATTCATTTCCAAGTGGGGCAGAGCACTGGACTTTGAATCAGGAAAACCTGAATTCAAACCTAGACTCTTCATGGCTGTGTGCCACTAGACAAGTACGGTAAACTCTGACTCAGTTCCTTATTCATAAAACACAGATAATAACACCTGCTTATCCAGGTTGCTGTGAGGATAAAATGAGATGATGTTTGTAAAACACTTTGTAAGCCTTAAGGTGCTATATAAATGCTTTTTGTTATTATTGTTATTATTTACATTTAATAACTGTGTAAGCATGGATAAATTGTTTAATCTCTCTAAGAATTGGTTCCTCCCAGGAAGAAAAATGGGGATCTCACTTGTACCACCTATCTAACTGCATTGGTATCAGGAAAATACATTATAAATCTTAAAGCAATGTTAAACATAAGTTGTTATGATGCTATGGCAATTCCATTCAACAAAGACTAGAGTGCCTGCTATTTGTCCAGTATTGCTGATGAAAGATTCCTTAACGATCCGAGTGAGAAATTAAAGTATGTTAAAGAGTAGCACTGGGGTGAGGGTGTAATAATAGCAGTAGAAAGAGTGCCAGGGGCAGCTAGGTGGTACAGTGGATAAAATGCCAGGCCTGGAGTCAGAAAGACTTATCTTCCCAAGTTCAAATCTGGCGTCAGATACTTACTAGTTGTATGACCCAGAGCAAGTCACTTAACCCTGTTTGCTTCATCTCATCAGTTAAATGAACTGGAGAAGGAAATGGCAAACCACTCCAGTATCTTTGCCAAGAAAACTTCAAATTGGACATGCCTGAGATGACTAAACATCCTAGCCCTGCCTCTTAGTACCTGTATGACCCTAAACAACACATTTCATTTCTCTGACCCTCAGTTTCTTCATCTATAAAAATGAAGGATCTGAATTAGGATGACCTCTGATGGTCTTTCTGCCTCTAAGATCCTATTGGTATGTCTTTTATTGAGTGTTCAAATGTATGGTTAATACTACTATTCTGAACACAATTAGAAGTTTATTGATGTTATGTTATATTAGATCCTTGTTTTGTGATTCCTAAAATCTTTGCCAACCCTGTGACATGCCATCACTTGTTCTTTATCCTACATCAAAGAATAAGACAAACAGTTTGAATTTGCTTAGTGTTCTCCATAAGTGGAATGTACTCACTTAGTTTCCTTCTAGAGTAAACTCAGGTTCTACCTCTTCTCATTTGAAGCAGGTACATGGCAAAATAGGTTATAGACCTATTATCAAGAAGCCTTGAGTACAAAGTGGATTTCAGACACTTGTTGAAATAATCTTTTCCATTTTTCTAGCCCAGAACTCTGGGCTCTAAAATGAATATTTATCTAAGCACATGAACATATTCCAAACCCCTCTTTAAGGAAAAAAAAATATGTGACCCTATCGATAGTCCACTTCCACTGGGGAATGAATCCGCAACTCTAGTTTCTTTATCTCATTCATATCCGAAACCAGTGTCAAGTCTTCCTATTAATCCATTCCTGAAGCATATATATCCTTCTTAGACCTGAAGAGTATTGTTATCTTGTCAGAGACTTCAACCATAAAATGACTGTAATCCAGACCCTACAAAAGCCTTTCTTGAGGCATTTGATTTTTAATATGTAAAAATAAAAGGAACAATGCTTCAGTCTGTTAGAGGGACGACAGTGTAATTGACATGTTGACAGAATATCCTTCAAAATTTTGGAAGTATTATCCCCCCTTCCTCTATTGAATTTCTTCATCAGATCAATCATACCTAGCCCATATTAGTGTATCTCTCCACAGGAACCACTTCCCTGAATTGAGAGTTAATGTTAAGGGCTTAGCTTTTGTAGAGTTGATAGTAAAGAGTTCTATTTAAGCACATTTCTATAAAATTATAGTAAAATATATTATCCATTATATTGTGTAATACCTCATATTTAAGTCAGTCAATAGATATTTATTATACATCCAAGTATGTGTCATACACTGTGCTAAACACTGGGGATAACTCCGCAAGGAATTCATAGTCTAATGGGGAAGACTATATGCAAATAACTATGTACAAATAAATTATAAACAGGATAAATTGGAAACAATCTATAGAAGGTAGACACTAGAATTCAGAAGGATCAAGAAAGGCTTCCTTCAAAAAGTCCATTTTTAGCTGGGACTTGAAAGAGTCCAGGGAAGTTGGGAGGCAAAGATAAGTAAATAGAGCAATCCAGTCATAAAAAGAAAATAAGTAATATAATAGAGATTATATAAGGGGCAAACTGTTGCTGGAGGAAATAGGATGGAATTGAATCACTTGTATAGATAAGTAGATGTGAAAATCATCAGCATAGAAATGATAATTAACTCCATGGAAGCTGATGAACCATCAAGTGAAATAGTATAGAAAAGAGAAGAGAGGGCAGGACAGAACCCTGTGGGACACTTATGATTAGCCGGCATAACCTGTATGAAGATCAAGCAAAGGAGACTGAGGAGTGGTCAAATAGGTATGAGAAGAACTAAGAACAGTAGTGTCATGAAAACTTGGGAGAGAGTATCAAGAAGAGGGTGATCAACACTATCAAAAGCTGCCAGAAATTCAAGGACAAGGACTGAGAAAAAGTCACTCGATTTGGCAATTTAAGAGATCATTAGGAGTGCTGAGAGTCACTTTGAGTCTGCGACGTCCGGAAGAACGACAGAGACAGTGACAGGGCAGCAGCGGAAGCAACCTCAGGAGCCATGATGTCTGAAGACATCAAGCCCAAGATCTGAAACTACCACAGGGCGCCCTTTGACAGCCGCTTCCTCAACCAGAACCAGACTTGCAACTGCTGGCAGAACTACTTGGATTTTCACCGTTGTGAGAAGGCCATGAAAGACAGAGGCGGTGCCGTGTCTGTCGGCGAGTGGTACAAGTGTGTCTACAAGTCCCTCCGCCCATGTCCTGGGTGAATTCTTGGGATGATCACGTTGCAGAAGATACCTTCCCTAGGAAAATCTGAGCCACTTCCTCTTCCTCCCTCACCTCCACCCTGATGCCTGGGACTGGATCCCTTCTTCCTTCAGAGTGGGAGGAATGGGATCTTTGACTGCTCCTGCGCTGGGAGACCTGAATCATGTTAAAAACAAACTGTATTGGAATGAGGCGGGGGAGGGGGGGGGGGAAGGGGGGAAAGGGGGGGAGGGGGAGGGGAGGGGGGGGTGAGACAGAGAGAGAGAGAGAGAATCATTATTAACTTTGGAGAGAGAGCAGTTCCAGTTGAATGATGAGTTCAAAAGCCAGAGATTGAAGAAGAGTGAGAGAAAATGAAGTAGGAGAACATATAAAATATGGTCTTCTCAAGGGGTTTATACCGAAGGGAGGAAAGATATGGGGTGATAGGTGGAATGGATGAATGCATCACATAGGTTCCCTCTAGAATTAAGGGGGAAAAAGGTTTTCTTTCCAAATGAATGTGAGCATTTTCTCTTATTGGACCATGAAGACTGAATAATCCTTTATGTTTCCCCTTTTATTTTCACAACCAGAAAGTTCAGAGCTAAATTCAGTGCACAGCTCCAGTAAATCCATTCCAGGTGCCTATTAACATCTGTCTTTTTACACCTTTTACTGAGTTTTGGTTCTTTTTTTATTTTTAATTGTCATATTTTAGGTGAGAAATAACTTTGTAAGTGGCCTCAAATCATTTTTGGAAGTAGACAGGTGAAATTGCCAGATGGATACCAAGTCAAGAATATGACTAAGAACCACAAAGTGAGTAAAAGAACCTTGTGTGTAGTCAAAACAGGTGTCACAAAGTCATTGCACCCTAAGCACATTGTACACTTAGGAGAACCTTCAGACCTTCCCTCAAAATCTATTTATTGTTATGTTACACATAGGAATAGGGGCAAGTACTGGACCTGTGATTTTATTAAAGGAAGCAAGGAAACTTTTATCTACCAATGCCATTGGGACCTTTTCTACAACTTAGCTGCCTAGAGTACTGAGACATTTGATGATTTACCCAGGGTCACCTATCCAGGTAATTTAGAGGTGGTGACTTCCTTTCCTCAAGGCCATTTCTCTATCCATTTTGCCAGGATGTCTCTTGACTCATTCAAGATCTTAGCATGTATCTAAGGTGGGATGCAAATTCAAGTTTTCCTGACTCCAAATGTATTAAAATGAAAAAAATGTGATTAAAGGGATAAACTTTATCTTTAAAAAATCCACCTATACACAGTGACGGTCCCTGAAGATTTTTATTAGAGAAAATATTGTTTTAGCTCTATGTTATGGTGAATTAGCTATTTGTAGGCTGATCTGCCTAGCTAACCATGTCACTATATTATTTCTTGAAAAATGTATTCCATTATACTCAAAAGAATGAGTGGGAAATGTCATATTTTTCCTTCTTTTTCCATTGCTGGAGCTCTACAGTTAGTGAGAAAAGAGAGTGCTGTTTCTCAATACACCCTTCTGACCTCCTCTATAGAGGGAGCTCTATTTTTAATTAGTATGGAATGTCTCGTGAGTAAAATAGTCTTTGCTAGTGCCTCAGTATGTCTCTTTTTTTTCCTCCAGTAGATTAGACAAAATATGTTATAAATACAATGCTATGCTTATTTGTCTTTATTGAGTATTTTCAACAATTTTCAATTGTAAGTATTGTTTCACTTGTATTTTTATCCCCAAGTGCTTGGAACATAGTAGGTGCCTAATAAATGTGTGTTGATTGATTAATTGCCAATTAGAAAATTGGCATTTTAAGGAAGATAGATGTTGCTGATTGCTTAGGACTGGGAGGCAGCATGACATGGTTGTTAATTTAATGGAGTTGGAGTCAGGAAAACTTGAATTTGCATCCCACCTTAAATATATCCTAGACTCTTGAGTGAGTCAAGTTACCCTTCTGATCCTCAGCTTCCTCAAATATAAAAGGAGGAAGGGAATAAACATTGATTAACTGCTTACTATGTGCCAGGCATTGTGCTAAGTGCTTTACAAATATCATGTCATTTGATCAGGGATAAAATGGAGTTCATGATAGCATCTACTTCATAGGGTCATATGAAGATCAAATGAGATAATGTATTTAAAGTGCTTTGCAAACCATAAAGTGCTATATAAATGTGAACCATTATCATTATTGATCCCCTCCAGGAGTATCCCAGTTCCTAAAGCATAAAGGGGCTGAACCCCAGCATGGTTCTGACCCCTTATAACTGGTCTTTCATTTACTTCTGCACTTTTAGACCCAACTTGCTCTTAATTCAAACAATGCAGCACAGAGACTAGTTTGTCAAACACAATTTTAGTTACAATTTAATGAAGAATTTATGTCAGGAGAACAATCGGTTGTCCTTCTTCATTGTAGTACATACAAAACAATCCTGAGGGCAACCCTTGATCCTAGAGTTAATGTCAAATATTATGATGTACAAAGCTAGGGTTCAAATCCCTGAATTGAATGAAAGAATGACTTATTATGATACAGAGTGAAGAGCCTCCTGATACAGCATCTAGCTAAAATCTTGATTCCTCCCTCAGTTTCAAGAATGCCCTCCTTATCTAAATGGGAAAAACATGAAGCAGGTCAGAATGGGAAAAGCTCTAAAAATAGAATAAAACCAGGGTGCTTTTTAGGCTTCAATCAGAACATAGAAGATTCTTAGAAAAGAGGGTACCACTGCCTAATGTTTAGAACATCTTCCAACTCTCACTTCAGTCTGAATCTGGGGCAGCTCCTTTCCACATTGTCATTGCACATTCTACATTTAGAAACTTGGATAATTTCCAACAGAAGCACAGATTTCACCTATTTTTCCCTAAATAGAATGAACAGGTTAGAGTTAGAGCTGAAATTATGCTTTCATTGCAGGACCCCATAGAGCAATTTTCTGTGACTTCTTGGGTTTTTCTGTTTCACATTACTGGGTTGAGAACAAGCATGGCTTATATTGTACCTCCTGAAGCAGCACTTTTATATTTTAACTTTATCACATGTAGATCTTTACTTCCAACTGTGCTGACAGGAAAGGAATGTTAACTGCTTCATAAACTACAATGTTTTTACACACAAACTCATACCACTAAAAACTAACAAAGATACTGGGTTGTTTTCTTTTCCCCAAGGAAAGGAATGCTGGTCCAAAATATGTCTATGGTTTAAACACTTTGAATTACTTTTGAATACTTTTAATTGTTAAAAGAGAATGTTTGTTGCTTCTTAAAAATTGTATTCTAATTGGAACCCCTATTCTGTGAAACTGTTTTATTCTTTTTCTAGACTGATTCAATGTCCTGAAGTTGGCACTGAGTGATCAGACTTATTTTGCAAACCTTAAGCTCTATATAAATATGAATTATTGGAGTAATGCTTCATTCCTTCCCAAGCTTTAAAGTTTGGATGTGTTTTTCCCTGATGGATGAATTGCTATTTTTCTTTCTCTTCCTCATCCTTGCAGTCTATCATTCTTTGTGGAAAACATTTCAATCTATATCTCAAAGGAAATCCTTTTAAGTTGTGTGTGTGTGAAATGTCATGCAAGAACATTTTTAAAATTTTCCCAGTCTTTATAAGCACTATCTCTTAAAGGCCATTTTAATTTCATATTTGCCTACTCACCCTCCATAAGAGTATCATTTGGTGAGACTCACTGTGTTTGTTGTTCAGAATTGTATTGGACACAGCATTAATATGTCAGATTGTGACTGCAGCATTCCAACAATTCAGGGATTGAACTTCAAATATCTCTGTTCTCACCTGCTTAAGGAGAGTTTACAGGTGTGAAATGGGCAAAACATCTGCAAACTACTGTCTCATGTGGTAGTTATGAAAAAAGCCTTTTGCAAACTGTAGAGAACTATATGAATAATTATTATTCTTTGCTTTCAGGATATGAAAGTGTTGAATTTTCAGATTAATGAGTAAAAGATTTTGCATTCTTTCTAAATAACAAATGATTTCAACTTCTACACCTGAAAATTTTCCTTCTTCATTTTTTGGGGTTTTGGGGCTTGTTAGATCAGCGACTTTGCAGGACTGTTGAACTTGAAAGTAGAACTCCTTATAAAATGTAATCTAAACCAGGAAAATTAGCAATAATGACAAGGAAAAGAATAATGCTTTAAATTGCCTACATTCAAATTCACAAAGTATGAGAATTGAACAGCAAGGGTTCCTATTGATTTTGACATTTATTTTTTATTGCAGCATGGTGTTCGTTTATGGAGCTATATAAATCTCATAAGAATAATTGCATAGCACAGTGTAACCCTGCTACCTTGCCCCTTTTAGGTTTCTTCTCTCATGACTTACCATGAGTGTCAGAAAGCAGATGGCATTCATGGGTGGCTGTGTTAGGCTATTGTTTTTTCCACTAACCTACCACCCTCCCAACTCACCACCAGTTGGCATTCACCAAAGGTAGGCAAAGGGACCCATGCAAATCTATCATTACTGAGGAACAAAAGGGGCAATTTTCATGTTCCAGGAATTTTTAAGTATTTAAAATACCAGTTATAAAACAAAATGCTATTGGACCATTTCAGTTCCAATATATACCCTTTAATCATAGCAAAATTGCTTAGAAATGTACTATAAGATTCAGCCTCTGAAACAAAACCTTCATTTTTTATTAAATCCACAAATATCATCATAACTTTTATTGAAGTCAATTAAATTTCCACATGTGTGTTCAAGCATAGAACAGTTAATAATGTATTTCCTTATCAGCAACTATTTCTTGCTTTCCTTTTCCTTAGAAGCATATGAATCATTTTTGGAACAACAAGCATCACATCCCAGAAACATATCTGTTTATTGAGCAGTTAGGAGTGATTAAAATACAACAACAAACAAGAAGGAGGTGGACCGTATTTTACACAGCTTTATTATTTGAATAGTTATTTTACCTGCTGTTAGCAGTTGTAATTTTGCCTGTTATAAAGGAGAGAGTAGTTCATTCATTTTTTCTATTTGTAGAGTTGTCTATCAACCAAACTTTGTCTTGTCTTCATTTTGCTTATTATTTCTATAGAAAAGGAGTTTTTCCTCAAATCATGACCAAGAGATCTTTAGAAAAGGAGAATCCAGGCCTTTAGTAGGTGTAGAAAAGTTCATAATCAGAGACCATATGATAGGGTATCAGGTGAGCAAGCTTATGGATTGGTGCTATATCATCAATTGAATGGTTCAGAAAAGTACCTAACAAGTTTTCAAATCCATTCATTGGAGAACCTCTGTTACAAAAAGTTTGCTATATATTGTTGGGTATTCCCCTTGGGGAAAGGCCCTATTTCATTTTTGTGTTTTTATGTCCTCAGCAATTAGCCCAGTATATGACATATAGTTAGTATTTATGTTAAATGGTTGATTCCTAAACTGCTATTATCATATTGCCCTGAGTCTGTGCCCTTGCACAGGTTGTCCCCTATGCTGAAACCCAAGGCCTCCTCACCTCTCCCTCTGAGATTTCCCTTGCTCCTTTCATAACTCAACTTAAGTGACCCCTCCTAGGTGAAGCCTTTGCTGATACCCTTAGTTGCTGATGCCCTCTCTCTCCAAATTTCTTTTTATTTACTTTGTTGTATCTTAAATACATGTCTATTGTTTAAATATCTTATTATAAGAGATAGACTTACATATTACATTTTGTGTGTGTTGTTTTCTCCCTATATGCTTCTTGAGGACAAATTTTTTTTGTGTCTTGGAATCATCAGTGCCTGGCACAAAATAGGATTGATTTTGTTCAATGAATGAGAATCTAAGCCTGATAACATTGCATATGACCCAGAAGAAAGTCAAATTGAGGGAATAAAGACTAGGAGATTGCATGAGTTTCCTTTATGACAAGTATAGCATTTGTGTTGTCTTTTTGCCTCTAAAATTCAAGATTTGTCCAAATGGAGTCAAATGATCATGTCTTAAAACAAGATCCAAGAGGGCATGAGATTGAATGTCTTTCCCTTGACTTATTTCTCTCTTGAGTAAATAGTAAAAAATAGAGAGGAGCAAAGAATCTATCTGAGCTAACTAAGAGGGAGAGGACCAAGCAGAGAAAAGTGAACAAATGCATATACCTTGGAAATAGGCCCTTTTTGTGTCCATTACTGCCTGATCTTAGTTCTAGAAATAACTCTCCACTTTATGAAATTTTTGCCATTGAGGGGAACAAGAAAAAAAAATGCATTGTTGATATCATCTAATGTGCTTCACCTGGCAACTTCTCCAGCAATCTGGGAGAGTTTTTCTTCATTCCTTTTGGAGGTCTAGTTGTCACAGACCACAGGATAATTCACCTAAATGGAATTTGTACTAGGACAAAAATGAATATTTTTAAAATTTTCTAATAGCAAGTCAGGAAGAGACTTTTATACTACATAAAAATAGATGTTACCGGGGGCAGCTGGGTGGCGCGGTAGATGGAGCGCCGGCCCTGGAGTCAGGAGTACCTGAGTTCGGATCCGGCCTCAGACACTTAATACTTGCTAGCTGTGTGACCCTGGGCAAGTCACTTAACCCCAATTGCCTCACTAAAAAAAAAAAAAATAGATGTTACCTATTGGCTTTGATGATTACTTAGTCTGTTTTAGAGTTGACATTTTAACATTTTTATGATATAAATAATTTCCACATTTTAAGGCAAAGTGCTGTCATTAGTATTTTGAGCTTAATTTCCATTTGTCTTTAACACTTTCATTTGATAGATAGTGTTTTATTGGAAAAACAACTGGATTTGAAGTCAGATAACTTGAATTCAAATGCTAATGCTTCCAATAACCAGCTATATGATATTAGGTAAATCAGTTTTCCTCTTGGAACCTTAGTTTACTTGTCTATAAATGAAAGGGTGAACTTAATGATCTCTGAGGTTTCTTACAGCACATTCTATTATTCTTGTTTGATTGCATGATTCTTTAACTAAGTCTGAATAAAGTTGTCTGAAGTGCGCCATTAGAAACCCAAGAAGACTGCTTTAAATATGGAATAAACGTTGATCAGTAAGAAACAGCAATTGTTGCTGACCCTCAGTTTTCTAGTTTTAATAGCACTCCATTCTCATCAGTATGACTAAAGGGGACTATATCAAGAATCAATAAATGGTCTAGTAACAAACAGAGCTTCTATATGACCACAGAGATGTCTTTAGACATCCTTGCATCCAGCAACCATGCCTATAGTCCTTACTTCTGTGAGGGAGGTGGGAGCAAAGTGCTGAAACTGGTGGATTGCATGAATTCAGGAGTTCAGAGCTTCAGGGGGCCTAAAGCTACTGGGGCTGACCTCACTAAGTCCAGCACTAATATGGTGACTCCCTAGGCTATGAGGTCCACCAGAATGCCTAAAGAGGTGCAAAACAGCCCAAATCAGAAAGAGAGCAAATCAAACCCTCTGTGTTGAATATCATTATAGTCAGGCCATGAGTAGCCACTGCACATCTATCCTTGGAAAAAGAGGGAAATGTAGTCTCAAAAATAAAAATAAAATAAAAACAAAAATCACTGCATAATACAACTAACAGAATCAGAAAGTACCAAAAGCTTATGAATTTAAGGGGAATGAAACCACCACATTATCTCATAGGAACCCCTGGAATGCATTTGGAACATCCTTCCCATAGAATTATAGATAAGGTTTGACTCTAGTGACCTTATGAAAGGACAGGCAGAAGCACTGAATTTTTTACACTAAAACATATATTTTATGTGGTCAGCATTCTTCTTGTAGCAACACTGAACTGTTAATCAACCAGCATTTATTATAAACACCCACTATGTGTTAGACATAATACTAGGAGGGGGAAAACAAGCATTTATCAAGCAACTACTGTGTGCCGGGTTCTTTACAAATATGGTCTCATTTGATCCTCACCACAACCCTGTGAGATAGGTGCTATTATTCCCATTTTACAGGTAAGGAAACTGAGACAGAGGTTAATTTATTTGCCTAAAAATCACATAGCTAGTTAAGTGTCTGAGACCATATTTGAATCCAAGTCTTCCTCACTTCACTCTATCCACTGCCATTTAACTTTCAAGTGTTGGGAATACAAAGACAAATACATACATATATGTGTGTATATGTATGTATTCTGTTGAAAGCCACATAAAAGACATCTGTACTGAATTAAGGAAGGAGATTGAACAAGAACTCTTCCTCTGACTCAATCCAGAAGTAAAATATCTGGTCATTTAAAGATCTGTCAAGCTCTATCTCACAGGTTGAATTATCCAAGTGAAATTGGACTGTCTCTCATTTAAAAGGACTCATTTGCCACAGCTTGTCATCAGAGAAATACAATTGTCTATCATTGTCATCCATGGTTCTATTCTCTGATCAGAGCTTTATTCTGCTGTGCTTGTGAAAGCCTGCCCTATATCCTGGACCTACCTAGTATTCTGAACTGTCTAATATCTTGTCTCTACCATGTATCCTGAATAACCTTGTGGTCCTTCTTACCTCTAATAGGTGGGGAGTAGGAAACTGTCTCTGTCTCCTGATTTGTATTTCTTGCCTTATTCTTAATTTTCCCTCTCCCAAATTGGACATGCCCTCTATCTGAGCATTTCAATAAACATGACTCAGAACAAGGCCCCACTGGCTATTTTCACAGCAAACTATATCCCACTAATACTTGAGTCATGCTGAAATGTCCTGCCTACCAACCAATTCAGCATAGGCATAGAACAGTTTCTTGATTATAGCAACTGATGCATCAAATTAATTAACATTTGTAAAATGCTTTATAAACTTTAAAGTGCTATATAAATGCTATTATTATTATTATTATTATTATTATTATTCACATGAATTAGGTACAGTCTGTATTCTTGGGGTAAAATTCAAACATACTAAGGCAAATCCAAACATATTTTCATTTACTAATGTTTCTAATTAAGGCAGACCCTAATAAATAATGTCCTTGACAATCTGTAAATATAATTAAAATACTTAGGTTTATTTTGTCTTTTCCTGTTTGGGGGGCTAGGGTCTTTAGCTATGAGGCAAAACAATTATCTAGCATTAACAACAATGAAAAATTAAAGCAGTTTTAATCACTGTCTATTCTTTGTCCCTAATACTGACCAATATTTAGCTCTACATCAACAAATTTTTAAACTAGAGATTTTTTTTTCTTGAAGAAGTAAATGTTTTGGGGCAGCTAGGTGGTGCAATGGATAGAGCACCAGCCCTGGATTCAGGAGGACCTGAGTTCAAATCCGGCCTCAGACACTTAACACTTACTAGCTGCGTGACCCTGGGCAAGTCACTTAACCCCAATTGCCTCACAAAAAAAAAAAAAGAAGAAGTAAATGTTTTACTAACAACTATAAATTTTGGCATTAACCATGTTTGACCTGGTCAAGAATATCTAAAGGGTACCTAAAGGGAGTCATTTAAAAAAAAGTTGCTTTAGAGGGCAGGACTAAAGTTACAGGAATGCAGGTTCTAGCCCAATTCATTCTGTCTAGAAATGTGGTGGGCTGCCTTGTGAAATATTGAATTTCTGATCACTGAATGTATTTAAGAAGGAATTGACAGAAAGGGGATCCTTGCACTGAATAAGAAATCTGATGACATTACCTCTAAGTTTCTCTGATAAGCAGCCACAATATAACCTCATGTAGTATATTACTTAGTTATTTGTCTAAGTTCATAGATTCTTAGAATCCTGGAATGCTAGCATTTGATGGAACCTTAACTTAGCTACGTCATTTTTTTTTTGGTGAGGCAATTGGGGTTAAGTGACTTGACCAGGGTAACACAGCTAGTAATTGTTAAGTGTCTGAGGCCAAATTTGAATTCAGGTCCTCCTGAATCCAAGGCTGGTGCTCTATACACTGTGCCACCTAGCTGCCCCAGCTACATCATTTTTGTAGGAAAAGATGTCCTGCTGCCTTGCCTATAACTGCGTTACTTTAAATAAAATTAAGACCCATTTTCTGATTTAGCCTCCAGGTAAGGGAACCCCATGCTATTATTTTGAATGTCATTGATTTTCTGAATAGAATTCTTTTTTTATTGTCTGATACTAGCACATTGATTCAAATTGTTCTAAAAATTGATTTTTTTTATAATGCAGTCTTAAATTTCATTTTCTTTGTAAAATCTAACAATAGAAGCTTAAGGGGCTCAACATGGGAATTTTTAAAAATGTTTTTACTTTTATCAATGAAATTGAAATCAACAGAATCATTAGACTTTCAAATAATGGTGTGGGTAGAATTGTTTCCATCTGTAATAGACTCTAATTAAATTACTGATGTTATCATTGTAACTGGGTTCATAGGAACAAAACTGGCAAACTCAGATTCATTTAGTTGTGTTAGTGAAGCCTGTCTTATTTCTTCTTACTTACTAATTCAGAACATCAGAAACAAAATCATTATTTGAAATCATCCTGATGTCATCCACAGAGCTTCCTGGTGCCAGGTAACTGTGGTGCCACCTTCCAATGTACACAATTTATGATCTGATTAGACTTGATGAACACAGATCCAGATCTGGCTTGGACAAGAGCCAATATTTCAATGGGAAGCCTTTTTGGGGGGTGATCACAAAAGTTCTCAAGCATTTGTCTTATCTATAAAATTATAGTTTTACACTAGATGACCTCCATTCCAATTCAGTATTTTGAATTTGCTGTACTCCATAGTCACTGGAAAGTAGCCAGCTGTCTAAACACAGCTGATGAAAAGCACAGTTCAGAAACAAAAACAAAAACAAAACTTCTCTGCATGGCTCAGTCTTTATTGTAAAAGACCATTGATCTGGAGCTACAGTGAAGCACTATCCACAGCTAACTTCTCTAAAAAGTGTTCTATTAAGTCTCACTGTTATTTTCCACCTTTGGTCCTCTATTATGTGAATGCAGTGACTGTGTGATGTTTTGGGAGTTAACACATTTGGTTCCTTTTTACCTCAACCAGTGGGCTTAATGGGTGTTTTATAAATTCAGTTGTTCTTGTTCAGTTATATTTTTTCAGTCATGTCCTACTCTTCATGACCCCATTTTGGAATTTTCTTGGCAAATTACCAGAGCGCTCTACCATTTCTTTTCCAGCTCATTTTACAAATGAGATTGAGGCAAACAGGGTTAAGTGACTTGTCAGGATCACATGGTTAGTAAGTGTGTGAGGTCAGATTTGAACTCAAGGAGATGAATCTTCCTGACTCCAGACCTTATACTCTTTGTGTACTACTACTATTTTATGACCTAGGTGCCCCCTTTTATAAGTTGAACTTATCCAAATTAGGGTCAGTGGATGTCAAATTTGCTGGACCAGGGATGATTGGGACCCCAAGAACAGAGAGACCACATGGCTAGAGCTGGTAAACCAAAAAATCTCAGCAATAGACTAGAAGGAAGTCTAGACCATAGATGAGAGCAGTAGGAAAATGAATAGCAAACAATATAAGCTGATCTAAGCAGATACTGTTGACATCAGGGGAGGTTCAATGAGTGGATGGCTCAGAATAGACAGATAAATCTCTGTATCCAGTACTAAGTAGAGATTCAAGCAAGCCAACAGTAGTCTAGCAAAGTTTGGGGACCCTGACACAAGGTCGAGGGTTTGTGATAGGATTCCAACTGGCAAGAACAAAAACAAAGGCCTAATCCCAGAGTATCTGAAGTAACAACAGGGACAAATAGTGAATTGGTGGCTAAAGGCTACTTGTTACAGATATTACTATTGTACCCTGGTACTAATTTTCTTACTGGATTCTGAGATATCTCACAGATTTAGCCATTTTACTTATCCTATTCAGGAATAGAGTTTGTTCTAGGGCCTAAGGCCAAGCCAAGGTTGTAGCTAGAATTAAGGACCCTTCCCCCATCTGAAGGGCTTTGTGAGCAATCAGCAAAATCAGTCTCTTAGGGCTGACTATTCTTGCAGAATTGGTGGTGTGGGAAATTGCCCAATAGGATTTTCATGAGCCCACAAATTCAGAATTTATCTACTGTTCTCCCTCCTATATAATTTTGTTTCATACTGTCCTCTCTTCAACCTCATGATCTGCTTACTAGATCAGCAGAATGTTTATCACAGATATGGAAAAGAGGACATGGACAGAGCTTATTCCCAGGGGTGGGCTCAAGACAGCTCCAATGGCTTATGATTGCCAACTGCTAAATGTTCAGTGTATCTATATCTTAGAAATTGGCAAATGCTACAAACCAGGCTTCATTTATTGCTTCTCTGGTGGTCTCTACTTAAGAAAGTGATAGAGAAAATGTTAATAATGCAGATTAAACTTAAATGAGGGTCATTCATACATTTTTTCCCAGAAAGCCAGTTGTTAAACATTTAGCAGCACACCCCTGCCTATACCAAAATTGTGAAATGCAGTTTCCTCGATACCCTTTCATCTCTAATCTGTTCCAACTATTGTTCCTCTAATCCTTAAAACTCTTTATTGTAGGCACCATCAGAGTCAGGTAATGCTCCGTACTTCTTACTTTTTCTTTGCCTTCCAACAATCAAAGCTTATCTACTTTGTGTACTATTGATGTAGAGCATTGCCCACTCCTAGGAATTCAGATGTACTAATTTGGGCAAATATTTAGCCTCTTCCATGTAACGTTATAGTTCTAACCATTGTCTTCAATGACTATAATACCAAAAAGTGGATGAATATGCAAATTCAAGAGTCAAGAACAATTGGAGAGATATATTAGGTTAAGGCCTATTTTCTGGTGTAGAGATATACACACATATCCAAATACATACATATATATATATATATGTGTGTGTGTGTGTGTGTATGTGTGTGTGTATACACACATATTTCCTATAGGAAATCCAATTTAAGATATACAAGGGACAATTGGTAATACAAGGCTGGAGCTCAGCAGAGAAATGTGGGCTGGAAATATAGTACTGGGAATCCTCTGCATATAGAAGATAATTGAACCCATGGGAGCTGATGAGATCACCAAGTGAGAGAGTAGAAAGTGAAAAGGGAAGGGAGCCTTAGACAGGACCTTAGGGGATGTTCATGGTTAGTGAGCATGACACAGATGAGTTACCAGTGAAGGTTGAGAAGAGTGGTAGGACAGATATAAGAAGAATTAGGGGATAACTGACATGAAAACCCAGAAATAAGAGAAAATCTAGGAGGAGATTGTGCTCAACAGCATCAAATGCTACAGAATTGAGAAAAAGGTCATTAAATTCAGCAACTAAGAAATCATTGGTAACCCAGATTGCAGAGGGTTTTGAAGAGAGCGAGAAAAGAGTCAATGGAACACCAACTGTAAATGTTTTCTA
Organism: Dromiciops gliroides; assembly: GCF_019393635.1. Taxonomy (NCBI): domain Eukaryota; kingdom Metazoa; phylum Chordata; class Mammalia; order Microbiotheria; family Microbiotheriidae; genus Dromiciops; species Dromiciops gliroides. The sequence goes on along the minus strand of NC_057864.1, from coordinate 346,090,758 downwards.
CAAGTTTAGCCACAAAGGGGAGCAGAGATATTGGTTAATAGCTACTTAGGATGGTAAGATCAAGTAAGGGGTTTTTTTAAGAATGAGGAAGACATGGGAATGTTTCCAGGTAACTGGCAAGGAAAGAGCAGAGAAGGAAAGATTGCAGATAAGAGAGAGAATGGGAATGATAAAGGATAACATTTACTGAATAAGTCTGGTTGAACTGAGATTGAGTATATAGAGTGGCTTTGCCTTGTCAAGGAGAAAACCTGCTGCTTCATGTGAGACAGGGAGGAGAAGATGGTGGACAAGGATATCTGAGTGATGTAAGATGAAGGGGAGGAGAGAAAGGAAAAATCTTGGCAAATGGTCCCACTTTTTGAAGTTAAATATGGGATAAGGTATTTAAATGAAAGGAGAAAGGGAAAGTGTCATCAAGCAGTATATGAATAGGAGTGAAGGAAGTGGATAATGAGAGCAGTCCAGGGTTAGGTCTTGACAAGGCATGGTCTTATCCCTGTTTCTCATACCTAGGACATTTCCCATTACTATGGCTTGGCACTGGGCTTTGCCCATGCCTGAAATGGACTCCTTCCTTACATTTTAAAAGTCTTTACTTCCTTCAAGGCTCACGTTACCTTTTGTCCATTTTGTAAAAATTCAATATCTAGAAAAATATGTATACATTGTCTCTTCTGATAAGATATAGCCTCTTTCAGGATATTATTTCATTCTTCTTTTTGTATTCTTGCTGCCTAGCACAGTGCTTGGCACATAATAAACTTATAATGAATGTTTATTGGTTGATAATAAGTGATATAACCTTCAAAATGCTGTTAGCTGATCAATTCATTGTTTATGTTCATTATTTCTACCAAGTTTCATTGCAACTACTCCCCTTAAATCCTTAGAAATTTAAGCTACCCTGCATAAATTGGGTTTTCTAAAAGTTTTATTTCTGATGGTTTTTACACCACTGATATTTCTTTGATATGCAATGCCCCTAAACCCTCTCATGTGAAAAAGAAAGTCAGTCAAGCCAAATAAGCTGACACAGCAACCAAATATTGCAACAGTCTATACCCAGCATTCTCTACCTCTTTACCTAGAGTAGTAAATTTAGTTTATTATCTGTCTTCTGGAATTGGTATGAACTGATTCAGAATGAAGAACCAGGAAAACAGTAAATACCAATCTTCCCAAGTTTCTTTGAATGCACTGTATTAGGAGTGGTTCACATCATAGTAATACTATATTCACATATGACAGTTTGTCCATTCCCAATTCGTTGTCTTTACTTTGTTTCAAGCATTTGCTATTACTCATAAGAGTTCTACTAGGGGGGCAGCTAGGTGGTGCAGTGGATAGAGAGCACCAGCCCTGGAGTCAGGAGTACCTGAGTTCAAATCTGGCCTCAGACACTTAATACTTACTAGCTGTGTGACCCTGGGCAAGTCACTTAACCCCAATTGCCTCACTAAAAAAAAAAAGTTCTACTAGGAATATTTTGGTGGGAATTGGACATTGTTGTTTTATATCTAGATAATTTGACCAGTTAGCTATTTATGGAATGGTTCTTAGTGTTGTATATGTATTTCAATTCTATATACATATTGAATATCAGACTTTTCAGAGATTTCTACTGCAAAGATTTTCCTCCCTTCAAAAATGGCTCATTCTAGTTCCAATGATTTTGTCCATGCAAAAGTGCTTTTTTAATTTTAGATCTTCAAAAGTGCTTTCATCTTACATGATCTTTTCTATCCCATGTTTGGTTAATAATTTTTTTCTTCCCAACCATAATTGTAGATGGCACATCCCTCCCATATTGTTATAATACTTGATGAATTGCCACTTAATATTTCATTTGCTTATCTAATTGGAGATTGCTGTAGTAGATGATGTGAGATTCTGTTCTGAACCTATTTTCTGCCACATTTCTTTTCATTTCTTCTAGCAGTTATTCTTGAGTAGAAAATCCCTCTGAAAATAGTTTGTTATCGTTGTTTTTTTCAAACACTGGGCTGTGGTGTTTGCTTCTAGGATTTATTTGTTTCCACTTCTTTAATCAGTTACAAGTAGTTTTAATGATTACTGACATATAGTATAGCTGGAAATCTAGTAAGGCTAAGTCCCATTAATTCCTACTTTTGTCACCATTTTCCCTTGAGATAATAGCATCACACTTTTAGAGCTGGAAAGGATTTACATAATCTGTCTGATATTACCCCAGCATTTTCCAGATGATGGAACCAACATCCCTAGAGGTGTAGTGACTTGGCCAAACTTACTTGAGTCCAGTTTGCAAACGCTTGTCTTCTGACACCATGATCCATTACCTTTTCCAGTATTTCATTTTGCTTCCCTTGCTATGTTTTCTACATAAAGGCTTTTGCCTCTGACACTTTGTCAACTCTAAGATGGGGTTAACGGGATATACAGATGAGATAGTGCTGCAAGTGGCCACTATGGGATCAAAATAAGCTAAGGGACAATGTGCCAAATTATGAATCCCCACATTCAGTGTAAGAGAAGGTAGAGATTGAATGAGGATTAAAGTCAAAAGTATACATGAGGGTCTTTGGAGTCTGATAACCCTCTTTCAGAACCTTTTCCCTGGGCTATCACCAACCCTTTTAAAGCTTTAAAGACCCTTTAACCCAGGGAACTGGGTTAGTTTATTTTACCTCTTGTTCTCCATTTGTATGTAAAAATACTAACACAATTATAAGGTCATAAGATTTCAAGCTAAATGGGAACTTAGAGAATGAATCCCAACCCTTAGTTATATAGAGGCCTTCCATAGAAGTTAAATTACCTCCCTTGTTCAGTCACCCTAATGAATGGCAGAGCATAATTTGAACCTTCTGACTTCAAATTCCAATATTCTTGATACTTTACCACACTACCTCTAATTGTTGCCCATTTGAGTGGTAAATGTGCACCTCTAGCTAGTTTTTGTACTTTCAGGCCAAATTGTTTTGATATGCAATTGCCAGTGACTGAGATCCCATGACAAAACCCACATGCGTGAGTGGAGCAGTGATGATAGTGCTGTTAATGATGATGATAGCTAACATTTATATAGTGCCTACTATGGTTCAGGCACTTTGCCAAGTGCTTTACACAAATATTATGTCCTTTGATCCTCACAAAAATTTTGGGTTGTAAGTGCAACTATTTTCTCCATTTTACAATTGAAGAAACTGAGGCAAACAGAGGTCAAATGACTTGCTCAAGGTCACACAACTACTATGTGTCTGAGGCAACATTTGAACTCAGGCCTTCCTGACTCCAAGTTCATGATATCCACTGTTGCATTAGCTGCAAGCTACATGTAGAACCCATGCTAGCATTTTCTGGGCACTTGCAGATATCAAGTGATTTCTGGGTTCTAAAAGACCCAGAACAAAAATAAGCAAGCAGAGACATTGATCACAGTCAGAGCTTAGAGCTCTGATACTTCTCCTACATTTACAAGCTACTACATTAACCAGAACAAAAGTGAATGAAGACACTGGCCCTAATTTACATAACTTATGTCATCTTCTCCCAAATCCAACCATTTGTACTCTCTGTTAACAAAAGGAGAATTCTTTTGCTCATTTAAACTGTTTCTTGTCATTTGCCTAATTTGGGATTTTCCCTTAGCAAATATATAGCACACAGCGACTGTGTACAAGGTGCCATGCTTTGCTAGTCATCTATTTCTAATTCATATGTTTCATATGTTTTGTTCCTTTGATCAATAGAAATTGTAGCAGAGGTTTTCTGAGGAAACAGCTTTTATTTGTCACCTTGCTATATATATCTCCGTTCTGGTTATTCTCAGCTAGCTGTGAATACATTGACTTTTATAAAGTATTCCACATGACTGTATAACACAGGTATTGATAAATTGCTCTTCTAGAAACTGTATAATTTCAAGCATTGGTTAGGTTCAAATAAATTGGTGTGCTTCTGGAAAAGAAAGCCAATCACTGCATTTGAAAATGAAAAACCAAGCTAATAGGCAGGCATTCACTGTTTCACACATCCCCTCATGGACCATCTTAACTTTTAACTAATTCATGCAGGATGTGTGAAGTGCTGTGAATGCCCATTAGCATTCATTTTCAAATGACACTTCAATATGAAGTGTCATAATGCCAGTGTCCTGGATCACCTAGTGGTCCCTTGCCCCCCCACCCCTTGTATTCTTATGAAACAAAAGCCAGGAGCAACTCAGATGCCCATGATTCAGATACTCTACATTCAACAGAATCTGATCTTACAGCCTTTCTTTACAGCTCACTCCATATTGACATATGGCATGTGAGAAGGACCAGTCACTAGATCACAAGCCCCTATTTCTTCAAAGAGCTGTAAGTAGCCATTTCTGCACCCTGGAGGTATTGGTGGGGAGAGGGGAAAATATAAGAAATGAGGGGGTGGTTATATAAGCTCACATGAGGTGCTACTAAAGAAGGAAGTCACCTTGGAAGAGACTGCCTTTTCTGGGGACTAAGCTAGCAGGGAAGGAAGTCAAAGTGACCTACTACCTGTTTCCTGAATCTAGCGAGTCATGTCCCACCTCTGTGTTTTTGCATAGACTACCCTTATGCCTGGAATGTATTTTTTTCTCACTTTGGCTTCTTTAACCCCTGGCATCTGTCAAGGTTTAGCTCTCAGGTACTATTTACTATGCAAAACTTTTCTTCATCATCAAAATTTTTGTTCTTTTTCTTCCCTTAACTTACTTTGATTTTTATGTTACACTTTGAATCTGTCTTGTTCAATTCAAATTTAAAAAAAAAAATTTAAACACATACTATGTGCTAAGTGCTAAAATTTAATGGCTAAAACAAAATAATCCTTATCTTCAAGGCGCTTACATTACACTGAGAAAATATAACATATACTCAAGTAAGTAATTATAAAGTTTATACAAAGTAACCTTAGAGTCAGGAAGAAAGAACTGAATTCAAATTTGACTAAGCCATATGTTTTAGAACAGTAATTTTCAACTTGTGGTCCATATTGCTTGTGTTCTGTGAGAGTTACTAAATCCATTATATTTCCCTCTTTAATTTAAAAAATAAATATTTCTGTGCAAAACTACTTACCTTGTCAACCAAGTTTAAAAAACTATTATGTCATCTTTGACTCTTCCCTCTCATTCATCTATTGTATATAGCCAGTAGATAAGGCCTGTTGATTAACCCCTGTATAATGTCTCTCCTTCTCCTCCTCCTCCTCCTCTTCTTCATTCTTCTTCTTTTCTCTCTCTCTCTCTCTCTCTCTCTCTCTCTCTCTCTCTCTCTCTCTCTCTCTCTCTCTCTTTCTGTCTCTCTGTCTCTCTGTCTCTCTGTCTCTTAACTTACAACTGGATATTATGGAGGAAATTTCTGTTCAGGTCAGTATCCCTGAGATATCTGTTCTCCAATGCATGTGTTTGAGCCTCCAGAGTATGCATAAAGCATGCTGCTGAGGCAATTTCCCATATGGAGGAAACCAAGGAGCTTATTTCAGCAGAGACATGATGATATGCAATGGAAGTACATTGGTGAGATTTGGAGCAAGTGCAACTGTCTGAAATATGTGTAATTGTTTCCCAACTCTTTCAAAATAGTTTAAAGACTAGTTCAAGAGATTACTGATCTAGATTATAGAAGTAATAAGGGATAATGAGAATAAATGTGAACAGGAATTCAATATATGTTGGTTTCTCGTAATACCTTTTCCACGAACTAGTTATGTGACATTGGGCAAGTCATTTTACTTTCCTTGGCCTTAGTTTCATTAGCTGTAAAAAGATGCTAATGCATGTAGTGCCTAATTTACATTTTTTATCTGGAGAATGAAATAAAATAATGTATATTTAGTGTGTTGAAATATTTAAAGCAATACATAAGTATCAGCCAGTATAATGATTATCTTTAAAGCCTCTTCTGGTTATATAATTATATTGCCCCATCAATCAATCAGCAAGCATTTATTAAATGATTGTGTCCCAGGCACTATGCTAGGTGCTAGAAATAGAAATAGTTCCATGAATCTATATGTAGGTGCTTGATGGCTATTGGTATCTGTAGTCACATGATATCTTCTTGTTAGTTTCCAGAGGAAACTGGGTCATATTTATTATGTGCTACTTTTTTCCTGTTGCAAGAGCTACAAATATCTTTTTGTATCCATTCAGAAGTGTTCAGCTTTTAAAATGTTGTCTTAACATATACATTATCCAACTAAAGCAGACTTATTTTATTAGGGAAGAGACCCTGACTCAGAACTAGAAACAGCATTAATTTTTAAGAAATTCTTGAGGAATATATACAAATATAGAACCTAATAAATATTAATGCTTTTTGCTCTGTGAACTGTCATATTGCCCATGTGAGACATTGGAATTATTCATTAGACCACATGTTTTAATAGGTATTATAAACAATTTTCAACTTGATGGGTTTGTAGTTGTTATTTCTTGCAGTCCTTTTATGACAGAATGTTATAGTCATAAGTGGAAACAAGCAATTATATTTTCAAAACAGCAAATCTATTTTTTCTAGTAATTGTAATAATAATAATAATAATAATAAAATCTCCATTCAAGACCCACTCTGATCATCTTATTTAGGATGTGGGGATTTCATCACACCCTGGGAGGTTGTAATAGTAGAATCCAACCTCTGGAAGGTCCTTTCAAGCTGGACAACCTTTGAGTATATGATGAGGGACTATGAGTTAGCTATCAGAGCCTAGCCAGAGGACTGACAAGCCAGGTGATGATTTCATTTAGTCATTGTCCCTTCCAGAGGTTATCTGATAAGGTGTAGAGGGGCTGCCACGTCTTCTGATTTTGCCACACTGATAAAAATTGTGCCTCTTTGAAGTGTCTACCAATTCACCTTAATTGTTATTGTTTGTCCTTCATTCTAAAAGAGGATCATGACATCAGGGTGATGTCATGACTTGTACTGAATTGGATTTAAGTGAGGGAGGACTGTGTGAGGTCGCCAACCTCACTCTCTCCTCTAGAGTCATCTGGGTCCAGTGGCAAGATATATCAGGCTGATTGGAGGTGTCCCTGAATGTTTTAAGGCAATTGGGGTTAAGTGACCTGCCCAGGGTCACATAGCTAGTATCTGAGGTGAGACTTGAACTTGGGTCCTCAACCCCAGGGCCAGCACCCTATCCACTGTGCCACCTAGCTGCCCCCAATTCAACTTAATAACTGTGCTTGTGTACTTATACCCTTAGAATGAAGAAATTATCTATTTATTTGACTGAGGAAAATGGACCCAGAGAGGAGAGGAGAAGCAGCCTGTCATGATTGCATTTGATCATTAAAACAACCTTATGATATAGAAAAAGCATACATTTTTGTCCCCATTTTTCATACAAGGAGACCAAACTCGTAAATATTACCTGGCTTCCCCCACATCACAACTAGCCAGTGCCAGATTTATTCCCAGATTCATGGATCAAAGGTTTAAAGGTGTAAGGGACATTAGAAGTCATCTTATTTCAAATAATAGGAATTTGAGGTTTAGAAAGGTTTAGTGAATTGCCTTAGATTACATAGGCAGTCAATGGCAAAGCCAGTATTTGAACACAGGTCCTCTGATTCTGGATCCAAGCACTTTTTATGCCATTCTAAAAAAAGTATGGTGGTATTTCCACTACATGGCAGTATTTTCTCAATAAACACATCATTCTCCTTGTCACCAGCAGATTAGAGTTAAAATTGTTTTGAATTTCAATTCCATTTTGAGATGCTATGAGTAGAGGTACATATGAATTGATGCACTAAATTGTGTTTCTGGCCTTTGCATGCATTTTTATGCATTCTGTCAACAGTGTCTAAAAGTCTTAGTGATGCCTATAAAGATGATCATAAGCTTTTTGAGTTTTTAACAGCTTAACTACATAAAGAGTTGGTAACCATAAACATGTCTCTAGATAAAGTCAACCAAATGATGTGCTATTTAGAACAGAGAGTATTTTCTTTCCTTTATTTGAATGATCACATATATTTTCTGAGTGTCAACCATGTGTAAGGCTTTGCTCTACAAAAAAATCAGAAGAAATAGAAGACCATATCCCTGTCTGCAAGAAGTTTACAGTCTATGAAGAGAGAGAGAAAGCATAATTGCAAAATTCTAATAATAAGAGGTAATTATTGGATATTTTAGATGTATCAGGTCATTGATTTTCAATTAATCAATATATATTTATGCAGCATCTGCTATATTCCAAAAAGACAAAAATCTAGGATAGGTAACTAACCTATTGAGTGTGACAAGAAGTTCCTGATAATGATCCACATCTAATTAAATCTAATTTTAGGCTAAAAGTAAAATCTCATACCTGTGTTCAAAAATTCAACTCAACAAGAATAAGATGGGGGAAGTATGGCCATACAGAAATTTGAAAAACATCTGGGATGGGGAGGTGGGTTTCATGAACTGCAAATTCAGTGTAAATGAATAGTTAGTGATTTGGCTACCAATAAAGCTGATCAAGCATAGGCTGAATTAAAAAGAGAACCATTGTATCTGAAGTAAGGGAGATAATAGAGCTACTTTTTTCTACTCTAGTCAAACCACATCTAGACTATTGCACTTAACTCCAAGTATCACGTTTTAAGAAGGGTACTGATAAACTGGAGAACATATAGAGGCAGATGAAAAGAACAGTGAAAATCCTCAAGAACATTCTATATAAATATCAGTTGCAGAAATTAAGATATTTTGTTTGAAAAGGAGAAGAGCCAATGAGAGGCATGATGATTTTTTTAGTATTGGAAGAACTGTCATAGGGAAGAAGGATTAGAGAACTAGGAGCAATTACCAGGAATTGTAATTGTGTCTTCATTTAAGGGGAAACTTCATAATAGCTAGAGCCATGTAAAAATGATAGAAAGTAATGGTTTGGAAGGCTGGGATGACCACTTGTTGGGAACATAGTAAAGGGGAGTCTTGAGTTATAGGTTAGACAATATGGCCTTTAAGGTTCCTTCCAATTATGCTATTCTGTACATGCTATCAAAATTAAGAGGAGCATGGGATCATAGGGCTGGAAAAAACTTCAAAAGTCGTCCAGACCAATCTCCTCTTTGAGCAGGCTTAGAGAGGTCGTGATATGCCCAAGGGTATGCACAGGGTATCTCAAAAGTCTTCACATAAATTTAAGCTATTAACTCTGTGGAGACTTTGGGAACATCTGGTAGATAAATTGCAAAAATCAGATTTCAAACAAGGTCCTCCAATCCCAAGTCTAATCTCCTTCCTATTATATCTTGTATACTGAAGAGGAAGTAGAATAAATGATGGGTAGGAAGAATATTATACAGATTAATAATATACAGAAGAATAATATGTTGACCTCATTTATTGCAACTGATACTTAGATGCCATGGTCTCAAGGACGTTCACCATCCTTTTCCTCTTCCTCTATGTGTTCTCCAGTTTATCAATGCCCTTCCTAAAATGTGATATCTGGAGTTGAGTGGAATACTCTATAAGTGATCTGCCTAGAATAGAATAAAGAATAGTGCTATATTCTCCACATTCTAGATATCATATGAGCAATATCTGAAATATCATTTAGTATTTTAAGACTAAGCACCTTAAGAAAAATTGTGGAGGGAGAGAATACATTCAGCTGTCAAAAAGGAATCTTGGGAGGCTTTACGAGGTCCATCTGAGATGAACCTTGAAGAGAGGATGCTGAAAGCTTAAGATGAAAATAATACATTCCAAGAGTGGGGGACAGCCAGGTCAAATGCACAGAGATAAGATATTATGTCAAATTCGGATTAGCAAATGTTCCCCAATATGGTCAGAATAAAGGGAATATGATGGAGAATAATGTAAAGCAATGCTGAAAAGGTAAGCTGTTCCCAGATTGTAATGGACCATAAATACTAGACTGAGAACTTTGTGTTCTCATTGTAGAGACAATAGGGAATCACTGAAATGATTTAAGCAAGTGAGCAAGGCAGATAGGTGGTACAGTAGCTGGAATGCTGGTCCTGAAATCAGGAAGAACCAAGTTCGAATCTGATTTCAGATACTTGCTATCTGGGTGAGCATGAGCAAGTCCCTTAACCTCTCTCCATATCAGTTTCTTCATTGTAAAATGTGATTAATAATAATATCTACTCCCCAAAGTTGTTGTGAGAGAAAAAAATGAGATAATCTTTATAAAAGTTAGGAAAAGGAGAGATCAATGTCTCTATCTTAATTTGTATCTCAACTTTCTAACTGAGGCACTTTTGTTTCATGTCAAAATAGAATTTCCCCAATTGAAAAGCATGATGCAAAACAAACAAAAAAAGAGTAAGAAATCTATGCATGAAAACATTTCACGTTAGTATTGATCTGTTTTCAGCATTACTTATAATTTCATTTTGATTCTCTGTACATAGTTAATGGAGTTGAACTTAATCAGGATGCAATCTTCATGAAAGCTCCCAATCTCCCAGGGAGAAAAGCTCTTTGTAGAAAGGAGTAATGACAGGCATACCTGAGGAACAACAAAGATTTAACTTAGGTACTCCCTCACACACTGTTTGCCACTTAACTAATTATTTCTAATAAGGTTGAATGCATGATTGAGTAAAGTTATAGACATTTGTTGATACAGTAAAAGAACAAGAAACAGATTGTTGATAGACTACTAGAAACATGTAAGAGGCTCCCTACAGTGTCTAAAAGTTTAATTATTGATTAGCGGTGCGCTTAGAGAATAGCAAGAAAGTCATAGAAATCTAGCAGGGGATTTCTAAAATTTGATATTCAGGCAACAGATATCCTTGAAGTAGGAGAAACAAAATAACAAGGAAAATTACAAGGAAATGACTTCGCATGTTTCACTGTTTAAATGGGTAAGTCTTGGCAGGGTTCTGTTGAAAAGCAGCATATGACTCCTGCTGCTATCAGCAGGGATCACTCTAAGCATCACAGATGTCATCATATATTATGTCTAAGAGAAACAGCAAAAAGGAGGCAAACACCGAATAAATACTGGTGTCCAAGTCAAGTTTCAAAGCCAGAAAACTTGATTGCCTAATAATAGAGAACACATTTTATTGGCATTATTATAACTTATATTTTCTCACAATTATACCTTTTATCCCCCAGACCTACAAAATTCCTTGTGCTGCCCATATACTATGATCTTGCAATAACTCATATCTCTACCAGTTGGTCAGAAACAGGCCTGGAGAAGCAGAGTGGTTTGTGTGTGCACTGTATAATTCAATTCATTTCAACAGAAATGTGTCAGGCACCTACTGTGTGTAAGACATTATGTTAGGATCTTGTGCTATGAAGGCAAAAAAGCAACTGTTTCTTCCTTCAAGGAGATTATAATCAATTTGTTGTTGTTATTCATTTGTTTCAGTTGTATCCAACTCTTAATGACCTCATTTGGGGTTTCTAAGGCAAAAATACTGGAGTGGTTTGCCATTTCCTTCTCCAGCTCATTTTACAGATGAGGAAAGGGAAGAAAACAGAGTTAAGTGACTTGCCCATGGTTACATAGATAATAAGTGTCTAAGGCCAGATTTGAACTCAGGAAGATGTCTTCCTGACTTCAGGCCTGGCACTCTATTCACTAAGCCACCTAGCTCCCATAGTCAAATTGAGGGAAGGACAAATACATGAAATTTCAGTGCATGGAAGAGTAAGATGACAACGACGACGACGGTGATGATGATGATAACTAACATTTATATAGTACTTACTATGCACTAGGCATTTTACTAAGTGCTTTATAATTATTTTATTTGATCCTCACAATGACCCTGGGAGATAGCTGCTATTATTATACCCATTTTTTCAGATGAGGAAACTGAGGCAGAGAGGGTTTAAGTAACTTGCACAAGGTCATACAGCTAGTAAATGTCTGAGGCCAAATCTAAATTTGGTCCTTCTTGACTCCAGGTCTCTAAGCATTGCACTACCTAGCTGCCTCTCAAGTTAAATATAAAGATCCAGACAGTGGGCTGTGACAAATTTGATGAAAGAGAGATCATGTTCATTGTCCAGGGTGAAGAAAGTTAGGGACAACCTTATAGAAAAGGCTACCTATGCGCTGGGCCCTGAAGGTTCCGAGGGATAGCAACAGTTGTGGGAATGAATTTTAGTGGAGAAAAAATGGAGAATTCAGTTTAGATGAATGACAACATGCAAAGGTATTCAGATGGAAGAGAAAAAGAGGTGAATAGGAGGAGGAGTTGGAGACTTCTCTATTTTGCCTAGAATGTAGAATGCAGGAGCCCATTCCTGGGCCTTAATTCTTCCTACAACATCACCAACAAATGCGGAGGGATTCTCTAGCTCCTGAGGCAACCCATTCTTTAGAATAAGCCCAAACCAGTCTTTTTACAACTTACTCCCATCATTCCTAGCTCTTTCCTGCAGGACAAACCAGAAGAAAGATGACCCTTCTAACGTGATAGGTTTTACAATCCTTGAAGATAGCCAGTATGATTTCACTGCCCCTTCCCCAGGAAGACCTGAGTTACAATATGGCCTCAGATACTTTGTACCTCAGTTTCTTCAACTATAAAATGGGGATAATAACACCTACCTTCCAGGGACGTTATGAGGATCAAATGAGATTATATTTGTAAAGTACTTAGCACAGTGCTTGGCACGTTTTGTTGTTGTTCAGTCACTGAGTTGTGCCTGACTCTTTATTCATGAGCCAATGGATCATAGCACTTGTCAAATAGGGTTGTCTTGGCAAAGATACCATTTGCCACTTCATTGTCCAATGGATTAAAGGCAAACAGAAGTTAAGTGACTTGTCCAGGGTCATACAATTAATAAGTGTCTGAGGCCAGATTTGTACTCAGGTTTTCCTGACTCCAGGACCAGTGCTCTATCCACTGTGCCATCTAACTGTTCCTATGTGCCTAGCACATAGTAGGTGCTTAATAAATCTCTGTTTCCTTCTATTCTCCACTTCTCTAAAGCATGTATTCTCAGTTTAATAACTATTTAAGTGTTTAAAAGTGTCAGGCACTGCACTAGGCATCATGGATAAAGACCAAAGTCATAATAATCCCTTCACTTCAGTAACTTAAATTCTGTTGGGGGTTGGGGGATCATAAAGATAGAGAAGTGAATTCAAAATATATACAAAGTGATTTCCAGTGAGGTAGTAGGATACCAGCACATGTAGGAAGGTGGAAAAATCTTACTCAAAAGGTGGTCCTTAAACTGAGCCCTGAAAGAAGTAAGAGAAGCTAGAAAATGGATGCAAAGAAGCATGGCAGATAGCTTGTGCAAAGGTCTAAAGATGGGAGATGGAATGCTCTAACAGCAAGTGAGCCAGTTTGACTGGAACACAGTGAAGGAGAGTAAAGTTCAATACGTCTGGAAAGGTAGGTTGGGGCCAGATCTTAAGGGCTTTAAATGTCAAACACAAGAGTTTGCATTTATCCTAGAGGCAGATGGAGCTTCTCGGTTAAGGAAGTGACATAATCAGACTTGTACTTTAGGAATATCAATTGTGTAGCTATATGGAACATAAATAGAAAAGGGAGGGAGGAACAGAGAGAGGAGGTGGAAGAAGAGAAAGAGGAAGGATGAGGGAAGTGAAGAAGGAAATCTTACAGGAACCTATTGCAATGATACATATGTTAGGAAATGTAAAAACAAATTGTGGTGGCGTCAATGTGACAAACTATGATTGTGTCATAAGAAATTATGAATATGAAGACATATAAACTGAACCAGAATGGAATAAATAGAATGAGGAAAAAGTATATGAAATGACTCCAAATGAAAAAAAGAACAAAAGAGGAAACTGAATACTGCACAGTTATCACTATCAAACTTAACCCAGGAGAAGAATTGAGAAATTGACTTCCATCTTTGCAGAGGTGGGACAACATAAGTGCAAAATATCGTTTATACTGTGAAACTAAGTTGCTGTGTTGGTTGGTTTTGTGGAATTAGTTCTTTTCTTTCTCTTTTAACAGTCCTTGGTTATAAGGAATGATTTGCTGGGTCAAGGAATGTGGATTTGGAAATGAAGGTGATATAAAAACATATGAATAAAAATTACAAGGAAGATATTATTGTGTTAGTCCAGTTCCCAGGTGGGAAGTAATGAGGTACTGATTAAGGTGTGATGGCTGTGTGAATAGAGAGAAAAAACAGATACGAAATATAGTTAAATCTAAAAGAAGTGGCAACTAATTGGATATAGCGGGTGAAAGTTGAGAGTCAAGGATGACGCTGACATTGAAAATATGAGGTGCCAATCCTAGGTTACTGAAAGGATGTTCTTGACAAAAATAGGAAAGTGGGGAAGAGATGAAAGAAGAAAATGGATTCTGTTTTCTACGATCTAAGCATCCTTAGTTTTTCAAGGAATGGTTACATACCATATTTTCCCATTCTGGTCATCTTTTAGAGAGACTCTACCTTATCCATTTCATTTCCTAAAATCTGGTCCCCCAGAATTGAGCAAAATATATCAGCTGTGCTTTTTAATACAACCTAGAATGATATTAGCATTTTGGGCTACCAAGTCACATTGGTAAATCATATTAGGCATTAAAACCTCCAAATATTTTTTCATAGGAGTTTTCTCCTTACATCTCAACCATCTTGGTGTGCAAAATTTTGATGTAGAATTTTTACATTTATCTCTATTGAATGTCATCTTATCCTATTTAGCCCATTATTCTAGATTGTCGAGGTCTTTTTTGGATCTGGACTCTGTCATCCACATGTTAGTTTCATGTCATTTGCAACCCTAACAAGTAATATGTCCCTGCATCCAAGTCATTGATTAAAGTATTGAATAGTTCCTCACTTAGCATATTCTTAGGAAATACAAGACTCCAACCCAGCAATCCTAGACAAGGGCTTTGACCATATAGGTGACTCTCATTTTTAAATTATTTACCATAGGTCACATCATTTCCAAGGCTAACTCTGTGTGCATTCAATTTATGTCATTGTTGGAAGATTCAATAAATATTGAATTTTTTATTACTGTTAAAATGCTTAGGTTAAAAAAGTCTTTTGAATTGATGAATTTCTGTTGTTAAAAAAGTCTGTTGAATCGACATTTTTCTCTGGGTTAATAAGACATAGTCATATAATTTAAAAATAGATCATGCCTAAGACAAGTGTCAAACTCTAACCAAATATTGAAGCATCTAGGTGGTTCAGTGGATAGATTGCTGGGCTGGGCATCAGGAATACCCAAGTTCAAATGTAGCCTTAGACACATAGTAGAGTTTAGTGTGACCCTTACCTCTGTTTTTCTCAGTTTCCTCAACTGGAAAATGGGAATAATTATAGCACCTACATCTCCAGGTTTTTGTGAGTATCAAATGACATCAATATTTGTAAAGTTCTTAGCCTAGGGATAGCACAGAGTAGTTGCTATATAAATAAATGTCTGTTCCCTTCTCTCCCCCTTCATGTTACATCAGACCCAACCAACAAGTGTATAAAATGGAAGTAATGCAAGCATGAGATAAATGATAGGGGTATTACAATATTTTCCCATTCTGGTCATCTTTTAGAGAGACCCTTGATAGGGGTGTTACAATGAAAAACAATAGGTATTGGGGAAGTAACATGAACACTGGATGTACACCCTTACATATCAAGAAGCATAACTAAATTTCATCAGTTTTAATCTACTGGGCTCTATATATTACAAAACAGAATGAGGATTCAAGGAGTGAGAAGTATTGTGTAGGAGAAAGCCATGAGAAAAAAGTAATATGCATTTGAAATCATTTATATCAACAATCATCTCCATTGATCACAATAAAGAAAATGCAACCAAACAAGAGGCATAGCAGAAATGATGAGTCTGTGGTTTCTTTTGGTTCTAACAAAAGGGTTTTTTGAATGAGGAAATTTTGGGGATTGTTCAGAACTTGTTTCTAGGGCAATATTTTTTTTCAATGAAAGCTAGCAGAGATGTTTCTCCTCTTAATAGTGCCCTCTTGTTTTTCAAGTTAATCATGATCCATGTTTTATTATACATATTTATATTTGTGGCATTTCTCCCTACTCATTTTTAACCTCTAGTAATTGTCTTTTTATTTGCATATTCCTTAGCACCTAGCAGAGTGCTCTGCACAACAAACCCATTTATTAAATTGCAAAGTGCATAGAGTCTGAATCAGAGAAGATAAATATTTATTAATTGCCAGCAATTGTGCTAAGCAAGCACTATGTATACAAAGAAAGGCATAAAATGGTCCCTACCTTCAAGGAGCTCACAGTCTAATGGGAGAGACAACACATATAAGAAAGCTGAAAAGCAGGGAGGTAAAAAAGGATGTTACCTGATGCAGAGAAGTAGAGGATGGTGACAGGGCACAATGAAGTCATGCAACCAGGGTGGGAAATGATCTGAGGAACTGCAAGTTTTTGAGTTGATTTCATCTTATGGAATGATGAGTATCTGAAGACGATAAAGTCAAGAAGAGGAGCTAGGTGGGAAATGATGACATAGTATCAAAACTTCCCTTCCTCTGGATTCTAGATTGGCATGGTTCTCAAGATATGATATCCAGCTTTCTGCCCTTGTGTATACAGCCAGATTCAAGACTTGGTATCCTTATATTAGTATCCTATATCCCTGCCTTTCTCTAGGGACCATTCAATTCAACCCTGAGAAAAATATGGTGCCAACTGGAAATAAGGATGCTGGACCTGACTCAAACCCTGTTTGACTCCTCTTTACTATTTTTCCTTTCCCTAATATAAGGGAAGACGTTCACCCATGGTCAATCCCCAGCTACTAATCTCCAAACCCACCCTCAGGAACCTCACTTTCCCCCCTTATATTTCTTTTCCTACCCCAGAATTAGAGTGGAATTGAAGGGCTGGCTGGACCTCTGATTGCAATATCATTCCTAGCTCCCTATTGTCCTTCCTCCAGCTCCTGTCAGTGTCCCTGAGGTTTTTTCCCCCACAACCCCTTTCTCAGAACAGAGGCTATAGCTACTCAGAGCAGGTGTTGGGAGGATGGGGCAGGAACCTCTCCACTTCCCAGCTAGTGACTTCATGTCTTCCCGTAGAATATGGAAGAAGCTGCCAAATAAACTCAACCATCTTTAAAGAACTTCCATTCAAATCTTGGTTCTCCTGTTTGCTGATTACTTGTGTAAACTTTTTTTCAATCAATCATATAGTATTTATCAAGTACCTCCAATGGGCCAGCACTGTGCTAGATACTGGCAATATAAAGACAAAAAGACAGAAAAATCCATCTTTTCAATAACATTCTATTCTCAGGGACTCAGTTTCCTTTGCCTGTAAAATGAGACTGTAAAATGGTCTCTCAAGCTGATCCCTTCTAGCTTTAAGACCTATAATCCTATAACTTGCTGTTCTTGTAGAATTCAGTCTATCTTTTAAATTACTGCAAACTATGCAAATATCTCTCCATCCTCCCACTCCCCCTAAATAATTAAAGGCTGTTTAGTGACTAAATGAGTCTAAATTTTCTTAGGAGAGAAAAGCTGCCTTTTCTCATCCTAAGACGGCAAGATAGAATGCAAGACCATGATAAGGTTTCCTTTTCTGTTTCTTTTTCTCTAAAGAGTGTATTTATTCCTTAAATGCCCTATAAAGCACCTTGACTTGGGTAGCAGAATTTAGTATCTTTGTTCATCATATCATGAGCTTAGTCAAGTTGCTGCTGAAACTTTACTGATAAACTTTCACCTTAAGGACCATATGGAGTCTTTTGACAAGTAAACTTCTAGTCCCCTTATCAGAATGCTGTCTCTGATTTTTTTTTCAAATATAGTTTGGTCACCACACTTAACCAGCAGTATTTTCTGTACTGCCTACTTATAAAGGTGGCATCTGTGGTTGATGGATTTGCTTCTGCTACATACCCAGACCTCCTTGTGACCCTGCCTCTTAAATTCCTCCCTGCCTCTTGCTTTGGCTCAAATAAGAGTCATCCTATCTCAGATTATGACATCTCAGGCTGGTATATCTGTCCTTTGTGTTACCTTATAAGCTATAGCTGCCTGTGCTTTCATGCCTTAGAGTGACCTCTTAGACTTTTTGTTTGTTTGTTTGGTTGGTTGGTTTCCTCCCCACATGGTATTGACCCATTTCAGCTTTCCATATTATATTAGCATAACTGGCCTGGTTTACCATACTTCACATATGCATAGTCCAATGGAGATTTATTAGGAATAGACTGGTCTAATAACACAACATATTGGTGAGGATCATGACAAGAAATCTTGTCTCATAGCTATGAGTTCAACAAATATGTATTCTGGTATATGCCAGAGTTATATGCCAGGAAGAAAGAAGGAAAGAAAAAAGGATGGAAGGAAAGAAAGAGAAAAAGGAAGGAAATGGAGGAAGAGAAAGAAGGAAGGAAGGGAGAGAGAGGGAGGGAGAGAAAAGGGAAAAGGGAGAAAGAAAAAAGAGAAGAAAAGTCTTTACCCTCAAAGAACTTGTATTCTTCTGAAATTAGGGAGTGGGGGGCAGTCAACTTCTAAACAAATACGAGGGGATGAGTAGAGGGCATGGTAACTAACAACTAGAGGGATCACCTCCGGGTTTCAAAAAGGGAGGTGAAGTAAGACAAAGATTCTGAAAGGTGGCAATAAAGAAGAGGCACATTCCAAGCATAGAGGACAGTTTTTGCAAATTCAGAGAAGTGGAATACAAAATGTCAAGTTTGGAGAAAGTTACAAGTGGTCCGTTTTCATTGAAATAGAGTGCATAAAGAGAACATATAAGACTGTAAAGACAGGTAGAAGCTAGTTTACAGAGGACTTTAAATAGTAGGCTGATTTAAGTTACTGCTTATACTGGGACTGAGATGGTCAAACCTGTATTTTAGCAAGATTATTTTAGTGGCTCTATGAAGGAGGGAATATAGGAGCAAGGAGATAAATTAGAAGACTATTCCAATATTTAGGCAGGAGACTATAAAAGCCTAAACTAGAATGGTGGCTGTATGAATGGAGAAAAGGGGACAGATATGCACAGACCTGAGATATAATTTTAAAAAGTCAACTGATTAGGGGCAGCTAGGTGGTGCAGTGGATAGAGCACTGGCCCTGGATTCAGGAGGACCTGAGTTCAAAGCCAGCCTCAGACACTTAACACTTAACTAGCTGTGTGACCCCGGGCAAGTCACTTAACCCCAATTGCCTCACAAAAAAAAAAAGTCAACTGATTAAAAGGGACTTGGAGTTTGAAAAAAGACATAAGGATAAAATTGTTCTAAGCCTCGCCGCCTCCCCCCAGCTCTACATTATCTTTTCCTATACTGTAAAACTAAAACAGAATGCATGACTAATAGGATAGTTAGTGGTTTGGTTTATTTGTTTGCATTTTACAGAAATAGAAAAGTTAGGAGACAGATTTGGGGGAAAATATGATGAGTCATGTTTTAGATACACTAAGTTTGAGGTGCTGATGGCATATACAAGTAGAGAAGACTCACCAGTTGGTGAGGAAGGACCATAACACAAAAAGCATTAGGGCCAGATATGTAGATTTCAGATTCCTCAGCATTCAAATTATAATTTAACTTTTAGAGGTAAATTACCAAAACAGTATGTAAAGTGATGAGATAAGATGGTTGGTCCAGGACTAAGTGTTGCAGGACTTTAGTGGTCCAAGATAGATGATGAACTAGGAAAAGAGACTGAAAATGAGCCATCAGATAGATAGTGGTAGAATCAAAGGGACACTAGTGTTAGGTAAATCCAGATAAGAGAGATTTATCATGAGAAGAAAGGGTTATCATCAATGATGTCAAAGTCTGTAGAGAGGTGAAGAAAAACAAAGACATAAGATCCATCAATTAAGAGATAATTTGAGAGAATAGTTTAAATAGAATGATCTGATAAATGGGAATTCTGATTGAAAAGGTTGAAAAGTAAATGGTTAGTGAGGAATTAGAAGCAGCAAGAGGATCCAGTCTCTAGGAGTTTGGCCTTGAAAGGGAAGAGAGATGTTAAACAACAGGGTGCAGGGATGGCAGGATCAAATGAAATGATTTTTTAAAGGTTGAAGACATAGTATAGGTATCAGGGAAGAAGCAAGTAGAAATGGTTGGGGGGGATTAAAGATAGGATAGACAGAGAGAGGGAGGTAATAAATACTTGGGCAAGCTCCAGAGGAGACAGAATGGTATGGTATGGTTGACACAGGCAATGTTTTTAGTCTTGTCAAGGAGAAGAGCCATGTCTTCTTTGGACACAAACAAAGAGATAAGGATAGCCATAGAAGATAAGGGAACTTTCAAGTACAGAGAACAGAGATGAAGGAGCTCACAGCAGATGACTTGGAGTTTTTCAACTCATTAAAGAAATAGGATAGCTTAACTGCTGGAAGAGCAAAGATTAGAAAAGGGGATTCTGATAGTTTAATAGGGAGCCAATCAGAAGAAAACAAATGATTTCCCTTCAAGTAGTAAAATTAGATCATTTTAGATAACATGAGAGATTAGGTAACATGAATCTATGATAGATTCATTGATTACATGACTTCCTCCAATGACATTCAACAGTAAAGAAGTAAGGAGGAAGCAATAAATAAGGAATTAGGATAATGGGAGGAAGAGAGGAGGTCAGCTTGGGGAAAACATATAAACTAAAAATAACTGACTCTTCCCTTCATCCAGATCCTCCTTATCCTGGCTCCCTCTCTCTAGCCCCTGAACTACTAAGAGTCATGGAAGCTTCATACAATAGCACAGTTTTTTCTAGAGAAGTTGGATTTTTTTTTTACTGGCCCACCATATAGTTAGGATTGAGGAATTCTACGCTGGAACCACATTTAAGTCTGTATCTTGATGTCACCATAGTCTATTAACCTCCTACCTAAAGGACTTGTTGGCCTCACTCTACTTTTCACTTTAATGTTCAATCTCTGCATCCCTACACAGCATGTTGCCTGCAAAGAAAAAGCTATCAATGGAAATCTAACTCTTGGAGTTTCTTATTGTTACCATCCTTCTCTGGGATTTCTATGTTCAGCCATCAATGAGACCTGGATGCCACCTGGTGATTGATTGGTTGTATTACTAATTTTTTTTAAATGGTATCATATGAGATGATAGTCAGCTGTCCTTTAGTAATTTGAATGTTTTCCAAATTTCATTGATAAATAATACTGTTTTGATCCTAGATGTGCTTATACTCCCTTCCTTTTAAGCCTGACTAGTTGACTTGGATTTTGTTGTTTTTGCTGTTTTGTTTTGTTCTTAAGTTTTGCTGGCCCCTCCAATTTCAATATACTATCTATAGTATGGCCCAGAAATTGAACCTTCCCCACTATAGCTTTCATTGGATACATCTAAAAGTTAGCAAAAATGTACCCACCCTGCACTGAAGTCATGCATTTGTGGGCCTAGTCTAAACGCCATCAATTGTTGTTAACCAATTCAGTATCATGTTGGAGAAAATTATATTGTCCATTAACTACAGTTGCCAAGGGGATTTAGTTTAATCTTTATATATGAAAAATTCTTTGTTCTATATCAAAGTTACTGCATTTGAATTCAGGTTGGTATATAATTATGTGTGATTTATATCTTATGTAATAGTCATAATTAGTTAGAAAAGGGGGAAAATATTTTCAACTTTTTCAACTTCTTGGAAATATTTCTCTAGATTCAAACATTTCTGCTTTCACCTTGCAGTGATTCCCCATGTTTATTTTCTAGGATGAATTTGTCTAGTTCTTCATAGGAACCTCATTTTGGGGGACAGCTAGGTGGCACAGTGGATGAAGCACCAGCCCTGTATTCAGGAGTACCTGAGTTCAAATCCTGCATCAGACATTTGACACTTACTATATGTGTGACCCTGGGCAAGTCACTTAACCCTCATTGCCCTGCAAAAAAAGAAAAAAAAGAACCTCATTTTCTCCTATGGGTAACTGCTGCCATGATTGCATAGAAATTTATTTTGGAAGAAGGGTGTGAAGGGTTATCCATCAGAAGCTTCTGAACCCTTTTGGAAGCTTGAAAACAAATAGCTATTTGACTGCAAAAGTTACAAATGAAATTGAACTTCAAAAGAAGGAAAGACTTTGGCAGGGGATAGTCAACCTCATTTCCATGAGCTATCCATCAGAAAGTTTGATTTGTGAGTTAGTATCAACTCAAGATCTGGACAGCTGACATATGAGAGCCATTTTCTTTTCTGCTGACCTCATCATCCCATGGGTTACTAATGTTATCTCTATAGTGGTTGCCTCCTTTATATTGATTTTCTATTCCAATATAAAACCCAATACATATTCCAGTCCTGGGAGTTTTCTAAAAGGTACCTTTTTTTAGCCTCTTTCCTGTTTAGTGTGATCATTATACCCCTACAGTTAACAGATCCAGATTGATGTAATGATAATATGCCAGAGAAGCATTTGCTAAATAAATTTCTAGTCTGTGGCCTTGATTTCCTTATGTGCAAAAATGGAATAATAATACTTTTACAACAACTACACAGGATTATTGTGAAGAACAATTGAAATAATAGATGTAAGGTGCATTGTAAACCTTAAAGTTCTGTATAAGTATCAGCTATGATGGCTAGGCAAGATAAGAGTACAGCCAACTTCAGACATTTATTATAGCCTAATCAACTGAATGAGGCTAAGTGCTAATTCATCTCATTGTGTTATAACCAAGGAAACACTGTCCTTGAAGATGGGCAGAGCTTTGTACCTAGATTCTAGAATTCTTATGTTCTTCCTCACCGTTTTCAAGGGCATAGAGGACTCCCACACACCTCCATCTAGGGTATTCCACTTGACTCTCCTATCCTGAATCATTGTCTCCATTTGATATTTCTTAACCAGTCCTTTTTCTTGGACTTCTTACTGTTATCATTACTTCTTTCCCCTAATTAATTTCCTTTTGCCCCATACCTTTTATCTATTCCAGTCAGACCTTCATCCTGGTACATGATATTTAACTAATCTGATAAATTCATTCTACTGATGACAAGCAGTGGATGTACTTGAAATGAGAAAAAAACATTGGTTCAAGTCCTACCTCAGACAATTATTAGTTATGTGGCCTCAGACAAGACAGCTAACCTCTCAGCCTCAGTTTCCTCATCTGTAAAATAACGTTAGACTTAATGTTCTCTGAGATCCCTTCAGATCTAAACCTAAGCTCCTATGATACTACTTGTTAATGGAAGAAAGTATTAGGTGCTCTTCAGGGTCTTCCTTATAATTTCTAAGTCAGAAATGAATTATAACAGGGACCTTCTGGAGACAATAAAGCAGTATAATTACTAGAGCAATGGCTATGGTGTATGAAAGACTTGGGTAAATTGCTTAGCTTCTTTGTGACTCACTTTCCTCAAATATAAAATGGGTACAATGATAATAGAACCTATCTTCTAGGCTTATTGAGAGAATAAAAAGAGATTGTAAAGGGTTTTGCAAACTTTAAAACACTATATAAATTCTAGCTATTATGAATAAGTGGTCATTGTTTATCTTGCTGAATTGGAATAAATTGAACAGAATAATAAAATTGCCTAAAACAATATGGATGATGAGTCTGCTGTTCAATCTCACTGGCATCAATTTTACACACACACACACACACACACACACACACACACACACACACACACACACACACATATATGGTTAAAGCATAATTCTCCCACTGAAGACCTCTCTGTGCCTCATGCCACTGTGGAGGTGATAATGTCACCATGGTATCTCCACGCCTGAAGATCTCCAGCCCTTGAAGGTTTTACTAAACAAGAAAATGTCAAGTCAGGCTAGGTGAGAGCTACTCTGTGACTCTTATCCGATGAGTAAGCTGGATAACTTGGGATAAGCTCATTGAAAAAATGTTTAACTATCAGGCCATGACTAACTTTCTTAGCCACCACAGTTCATGGAATTGTCCTCTTAGAATAATGAAGCTATATTGGTGGAGCAAGTGCTCAAGCTGATGAAATCATATTTTTCAAGTATTAAAGTGAGTAAAATATGGTACGGTTCTTCAGAAAGGTAAATTCTAACATTGTGATCCCCAAATGACTCTGCTCTCTTTGAAGATTGCCTTCCCCTGGCCTAAAAGGAGGTTTTGGATTTTCTATTCTCAGCTGTCCCAGTAATATTCATCATAAATGATCTTTTTTTTAAAAAAAGACAGCAATTATTGCCCTATTGAAATTAGGTATAAAGGATACTAGCATGAATGGGAAGATAAGGTGTTTTTTCTTTGGTATACAATAATTCTGCTGTTTTAAAAGAAATCATTTAAAGAACTGAAAACAGCTTTCTTTTAAAAACCATGAATCACCTCAAAATTTCTTTTTTAAGCCCCATGCTGCTTATTGCATGTGCTTTCTGGGTTGATTCATTGCTCTGACTTTGCAGTCCTTTGATATTAAATCACTGTGTGTAAATGTTTTTCTGTCCCATTGTTCTGGTAATATGGAATATCCCTGTGATGACACTTGGAATAATGTCCCCATGAACCTGGAATATCCTTAACTTCTCCTCTCCCTTGTGTGGTCAATACATACCATCAAGCTGCAAATGTTTTAGTATTGTTTATGAACCTTCTAGGTCCATTTCATACAGGGATCAGACAAAAGGATTCTTAAACTTTGAAATGCTGTTTTCACTAGAGGATACTGCAAACTGCAATTGTGTTTGTGTTTTCCTTCTAGTTCCTTTAGAAAATGACTATAATTACACCAAGCAGAGAGTCCAGATTATATGCACAAAAGGCTTTTTACATTTTAAATTACAAAAATACATTTTTGTCTCTACTCTAGTTTTCCTTCATGTGTTTAAGTTGGAATGGCAGCTCCAGCCTTCATTCTGTTACATGAAGGAACATTTAAAATCTATTATTCCCTGTTATACTATACTTGATTCATTTATACCTCATGCTTTAATTTGGTATAAACAGTTGTTGTTGTGAAGTTTGAGGTCATTTGGAAATGTTTATATATGTAAGAGGTTAAAAATAAACTCACTTTAATAGCAATAATAAATGAAATTAATAACTAATATTTACATAGAATTTTTTGGGCAAAAAGTAATTTCCTCCCCTCAACCTTGTGAGATAGGCAGACTACTGATATGAATCACAAAAAAGGTTAGTTCAATATGAATTACTCAATGTAAAGAAACCTCTGAGAAAGCTGGCTCTGCTCAAGATATCAGAAGCCTATTTTTGGTCAAATCTGGTCAGAGTTCTAGTAGCTAAAATTTATATAGTGATTTGAGGTTTGATACAACAACCTTTTAAGATAGCTGCTATTTATTATGAAGAAACTGAGGCTGAGAAAATTTAAATGACTTACCTAGGAGCATACTTTTCTTTCTCTAGTAACTCATTGAGGCAGGGTTTAGACTTGGGTTTTCTTGACTTCAAGTCCAGTGCTACATCCTCTGTGCCACCTGCATGCCTTGTAAGACCTAGAGAAACTAGATACAAAATAATTTTCTTCCTCAGTGACAAAGGAAACTTAAGAGAGAAAAGCCTATGGTTAGGTTGAGGATCTACGCAAAGAAGGAACTAAGAAGTCATAAGGGGAAATCTGTTAATAGAAAAAGGACCCAAATATTGTGGGAAAACCCACTAGGCTGAGTTCAGTGAATAAAATATAAATGTCAGACTATCTCATATTTGGGGAGGAATAGGAGGTCATGTAACTCAGCCTCTTCATTTTTCAGATAAAGACTGTGGATAATTAGCTTGCCCAAGGTTACATAGACACTTAAATGATAAAGCTAGATTTTCAACCCAGATCTAGGGGTTCCCTTTCCTGTGTACTATGCTGCATGTTCTAAACTACTTGTTTACATATAATATATACCTAGAGATTTATTCAAACTGAAGTTTTAGTCCATGATGGTAATATCTACATGACCCGGTACAGAGTGAAGTTTCTAGGGAGAAATAAAGGCCACGATCCCAGGATCTCAAACTTTAGAAGAATAACTCCCTTGTATGATAATGATGGAAAGTTTCCAAGAAGTTTTCTGTTGGAAATAGTTGAGTTGATTCTGTGACTTTGTTATTTTTGTACATTCTGCTTAAACTTTATTTCAAAGTGTACATTAACATTTTCAGTTAATTTTTTGAGTTTTTTGGTGAGGCAATTGGAGTTAAATGATTTGCCCAAGGTCACACAGCTAGTAAGTGTTAAATATCTGAGGCCAGATTTGAACTCAGTAATTCCTGAATCCATGCTCGGTGCTCTATCCACTATGCCATCTAGCTGCCCCTTCAGTTAGTTTTAAATAGTCATAAACAATTCTCTTCCTTTGGGAAAATGTATTTAACCATTCAGAGATAGATATGACTATGTGAAAAGGAAAAGATTTGTGTACATGATACATAAAGTGTGTGAGTGTATATATGTCGATATACATTAGAGGGAAGGATAAGTCTTGACTTATTATTTCATTAGAGGGAAGGATAAGTCTTGACTTATTATTTCATTACTAGGGAAATAGCAAGGTGGAATCTTCCAAATTAATGCAGATCATATTCTTCAAGTCAACTTTTCCCTATTATTAGGTGCTATATGCTAAGGGAATGCAAATCAACTACTACTCTAAACAAACATAACTAAAACAAAAAATCAGATACATTAAGTCTAAATTGTATATTCTAAAACTAAATGTGCATGATTTTTTGATTATCTATTCTTTTGGTTTCATCATAGTTCCCCCTGAGCCCACGAGTATGAATAAGTAAGAGCTGACTATACAGGCTGTATATCATTAACTGATTGTATTAACTGATTAACTGATTGTATTAAAGGTGATTTGTAAGTGGAACTCAAGATGCATTTCCCCAGGGAAGTAATGTTATAAATGTTGGTTGCACTTTCAGGTCAACACATAGAATTCTATTTAGCTCACAATGTGATCGACAATATTATTAAATAAATCAAAGGAGATTGTGAATGGAAAAGGCACTTTGCAAAATGTAATGGAAAAGTATTTTGGAAAACTTAAAGTGCTATATTAAGGTCAGTGTGTAGTACTAGTAGTAGTAGTAGCAGCAGCAGCAGCAGTAGTAGCAGCAGCAGCAGTAGCAGTAGTAGTAGTGAAGTAAATAATAATAAGATCCTTGATTTCCAAGTCTAATGAAACAAGTATTTATTATAAATCTCTTATGTGTCAAAGAAAGTGCTAACTTCTAGGGCTACAAAGACAAAAATAAACAAAAAACAAACCAGTTCCTGCCTTCAAGGAGCTTATATGCTATCAGAGTCCTCTGGATCTCAGCACTAAATTTTAGGACTCTGCCCCTAACCCAGAAAAGGTCAACAAGTGCAATGGGAAGAGGGTATCAGGCAGCAACTGAGGAAAGCCTGGGCAACTTCCTGGTTCAAGAAGTCAGACTGTCAATAATATTGGAAGAAAGCTCTAATCACCAAAAACTTTAATAATGTTGAGGGTTTCAAGAAGAAAGTGTTAGAGAATAAGCACATAGACATTGATAGTTGGTAACCTGCATATAATAAAACCATTGATTTGCATTTAATCTAGGCCTGTCCCTTTATTTCTCAAGGGATTTAAAATCTAAGTTCCATGCACATCATTTGGATTAGGGAGAGGAAGGAGCTCCCTAAAACTGTTGCCCTAAGAGCTCTATTTTATCCTTTGTCTTCTAAAGGACAAGATTGCATGTGCTAGGCGGCCTGGACAGTACTTAGAGGTGGTGGCTGAGGTTCTAACAGTGGATGTGGCTTTCTTTCTGTATAGGGCCACCATCTGTCTATCACTCCTCAACACTTGTTCTGCTGCTATAAACTGACTCCCCCTCCCTCCTGCTGCAGTGTGCCAAGTTTATTGCCTGCATAGGATGTAAACAATGCTTCAAGGAATAATTGCAATGAGAGACTATATACTTGCCTTCAGGAGATAGTGGAGGATAGAGAAGCCTACTGTGCTGTAGTATACAGGCTCATGAAGAGTCAGACACAACTAAATAACAACAACAACAAAATTTCAACTACCAGGGACATCTTTTTAACATACCAGGATGATTGAAATAGGTTACTAAAATGCATTTCATCTTCTTTTCTGCATATGTTGCCAGTATATAGGAAACAGGCTCTCAAAGTCTTTTACTTTGCCCATCATAATTATCAGAGTCTAATCTAACAATGGAACGTCTTGGCTGATTTTAGAATACATAAAGGCAAAATCTTGGAACAATAGGCCTCTGAGAGACTCTTCTAGATGGAAAATTCTAGCCTATACATGCTGATTTTGTGATTATTTTCATTAATTTTTCCCCTTTGGAACATTGAACGATCTGAAGAAGAAGAAAATACAGAGGGAGCCAAAGCCCCATACATTAAGGATCTTAACCAGACCAGAGATAAGAAATTGTCACAGGGGAATCTATGAGGCAATGGACTAGAAAGATAGCAACCTACAGACTCTCTTCCATTTCAGTAAAACCATTACCATCGGTGACCAATCACTCAAAGAGAAGTCTGCTCTGTTTTACCTTCAATATGTTTTCCACTTTCTTCCACAAGGATTTTCTGAGGCATTTTCTTCCTTTGGTTAAATTCATGTGTGGTCCATACTTTGCACCTTCAGAAAATAGGATGGAATCATTAATTTGGTTTAAAAAAATTTAATCATCAACTATGGCAGGAGTTATATTTTTGTTTAATTCATATTTTGTAGCAGTGATAAAATTCTAAATCCCTTGGGCACTGCTATAATTACAATCTGTTGGCATTTCTTGTGGCATACGGGTGTAGAACACACAAAGAACAGATCTAATTCTTTCTCTTAGGGAATTTACATTCTAAGGAAAATTGGAAAACTTAAATTATTATTCTGTCTCCCTTTTACTCTTCCCTCTCCTGACCTTGTTAATACTTCATTTGGTGTTGAAATGATTTTGTGGTTGTGCCTAAATCAAATAAAATATTATGGGATCACAGGCTTAGAGCTGGAAAGAACCTGAGAGGTTATCTAGATAAATCCATTTATTTTACAGATGAAGAAACTGAAGCCCAGATAATTTAAGAGACTAACAAAATAGTACATAGGAAGTGTTAAGAGACTAACCCACCAGTATATAGGTATTGAGTGGCACAACCAGTATGGCAATCCAGGGCCCTTAATTCCATATCCACTACAATTCCCATTACTATCTACCCTATCTGGATTTAGAGCCAAGAAGACCAGGTTTGAACCCAAGCTCTCCTTGGACAAGTCACTTAATCAGTCTTGGTCTCAGTTCCTTATCAGTAAAATAAGGGCGTTGGACTAGAAGAATTCTAAATTCCCAGAATATAATGAAGGTTGGCACTGTATGTGGTGTGGAGAAAATCTCTCCTAGACCACCTATTATAGTATCTTTTCAGGTTTTGAAATCCTCATTCACTGGACATTATCTGCTGTTTAGTTGGTTCAATTGTGTATGGCTTCCATTTGGGATTTTCTTGGGAAAGGTACTGGAGTGGTTTCTATTTCCTTCTCCAGCTCATTTTATAAGTGAGGAAACTGAGGCAGAGTAGTGAATTGCCCAGGGTCACACAGCTAGTAAGGGTTTGAGGTCAGATTTAAACTCAGGAAGAACCATCTTCCTGACTCCAGACCTCTCTATCCACTTCACCATCTAGCTGCCCTGCTCAGCGAATATACCTTTCACTGGATGGTAGAGGGAGTCTCCCTGGGGGTCATGCTTTTTAACCTTTCTGTTGAGGAAACTTGAAGGAAAATTTAATACATTCAGGTAACAAGGCAATATATATCGACTTACATTTTCCAGAATAATTTACCTCCTTGCCTTCATCCTTTCCCCAAGAGTAGTATAGAGCCTTTGATTATTGTGAGTAGTTTTTGAAGTACTTTCAGATAGCTCATTTTCACACAAATCAAAAAGTTATCATCTTAAATCATTGTACAAGTGCCTTTGTGATTGGTGTTTTAAATGCAGGTACAGAGAATATGTAGAACTCGACTGAAAAAAACTAGTCAAACATTCTGAAATAAATGTGCTGATAACACTGGCCTGCAATTGATAATGTTCAAGATGCAGGCTCTAAACATTTTCCTCATCTTTCATGTTGATCTTCTGTGTGTGTGTGTGTCTGTGTGTGCATGTATGACAGTATATATCTGTTGAGCCCATCACCATCTAAAATATTTCAATCCAGCATAAAATTGCTGTAACAATTGTTATATGACATGTTTTATATGTGAGAAGACTTTTATCAAGTTTAAATGTACTGTGCCTACATATAGAGATATTTCTTATCTATTTTCCTGTGTCAGAAATAAATGAAAATGATATAAATAAAGACCAATGAGAGACCTCTATTTTGTGGTCACACAGACATTATTGTGTATTAAGCATCCACTGTATGCAGAGCATTGTGGGGAGATTGGGCATGAAAATCTCATTCTGTCCTTTCTTTTCCAGCAGATGATCCTCTTTATAAATCCCACTCTATCACTAATCTTTAATATCTCCTTTCCTTTAGGCTGCTTCCCTACTTCCTGTAAATATGCCCATTTCTCCTTCTCCCTTATCCAAAAAAAGAAAAACAGTTTTGAATAATCATATTACCCTCACTAGCTCTCATAGCCTCTCTCTCCTCCCCTTCATGGCTAAATATCTTGAAAAAGCCTTCTATAATAGATGCCTGAATTTCTTCTTCTCTCATTCCCTTCTAAACTTCATCTTCATTTAATGTGATAATGATTTCTTAATTGTCAAAATCTTATGGCCCTTTCTCAATCTTCATCCTTATTCAACCATCTTCTGCCTTTGACACTTGCTCACCATCTCTACATTTTCTTCTCTCTAGGCTTTCATTACACAGTTATCTCCTGTTTCTTCTTCTACCTGTATCACTACTCTTTCTCAGTCTTTTTTGCTTGATCTTACTGTAGGTTATGCCCACTAACTATAAATGTTCCTCAAGGGTCAATCCTGGATCCTCTTCTCTCTTTATAATATCTTGCTTGGTGATCTCATCAAAATCTATGGCTTCCATTACTATCTTTCTGCAGCTGATTCTTAGATCTATTTCTCTAGCTCTAACCTCTCTCCTGATCACCAACAACAATGTCTTGGATCTCTTGAATTGGAGTCTCAAACTCAGTGTGTCCAAAACAGAACATATTACATTTCTCCTCAAAATCTTACCTCTTTCTAACTTCCCTATTTCTGTCAAGGACACAACCATCCATCCAGTCACCTAAGCTCTCACCCTCGGTGTCATTCTCTACTCCTTAGTCATACTCACTTCACATATCCAATCTGTTACCAAACCTTTTTGCTTCATACTTTAAAAACATTTCTTGGGGATGGCTAGGTGGCGCAGTGGATAAAGCACCGGCCCTGGATTCAGGAGTACCTGAGTTCAAATCCAGCCTCAGACACTTGACACTTACTAACTGTGTGACCCTGAGCAAGTCACTTAACCCCCATTGCCCCACAGAAAAAAAAATTTCTCATATTTGCTTCCCTTCTCTCTACTCACACAGCTGCCACCCTGGTATAGGTATTCGTCACCTCATCACCTATTTCAGTAGCATTCTGGTTAGTCTCTCTGCCTCAAAACTCTCCTCTCTGATCCATCCTCCCCACAGCTTCCAAAATGATTTTCTTAAATCACACATCCAACTATGTCAATCCCCTATTTGTTAAACTTCAGTGGCTCCCTATTACCTCCACAATCAAATATAAAATTTTATATTAGGCCTTTATGGTCATTTGCAACTTGGTGCCTTCCAACCTTTCCTGTCTTCTTATAATTTATTCTTCTCCATCTAATCTATGGTTAGCAACACTGTGCTTACTCTTCCTCACATACAATTCTCCATCTCTGACTGTGACTTTTCATTGGATATTGTAACAATTGGAATGACGCCACTTGCTGGAGACTTACTCTAGCAAAACTCCACCATGAGGAGAAGGCGTCTGAAGGCAAGACAAGTGGCTTTTGCTTGTGGAAGGAAGAGGGGGAGAGGTGAGCTCTCTCACTCTCTTTCACCAGGACTCTCGTGGAGAGTTGAGCAGAACTGTAGCTCTCTGAGATAGATAGATGAATCTAGGTCTTTCTCTCTTTACCAAATTCTTATTCTACTTAATAAATGTTTAAAAGTCTAAACTAAAGCTTATAATTTATTGGCGACCACTCATTAGATTTTAGATAGTATAGCTAGAATTTTAGCCCCTTACAATATCTATCCCCCTGGAAATCTCTTTCTCCTCATCTCTGCCTCCAAGTTTCCTTCTCTTCCTCTAAGACTCAGCTCAAATCTCACTTTCTGTGAGTTTCCTATTCCACGCTCCCATTCCACTGCTAGTCCCTTATCTCTTGGATGGACAAATTTTTTGCCTTTTGCTTTGCCCATTAGAATGTAAATTGAAAGCGTGGACCATGTTTTCTTTCCTTTCACTTATTATGATATTTTCCCTCTATATTCAGTGTTATATATTATAAGGAAATAGGATTATATTATATATTACAAGGAAAGAACAGCTAGGTAGCACAGTGAATAGTGCGCCGAGCTTGGAGTTAGGAAGACCTGAGTTCAAATTCGGTTTCAGACACTTAATAACGATATCATCCCGGACAAGTCATTTAAACTCTGTCTGCATCATATTCATCATCTTTAAGATGGGGAATAATACTAGCACTTGGTTGTTGTGAGGATCAAATCAGATAATATTTGTAAAGTGTTGAGTATTGTACCTACCATATAGTTAGCAGTATATATGTTAGCAATTATTATTGTTATTAATTATTTCTAAGGTGAAAGGAGACTCACACTAGACAAATTTCTTGTTTTGCTTGAAAAGTGATCAGTAAAATATGAATTATTACTTTCTTTAACTATCTTCACCTATCATGGAGAATGAGAGTAATATAGCCTACACTCTGATTTTTTAAGGCAACTATGCTGATTTTCAAAATGCATATCATACAGGAGTTGTTTTTTTTCACTAGCCCCCTAACACACTCATTACTCTGATAGAGTCAACCTATGTATATAGCCAAACAAAAATTCTGTAAAAGCCCAGAGGAAATTACCTCCTATAAATGCCTAAGGCACTCTGCAGCTAGTTTTCAAAAAACATTAGGCCTGGACTGCTCAAAAAAGCTACTCAGTTATAAAATATGTATTGGCTTCACCTACAGTGGCCAGTACCTCTTGCTTCCTAGTCTGGTTATCCTTGCTTCCTTCTGGTGCTTTCCACAGATTAACAGACTGAGAGAGCCATGAGCATGTTGCCTACAGAAAACATGTTCAGATATCACAAGTATCCTTTTTTTAAATGAACAGACTAAGGACAGTATTTTGAATTATGTATCCAAATGCTACTTGAAAGAACAGTATAGTAACTGGGAGTCATCAAGTCTGGGTAGACATCATTAGATCTAGGTGCCACTTATGAACTATGTGACCTTGTTAAAGTCTCCTAAAATATAAATTCTCACAAAAGCCTAGAAAGACTTGGATGAATTGATATAGATGGGAGTGAGAAGAACGAAGAGAATCCTTTATACTATTATATCAACACTGTAAAAATAATAAGCTAATTTGAAAGACTTAAAAACTCTAATGCAGTGATCAATGATAAAGACCAGTGATGAAGTAAGCAACATACCTCCTGACAGAGAGGTGATATACTATGTGGAATGAGACACACAATTTTAGACAGGATGAATATCAGAATTTGTTTTGCTTGACAGTTTATTTGTTAGAAATAATTTTCCTTTTTAATTTTTATAATAAACATTTTAATTTAAAGTTTTGAGTTTGAAATTCTCCTTTCCTCCCTCCCTGCCCTTTTCCCTGAGGTGGTAAGCAATCAGATATAGGTTGTACATGTGCAATTAGGTAAAGCTAAAATTTAATTTTTAAAAAGAGAAATGAGTTCCTTATACTTTCTGGATACTGGTTTCCTTATTTGTAAAATGGGAGTAATAATGCTCCTGTAATATCACCTATAGGGTGGTTGAGAGAAACAAATGAAATAATACATGTAAAAAAAAACCACTTCATACACATTGAAGTGCTAAAAACTCTCACAGTAAGGCATTAATATTTATTTGTAGCACTTCATTTGCATATTAATAGCCCAATTATTTAATTTATTTTAGGTTCTGACACATACATAATGGCAGTATGGTATAGTAGCAAGAGCACTAGTCTGTAATCATAATAACTGGGCATGAGTTCAGTGCTTACTGTATTTTCTGTGTGACCCAGGAAAAGTTCCTTAGCCTCTCCATTTTCTTATCCAAGAAACTGATGTGATTATATTGATATAAATTACCTCCTAGTGTTTTTATAAAGAAAATGCTTTTTAAATCTTAAAGTGCTTTATCATTATCTTCATCATACACCAGTTTAAGGCTTCCCTAAGGTAACTAGGGTTTTTTTTTTAGTAATTTCTGTACAATATTGGGCTTTACTGTCATGCCTTCCTTTGCATCAAGAGAGCAGCAGTTTTTATATTTATGAAAATTCCCAGCAGCTAAAAACAGATTCATGCTAACTTTTATTATTTCCAATTTCAAAGAACATATTAAGTGGCTTTAACCTTTAGCTTAATATTTCTTGAACCAATATTTGTATTTTTCTAAGGACATTTAGAAATAATGAACACTTATGTGGTATTAATGAAAAAGATATATACAAGACATTAAATATCTAGCTTGTGAAGTTCGTAGATCTTTATGTGTAAATCCAGTCATACGATACCACTGCTCAAAATGTTCCAATGACTTTCTGTTACTTTAAAGTTCAACTTTGTTTTCCTGGCATTCAAGGCCCTCTAAAACCCTACCTACCTTACTAGTCTTATTTTATTTGGACCCCATCCATATATTGTCTCTCCTATATGTCCCTCACTCTTCTGACTTTGTGCTTTTTTTTCACATCATACCCTATGCATAGAATATCTTTGTCTCTCAAATTTATACTTTTTTACATTGCCTCTCCTACTTTAATATCAAATTCAAAGGTTACCTACTCCAAGAAGCCTTCCCTGGTTCCCCCAATCAATAACAATCTAACACTCTCATCCCTCATGCCTCCCTGTAACTTGACCCAGTTCAAAATTATATTTGTCTCGAAGGCCAAAGAAAAGGAATTTTTCTTAAATGTATTTGTAGAGAAACTGTTTCTGGGTCAGAGTTACATACCTGGGTGAATACTTACTACATCCCTGTGATCTATTAAGTCAGGCCTTGACATAAATTTTCAAATAACATTACTAGAGATAAGAAATAATGATTCATACTATGACAAAAGACAGTAATGATCAATTTCCAAATTAATAATACAAATGCTTAAAAGACACAAGAGATGATAGGTTGGAATTGGACTGCAGATACTTTAAAGAGGAGGGATACCAGTTGTATGTTAGAGGACAGATAGGCATTAGGAAGAGAGG
This sequence comes from Dromiciops gliroides, assembly GCF_019393635.1. Classification (NCBI taxonomy): domain Eukaryota; kingdom Metazoa; phylum Chordata; class Mammalia; order Microbiotheria; family Microbiotheriidae; genus Dromiciops; species Dromiciops gliroides. The sequence continues at coordinate 346,055,358 of NC_057864.1, read as the reverse complement.
AGAGTAAGCCATTCTAAGCAGAGATGGTGGTATGAACAAAAACAGAGGCAGAAAAACAGATTTGTTCAGATAACAGTGACTAAACCTGCTTATCTAGAATATGTGGTTTGTGAGTAGGGAGATCAGGTTGGAAAACTAGCCTGTACCCATACTTGGTGAGAGCTTTGAATGCTTGGCCAAAGAGCTTGGGGTTCATCCTCTAGACAATGAAAATCCATAAATTGATGAGCAGAGGAATTGATGTAGTTAAAGTGATACTTTAGGAAGATGAGTCATGTAGGATGCATAGGGCAAAGGGCAAGACTAGAGGCAGGCTGACGATACGATCTAGAATACATCATCTCAAAGCAAGCAGTTTACTCTAGGGTGTATAGATTTGGAAGAGATGATCTAGTCTACTCCTCTCATTTTATAGAAGAGAAAATGAAGGTCTAGATCAATGAATTTAATTTGCCTAAGGTCAACCAACTATTAAAGTGGTAGAATAAGAATTCAACAAAAGTTCTCCAAGTCCAATGCTTCCTCCACTGTGCTTCCTGTTTCAATAAATTAGGGAAGCTTTTGCAGTAATCTAGGCATGAGGTGACAAAGTGCCTAGACTAGAGTGGTGGCAGTGGAAAAAGGAAGAGGCAGATATAAAAGAGATTAAAAAGCAAGAATCAAGGGAGCTTATTTGGGAAAAAATGGTGGTAATATCGTACACATTAATAGTAATGTTATTTCAAGAACAACTTTAAGCAAATCAGTTATTTTGACTATTATAATCAGATTCACTATAAAGGCCATGTGAAGAAGATATATACATCCAGAGAAAGAACTGATAAATAGGAATATTTATAGAATAATTTTACATATGTATACCTATTTATGTCTAATGGTAACCATCTCTAGGATGGGGGGAGGGGAAGAAAAAAAGAAACATACATGATAATTTTGTTGTATATTTGAAAAGAATAACAAGTTGTACATAGTAAATTTACAGTCTTACATGCAATCTTTTTTATTGTACTATGTTATGGAAATGCTTGTTTTATTCCATAAATTAAAAATAATTTTAAATGATGCTATTAGAATCTTAACGAATTTTCAATCAGACTATTCTTCTGGGTTTTTGGTACCATAGTGGTAGAGGCAGTAGTGGCCTTCAAAGCATTCTATTGAATAGAGTCCTGAGCTTAGAACCAGGAAGATCTGGGTCCAAATGCCTCTTGTAACACTTGTTCTTTGGGCAATTCATAAAATCTTCATGTGCTTCAGAAAAAACCCTACCATATATCATATGTGTGCCATAGGTTATGATCTGGATTGGTGGAAAGAGATGCTAAACTTTAAAAGTCACAAGTCACCATTGTCGGAGGGAGTTCTTTTCCCTTACACTGACAAAAAACCTCGTATCTTTCACCTCTAACAACTTTTCACCAAGCAGTCATTATCATTACTATTATCTAATTTTCATTTAGCTGCTTTTATTTCACTTATCATTCTCTTCCAACGTCAACAATGAATGTTCACGTGGGAACATTTCTTAGCATCATATATGTAGAGTTGGAAGGCAACTGAGAGGTCATCTAGTCCAAGTCTTTTGTTTTACTAATGAGAAAACTGAGACCCAGAGGGACCAAATGACAGAATCAGATTTCAATCTCAAATCTTGTTAGTACAAGTTCAGTGCTGTTTTCAAAGCTCTGGACAGCAACTCTCAGGTTGAAGAGGATACTATAGACCAAATATTTCAGTGACTGCCTCCTTGTCCTTGGCTGACTTTGACTCTACAAGCCAAGAGGACATTACAGGTAGAGTACTTACCCTGATTAACTAAATATAGACATTTCTCACTTTATATAAATTCGACTTATATATATTTGACTTTACTTAAAGAATCCTGAAAGAAATCCACATTCCAAAAAAATACTTATGTTAACTTTACTGTATAGTACTATGTTCCTTCTGCTCCTGCCACTTGATTTGGGGCTTTGTGGCCTTCTACCATCCCACCACCACACAAAAAAATAACCCTAAAAAAATCCTCCAAGTAAAAGCAGAACAGATGCAGAGAGACCGCCACTGTGGACTGATTGGATACTGGGCTTGATACCTCTAGCATGGAGAAAACAGACCTTTACCCCATACACCAAACCTGCCCGAGTGTCTGGCCTCTGATTATCTGTCTGTGCTCACATACCATGCGTCTATATGCCCCTATTAACCCCCGTGTTCTTCCTCTCTGTTCTAGCCAAGTCCCCACAAGGCTAGCCCCAGCCTGCCACATGTTCCTTTTCCTGCTGCAATCTTGTATTCATTGCAATCTATGTGTTTCCCCCAATATGATGTATAGCCAGATACTTGATTATCAGCAAAGATTTATTTGCCTCATCAGGCACTGAACCATCTTCTACATAACTCATTCAGTGAAGATGTTACCATTGTTCTGTCTCAGTGTAAGAAATGAAGATGGATTTCAAAGGAAGTTACTCTTCTTTATGTATAATTATTGTAGTAAATACTTCTGAAGTAAAAGAAGATACAGTTGCTATATACAGAAGGAATGAAGAAAATATTGCGTTGTATGTGGGTTTTTTTCTTAGTCGGTATGAGATTGCACTATCTCCTGTGATTGAAAAGTGAATTTTAAAATTCTAAACATTAACCCTCTCAACAAGAAGCACTACACCAAAATGTACCAATAAGATGGCAGAAATGGCATTTGTGATCACACAACTGAGGAAAATAGAAAAAACAAAGTCTATTAAAGGATTGTCAGTTTAGTCCAGACCCTCTTTTGGTCAGCCTGTCAATGAAATTTTGACTTAAATGTTAACTAATGAAATATTAGAGATGAAACGTTAAAGGGCAATTGTAATAAACCAAAAAACTGACAAACCAACTTTAAATTCAGTTAATGAACTTCTTTAAAGTAGGTTCCATCCAGATTTCAGGTGACTAATGACTTGGGTTTTTGTTATTGTTGTTGTTTTAGACTCAACAAGTTGCCGGTTGCCCCAGCACTGATGCCTGGGTTACTCAGCTGCATTCCTGGAGTCACTTCAGTAGTCTCCTAGGCAAGTCTTGAAGCCTTTGGAATTAAAGACAGGATCCAAGAAATCCATTCTTCTTTGCATGTTCCCACGATATAGATGTGCAGGATTTTCCGAATGATCATACGGACACAAAGGTTAGTGAATTATGTAAATAACTCATTCTCTAAAGTGCTAAACTTCATTACAGTGAATACTTAGTGTATATTAATGAAGTAGTCCCAGAGAGGAGAGGGTTATTGAATAGTGATCTTTAGAATCATAGAAGAAAATGGTCCCATTTGTGCATTTCCATAGAATGGTGAAGGATTAGCCTCCTAATAAAAGTATTTTCTCTGTGTCCACTAAATTGAGGACACAACTGAGGAAGGTAAAAAAGTTCTTCGATTTGTGTTAAGGCCAGTCCCTGTATCTGTTTTACTGAGCTAGAGCCCTTTGGTGGGGCCAACCTATCAGCTTCTCTTTTAGACTATTAATGTGGCCAGCTAATTCCCAAATATCTTTATCTCCCTTTCACAATCAGATTATTGAGTCCTATCCAAAGAACCCACCCAGCTGATTATCCTGACTGGGTCATCCCCTGACTAGACTACCCCACAGGGTAATTTTGTTTATTTAAATATTTAATGCAATTAGATCTACTTCTGAAAACAACTTTGACTAGACAACTATGGCCCACATCACTCCGGTTGGCTAGGAGTAAACACATTTTAGACAGTCTAACTTTTGCCCCCTCATTTGAAAACTCAGTCCTAAGCACTGAAAGGATGGATTGTTAGTCTTCTCTTCATAGAAAAGAACTTACAAAGTGTTTGATGTGTTTAGAGACATTCTAGTCCTTGAGGACCGTAAAGGCCACTTTCACACACATCTTATTTGACTACCAATTGATTTTGTGTAAAGTCTCATGAGTAGCAGTGTTCTTTTTCTCACTGTAACCTAAAGATGAACTGACTCATAACTAATAATTAAGTTGGACCTCAGACTTGCACGGACATCCTCAGTATTGAAAGTGATATTTGTTGTTCTCATCAAAATCATGGTCTCATCAAGACCCTAGAATTTAATCACAGACCTGTAAGCATTATCTTCCTCTCAATTAATTAACATGTGCAGTTCTACACATTTTAATGTTCCTTATTTATACAGAATTAGGGGTCAGAAACCAATCTTCTCCAAACAGGAACTGATATTCTTAAAGCATCTATCTGTGGGAGTAGCTAACATTTATAAAGTGCTTTAGGTTGGCAAAGCACTTTACAAACGTTTTCTCATTTTATCATCACAACAACTGTGAGATATATGTGCTATTATTATCCTTATTTTCCAGATGGGAAAATAAGGCAGTGAAAGGTTAAATGACTTGCCCAGAGTCAAACAACCAGTAAGTGTCTAAGGATGACTTTGAACTTGGGTCTTGATGATTCCAAGTGTGATAATTCATCCACCGAGCAACCCAGGTGCACTTTTAAAAATAACTACACTATTACAAATGGAGGGGAAAAATGCATTCCTGTTAAAACAATGGTAAAATATATTTTATATGCCTTTTTCAGCAATCAAAATGAATGCTGATGTAGGAGTCAATTAACAATGAAGATTATTTCTCCTTTGTATTTGTTGTCAGAAATATATATCAGCTCTGATTACAAAGTGTTTTCAGACAAGATAGCACAGCATGGTAAACTATGAGCAATTTTTCACATACAGTTTATTTTGACTTAAAAACCTCTGCTATATGTTTTATGTCAATGCTGGTTTTTTTTTTCTTTTCCTTTTCCTTCTTCTCCAGGAAAGCAGAAAGAATAGAGGTTGGGACAACATCCTCCTATAAGCAATGTTCATTATCATCAGTATCTTTTTTTTCTAGAACGTGTTCTTAAAATATAGTTCCCTAAGGAAAACTTACTAAATAATTTCAGAAATTTGATATGTACACACTCCTTGGCTACCTAGTCAGTAAATTCTGTGGAAAAGTAAAAATGAGTCAGTTTTTCAAAACAAAATTGATCACAATTTTTTTAAAAAACAGCACCTATATGGGCATTTGGGCACTAATCTTGGAATCCCCTTCAACCTTTGAAATTCTCTCATATAGGTACAGAAAACTCTTCTTGGAACGGGATGTATAGGTATGAGGAGTCAGATATAAATAAGTTTAAATTTAACTTAGTGAATATTAAGTTTAGATACACAGGATTTGAGAAGATGTTTGGAATAAGGGTTATGGAAGATATACCACTGATTTCTTTTAGGAATTTATAATCTAGATTAAATACAGTTGACAAATAGATAATTGCTCAAAGTGCAATTGAAATACACAGAAGAAAGTGCATAGATTATATGTGCATAGCTACAGTGAAAAGGGAAAACATGCATTGCTATCAGGTAAACTCAAACTATCTATCTTTGGAAGATTTTGAAAGCTAAGAAAGTATTGTCAGCTTTCAGGCAAGGCCATTTTTGCTATGGTTGTAGGCTGAAGAAGACATTCCATTGGAGGCCACAACTATATTTCTGCATATTTATATACTTAGGATTTTTCTATAGATAAAAATACATAAGAGGATAATAATCTCTATCTGGTTACTCTTTATAAAAATTATAGTCAGTGAAGTTGAAAGTTAATTTTCTTATGTCTTGATAATGTTGGAAAATTGCATAAAAAATTGAGTTTGTCATCCTTTCTTGAATTTTAAGTTGCAGCCTGAGGAAAGAAAGTATCCCTTCTAAGTGAAGTTTACCTGAAAGGAATCTTCTGGTTATTCCAACCCAAAGTTAATGAAAAGACTCACATTGCATCTATTTCTCTGAATTTATTTGGAATTTTGCATTCTCTCTCATATATAGATGTGTGTCTATGTATGTGTGTATGTATATGTATATGCACATATATATATATACGTATAGATATGTGTGTATATACATATATGTATATACATATATGTTTTTGACAGGTATATGGTTGGTATCTTTGTGAACAGAAGCAATCATTGCAAATATACCTAAAAGTTTCATTGAGAGAACTAAACAGTGCATAAACTTATTATTTTTAGTCAAAAAGAGTAATTGCTGCCTCTCTATTGGTTTATAAGTACCTTGGAATCTTACCACAATTATACTCTAAATACCTAGAAATAAGACTTTCAGCTATCTCAATTCTGGTAAACCACTATGAATCTAGGGGGGAAAATAAACAGCCTCTGAGCAGCCAAAATAGCTGTCACAAAGTCCATACGCAAAAGCCTGTAAACCCTACCTGCAGTGCCTGCAGATAACCATGTAGCATCTGGCAACTTTTTTAAATAGACTTGGGATTTCATTCGTATAAGGAACTCTGAAACTTATAGTCTTAAGAGAGTCTTCTGATGCACTAAGAGGTTAAGTGACTTGTAGAGGGTAATGTAGATATCATTCATCAGAGGTGAAATGACTCCTAGGCCAGGTATCTATATACTACATCACTTTGCCTCAACACAAAGCTAGCCTGACTCTCTGTCCACAGCAAATTCAAAAGGGTGTAAATGGACTAGATCCAAGCAAAATAGAAATAACAAAATAGAAGATAATCTGATGCTATAGGAGGAAGGGGCCGGGGGTGGGATATGGGGGGGGGGGGCGGAGAAGCATGTAAGTCTAGAGAATGTATTAGAATGACAACAATCAAAGACTATAATGATAAGGAAGCCCTCCATATCCCTCCAAATCCTTTCAAGACATCTGTGTTTTGTCAGCCTGACCTGAAGGGAAGGCTGGCATAGTGGAAGGGGCATGGTCTGTAGAATCCAAAGTCTTCAGTTCAAATATCAGCTGTGACATTTACAATGCATGTGATCATGGGCAAGTACCTCACCTTTCTAGCGCATAGTTTCCTCATCTGTAAAATGAGGAGATTTAACTAGACTTCTATACTATCTTCCTGCCCTAAAACTATGATCCTATCACTTAATCTATTTCTGCATCTGTAAAATGGGGAAGATTATAATAATTCATCTATAAGATCTCTTTCCAGCTTTAAATCCTTTTATCCTAGAGTTATTAAAAATGGTACATTATATTCAGTATATTCTATTTAAGAAGGCCTGAAATTATAATCATACTTTTTTACATTTTTATTTAAAAATGAAGCTAAATAGAAATCACATAGAGTCTATAGATATAGTTTGGGTAGCTAAGTTGCTCAGTGGAAAAAGTTCTTGAGTTCAAATCCAGTCTCAGACACTTACTAGATGGGTGACCTTGGGCAAGTCACTTAACCCTGTTGGCCTCAATTTCTTTATCTGTAAAATGAGCTAGAAAAGGAAATGGCAAACCATTCCAGTACCTAGTTGGCAAATACCACCAATCTCACAGAATAGAACCAAATGAGATAATAATACTTGTAAAGCATTTAGTACAATGCCTGCATGTAGTAGGTGGCAGTGGCGGTGGCCATGGTGGTAGTGGTGGCTATAGTAAAGTTATTGCCATCATGCCTCACTCTTTGTGACCCCATTAGGGTTTTCTTGGCAAAGATATTGGAGTGGTTTGCCATAATTATTTTATATTATGCTGATATATTATGTTGATTTGGGGATATATTTCTTAAAAGTCATTTGTTGCACATTATAATAAAGGATTGAAATCACAAAGTTTTCCTTTTCATTAATCAAAGATAATTTTAAATTATTATGATCAATTACTTGGAAAAAATCTCATGCTAAATGATTTCAAAGCAATATGAAGAATTCTCTAACTCTAATTGTTTCTTTCATTTAAAGGATAATTTCACATGTTTGGTTACATTAGTGTTAATTTGCTTTTGTTCCTTCAAATCTCCAGTGGAACATACGGTTAGTCTCACCATTATTACTACCAGCTGTGGTTGGCCTGTGATTTTGTTCATTCTGTCTAAATTCCAAAGCAATTAGCTCTTTAGTTTAATGACAATATTTGTTAATGGGTTTTTGGGGCCAATTCTGCTGTTGGATGGTGGGTGGTGAGTCTAAAGATAGACTGTGGCCCTTATGTTCCAAAGTATAATCTGTGTAATTTGAACTGAAAAAAAATTTTTTTCTGAATTTCTCCTTTGAAAACAAGAAATTATTCTGAGTCTTGTGCAAGTTTCATCACCATTTTAAAACCCAAGATAACCATTTATAAGATAAGTAAATTCCTTAAAAGTGCTATGGTATAACAAATATTCTGAATTATATTCACTATGGTTATAAATCTGTAGGTTAAATTTATGGAATTAAATAGTCCCTACCTGATCAATGTTCTATGTTTGTTGTCAAGTCTAATTTTATGAATCTTAACTACAAACCCACCTAATAAAAATGAATCATTTGTAACCCTTTGATTTTGAATTGTTCTCTCTACTGAAAGAACACTGAACACATTGTAGAAATAGTCTCGAATTTGCACTTAGGAAACCTGGGCTATAATTATAATTAGAACACCAAATACCTATGTGACTTTGGGAAATTTGCATAAAATAATTTCTCATAACTTGAATTTCCTTAGATCTAAAGGGGTGGGTTTGAGCTTGGACTGAGTGATAGCTAATTTTTTTCTAGATCTAAAATTTCTGTGACCATAACAGACTTTGAAAGAATAAGGATTTTTAATAATTAAGACGCTAAATACCATAAAAGTAATGACAAGTTAAGGAGAATAAACCAAAAATAGGTCTATTGAAAGGTGTTTGAAGTTTTAAGAAATTTGCTTTGATGATTGGTTATCTGTAGCCTAGAGGAGAAAAAAAAATTAAGAATGGTCTTGATAAGTGTCTTCAAGGGATGATGTTTGAAGTCTTGAAGAAGGAATGGATTTGTTCTTTGTTACATTGGAGACAGAATAAGGACTGGTAGAAATGTGGAATAGGTGTTGGTACAATATTGCCATAATGATAGCTTACACTTCTATAGCACATTACAATTTACAAAAAACGTTCTTCATGACAACCCTGTGAATCAGCTCATATGAATGTTTTTCCTCTGCTTACCTAACAAGCAACAGAGACAGACCTTAAACCCAGTTCTGATTCCAAGTATACAAGTTTATCCACTATGCGCCACTGTATCCCTTAAAGGAATTTTCAATTACAATCGTCCAATGATGGAATAGGCTACCTTAAAGCAGCATTGTATTCCCCAAGAGGCACTTCATACCTTAAAGGGTATATACCAATATCATCTATTATTACTCAAGGAGGAAAGACAGCAGAAACATAAGGTACAAGGTGGCCCTAAAGTCCTGAGTATTTAATAACCCCTATATTTTTGTTCTTAATTTACAATACCATAGTATCATATACACTATATATAGGAAATGGATTTACATTACATGTAAAAAGCAAATCTCATAAATGGCAAAAATAAAGAAAAAATAACTTTCAAAAAGTTATTAAAACATCAGACCTTTTCGTGAATTTTGGATCATCCTGCATATAGTGAGAAAATGTGGGGCTTAAATGTCAGCTATTTAGCCACCCAATCTTTCTGAGTTTCAATTTCCTCATGTGTAAAATGAGCTTAGTAGTACTTGAATTACCTGTCTCACAAGATTGTTTCATTGAAAGCACTTTGTAAACTACAAAGCACTATAGAACTGAGATGTTTTATTATAAGTATTATTGTAATACATAGTAATAATGAAATACTAGATTAGATAGATAGATGATAGATAGATAGATAGATAGATAGATAGATAGATAGATAGATAGATAGATAGATAGATAGATAGATAGATAGATGCTGGTATGTATATGTATAAGCACACACATATGCTGTCTTTCTCTTGTTTAGTCATTTGATTTGAACATATTTTGGTTCCTCAGGCTGAGACATGATGCTTCAGCAGAACAGGCACAGACTTTAGGCACTGAGTTTATCAATCCCCAAAGGTCTGAAGACCATTTCTCTGTATGTGTGTGACTTTCATCATGTGCATTGAAATACCTCTTGATTATCAGCTAATTATGTGATGTTATTGCTTTCCTTCATTTCTATAGATCATTACAAAAGCTTCTTTGCTTCATCAGTATTTCTCGTGGTGGACCCATAGGCACTGATGTGAAGTTACTTCCTCTATCTTGTGGCTAGATAAATCATTGATCCCTCTTAATTTGGGAGCTTTGAGACAAATGATTGAACTTTAGTGCCCTTATCTTCTTGAAATACTTTGAGATGAAATCTTTTTATTGACAGCTTGAAGATGAACTCACTGCTTTATCAGTCTCCACTATCAACTTGGCCAAAAATATGGGACTAAATTTGCAGATAAGATAATATGCCCATTGAGGTCAATTATACTGGGGATGATTTAGGCACATGGAAGAAGTATCAGGCTAGCCCATTGACAAATAGTATTCTTATCCTTTTTTCCTAAATCTACCAAGTTATCATTCCGAATTCTTTTTTGACCAAAATATATGTGAGATACTGTACAGATACAAAGCCTCTATAAAATAGTCTTATTGTTCCACAATTTTACAGTCAAGATGGGATTCAGTTTTCTTTGTGATTGAATTGGAGAACATACTCTTACCTCTTCATTTGACTCAGTGATTGGTTAGTACACTGGTAGACTATAATTATGTCAAATTGCTTCAAGAAAATAAACCTGGGAATTCTTCTACTCTGTTCCTACTGTGTTTTTTTAATCCTTATCTTCCAGTTTTTTACAAAGTAAGACTCTTGAAAAATTCAATTTGTTTTAAACACAAAGTTTTTAGTAGATAATGGGGACATGTCATGCCTACTATGAATAGTTTTAGGATTCTTGGGGACTAGACCTGGTGTAGGGAGCATCAAGTGAAGAATTTCTGCCAGTAGAGATCAGCACATTTTCTGCAACTCAAAGTGTGAGAGAATTGCTTAGGGCACTAAAAGGCTAAGTGACTTACTCAGTATCACATAGTAAGTGAATGTCGGAGACCAGACTGGAAGCCATGTCTTTCTAGTTCTAAGGCTTGCTCTCTAGCTATTATGCTACATTGCCTATCAGTAAAAAATTAAAATAAATATAAAAATTATAGGCAAATCAATTTTTCTTCATTGTCATTAGGGAGATAAAAAGCTGCTTCTATCTGAGAGAGAGGTAGAGGAAATAGGTAGAAGTAGCTTTCATGGAATCAGGCATTTTGTTCAGGGAAGTTATTTGATTTAAAGGAAGGTAGGAAATCTTTCTCCTCCCCCCCAAAACAGGTATTTTAAACAGCAGGATATAATTTCAGGCTATTTGCAGTCAAGAGGTTTCTGCTGAGCAAAAATGCTCATTCCATTTAGGGATGCAGATTATAATAATTTTCCTATCTTCCTCGCAGCAGGATTTCTGCCATCATTTTGCAGACTCATAACTTCTGATATGATATAACTAGGTGATTTTGGTTCCAGGTGACACATACTTCAAGCACATTCATATTAGTTCAATTTAGTTATGATGCAAAATTGCTTAGTTTTACCCAGTGATATGGAAGACAGTTGAGTTTCTTTACTAATGTAGGGTGTTTGTAATATATGCAAAATAGTTTATGATGACAAACTTCACAAAATGAAAAATGAGGGAAAGAAAGCTTTCTGGATGAACTGTAAAGAGATTCACATATGTATACATATGACTCCTACTAAAAATAAAAAGAAAAGCATCCAAGAAAGTTGACCTTTAGACTTTTAACTATACACATTTAGGTTGTTAACTATACATGTTAAAAAACACATATGCGTCTATACCCACACATATACATATATAGAGACATATGTATGCATATATATAGATAGATAGCAAAGAGACAGAATTGCATTGTGGATAGAGAAGTAGCCTAGGAATCAGGGAGAACTCAGTTTTAGACTCACCTCTCATTCAAAGGATCAGGTCACTTAAGCTGGGTAAATCACTTAATGGCTTTGTATTCCAAGACCCTCTAAAATAGAGTTGTCAGATCTGTGCTGCCAACAAAATTCCCCAGCATGGGCTGAACCAGATAAAAATATAATCAGGAAATGTTTAACAAAAGAAATAAAAATACAATACTACATAGATAATGTTAATTTGTGGTTTTCTAGGTCACTATATGGCCTATAGAGATCCATATTAATTTGAGCTTGGCACTACTGCTCTAAAACCATGAGTTGCTGAAATATTGTAGGTCTAAATTCTTAGGGATATTTTCCTCGGCTAGGCAGAGGTTTTTCTACAATAGTAATTGTACAGATTCAGACATACACACACACAAAAGGAAGATGCTAAATTTTATAGTGGCAGCAATATAAATGTTTTAAATGACATCAAGTTCTTGTTCCCCTTTCACTCTTACTCTCTTTCTATTAGACCCTGACCAATAAAATGTAGGTTGTGATGCCTTTATGTTGTTTAGAGAATCAAGATCCTCCAGCTTAAATTCCATTATAAGAGATTGTCTATTTTCTGGGATTGGATTAATCCTATCTTTGGGGGGTTGCTTTGAGGTCAGTCAGTAAATTATTGACTTCATTTTATAGATAAAGGCAATTAGAGCAGGGAGACTTTAACTGAATTGCCCCAAACCACAGAGGGGAATATCTGAACAACCCTCAGATTACCAACTATTCTGATCCCTATTTCCAGGTTCAGGCCACTAATCCAATTCACTTGTGCTAGAAGGCTACTTTTTGTAAGAGTAGAGTTATATATGTGCAGTGAGAAAAAGTGCATTTTTATCCTGTCTAATAAGCACTGCCAAATGTGATGGATGGAGTTTTATAAGAGGGCACCTAAATATCCAACTGAGCCCAGTGTCCAAAAGAAATCCTTGCACCAATTTATTTTCCACTAGATGCAATAATTATAATCCAAGCATCAAACCCCAAAACTAACCTAATGGTGTTATGCATTCTGGAGTAATTTGTTCAGACACTTTAAGCAGAATTATTTCTAGATTCAATGACATTGTCAAATAATACGAATGAGGGTTGGGGTCCAGATGGAGATATGTGTTACAGGGATACTGTAGGGACAGGGAAGATAGCTCACTCATTAAAGAACACCCAGTATGATGTGGATTTGAAAAGTATTGTCTAACTATGAGTCTAATATCTTTCCCGTATGATTACCCCCAAAATAAAAAATACAACTAAGTTTACATTATATAGCACTAGAATTCTTTAGTGTATTTTATTGGAAGTAGAGTTTATAGAAGATAGAGACTCTCAAAGGATATAGTAAAGCATTTTCAAAGGCAGCAAATGGCTTTCTCCTCCAAAATTCATCAGATTTGTCTTTCACCTATGTTCTCTAGACTTGATGGAACGATCACTACTTATGCTAGTATCAATGTATCATTATTTATTTTTTTGTAATTCATGCAGTTATATGTTCTCTGGCATCAAAGATCTAGAGCAAGCTTCAGAATCCAGAAAACAAAGGTTCATGTCCTGTCTCTGACACATACTGGTTACATGACTCTGGTTGAGTCACCTAATCCACTAACTAGTTCTCAGACTACTCCCTAAGACTATATGTTGCAGTTCTTCATTGATAAGAGTTTCCTCGTTAGGAGTTCCCAAACTGAAGAAATTGTGAATATAGACAAAAGTAAATTAACAAATAGGTATTATATGGAAAAACCTCTAAATTATATGAAGAAAGGGATAATAACTTTTTAAATCTCTTCATTGTCAATGTATTAATGTTTTCAAATAAACTAGAATAAAAAAAAATATTATCTTGCCCTAGAAACATTAGGTATGGTTTCTGTTTAGTTCTAAGTATGAGAAATGAATGAATAAATTGAACTCTTGCTAATTGGATTTCAGTTTGTGCATTTTTGAATACCACTGCAAAAATCATTCACATGTAGAAGGTATATGCAATGACAATGCTAGGAATTTTTAACTGTCAGTATCCAAGAAAATGGTCCCATTTAAAATTAATGAGTGTTGAGCTACGTTGTGAATCTAACAAGATAAGCAAATTAATGATAAATCTAAGTAGCTAAAATTGTTCCTCTCTTGACTAAATGTACAGTTATGTGAGACATCACTATTAAGATTTCTGTTGTTTAGTCATTTAAGTTTTGTCTGACTCTTTATGACCTCATTTGAGGTTTTCTTGGTATGGATACTAAAGTGGTTTGCCATTTCCTTTTCCAGGTCATTTTACAGATGAAGACACTGAGGCAAACAGAGTTAAGTGACTTGCTCAGTGTCATACAGCTAGTAAGTGTCTAAGGCTGGATTTGAACTCAGGTCTTCCTTACTCCAGGCCTATTGCTCTATCCACCATACCACCTAGCTGCCTTACAACTAAGGGTACTCATAATATTACATAGTCAAAGTGATAAAAATAATTTAAGTAGCATTCTCTTCCTGAATCCCTCAAATTTACTAGGAAATTATGGAGAACAAAATGAGAATACAGAAATTTTGGTAAGAAAGATAATAAAAATAAATGAAAAATCTTTTTTCTAGAAAATTATATTGCAGTAGAACAATGTTATACAACAACAAAAAATGTAAAATAGAATTTTAGTGGGCCTAAAGAATTTAAAATAACTCCCCATGTATAAAACTTTTCACTCTATATACTGGTCATAGATGCTTGTAAAATAAATGAACTAATGAAACAGTTATTTCATTAAAGTTCATGCATTTTCTAGGACTTTTTATTTTCAGATGTTGATAATATACCTTATAACATTTTCTTCTCATTTTTTCAAATATGTCTTCAATTTACTAGCTCTTTGACATTTCTATAATTTGTAACATTAAAATTGCACAAAGCCAAGTTATGCTATGTAATTTCAGATATATTTTGATACTTGAATGGATTTGTGATTTGACATTTGGAATCCTTTAACTGATATAGATTTCAACCTTATATCTTCTGGTATTTCCCCCTATATTTTCCTATAAATTCTGCAAAGAAAATCCACTAAATGAATTGGGCTCCTTTCTCTGTCTTTCAGTCTGTCACCCTCTTCCTCTGTCTCTCTCATAGATAGATAGATAGATAGATAGATAGATAGATAGATAGATAGATAGATAGATAGATAGATAGATAGATAGATAGATAGATAGATAGATAGATATAGATAGATAGATAGATAGATAGATAGATAGATAGATAGATAGATAGATAGATGGATGGATGGATATATAGAGAAAGTTGTACACCATCAGAAATTCTATCACAGAATCAGCTTTAAACATCATGGAGTCCTTCCCTGTACTACAGGAGTTGGACAATGTACCCACACTTGAGGAACTTGAGAATGCAATTAGCTCCCTAAGATGTGGAAAATCTCCTGGTGCAGATGGTATCACCGCTGAATTGATCAAATTCTCTAAAAATGTTCTCTTAAAACCCCTGCATGAATTGTTATGTATGTGTTGGAAAGAAGGTGAAGTGTCACAGGATATGCATGATGCCTGTATAGTTACTCTTTATAAGAACAATGGAGACAGGAGTGACTGTAACAACTACAGAGGAATTTCACTTCTCAGTGTTGTTGGGAAGATGTTTGCCAAGGTCATCTTGCTTAGACCTCGTAAACTTGCCAACCGTGCTTGCCCCAAATTGCAATGTGGCTTTCGAGCAAGGAGGTCAACTATTGATATGATTTTCTCACTTCGCCAACTGCAAGAAAAGTGCAGAGAACAAAGAAAACCCCTCTTCATTGCCTTCATAGACCTGACCAAAGCGTTTGATATGGTTAACAGAGAAGGTCTTTTCAAAATTCTCTCGAGAATTGGTTGCCCCCCTAAACTCCATAGCCTGATTGGCTCCTTTCATTGCAACATGCAGGGTGTTGTACAGTTTGAAGGCAACACCTCTGAAGCATTCAGCATAAACAGTGGAGTCAAGCAAGGATACGTTCTTGCTCCCACACTGTTTGGAATTTTCTTCTCCATGCTGTTATGTCATGCTTTTGGTTCATCAACTGATGGCATCTATCTGCATTCCTGGTCAGATGGAGGCCTTTTCGATTTTTCACGTCTGAGATCCAAAACCAAAGTGAGAGGTAGCACCTTTAGAGACCTGCTTTTCGCCGATGATGCCTCACTTGCCTGTCACTGAGAAGGTGAATTGCAGACCTTGATGGATCGCTTCTCCCAAGCTTGCACAGACTTTGGCCTAATCATTAACCTTAAAAAGACGAAAGTCATGTGCCAGAGTGCTATGTCGCCTCCATTGACACACATCGGTAGCTACCAGTTGGATGTCGTAAGCCAATTCTCGTATCTTGGCTCTATTGTCAGTGACAATTTGTCACTTGATTCTGAGATCAATCAGAGGGTCAGGAAAGCTACTTCAAACATGTCTAAGCTTGCCAAGCATGTCTGGGAAAACAGTAAACTGACAAGACAAACCAAATTTGCCGTCTATAGAGCATGCATCCTGAGTACCTTACTGTATGGCAGCGAAACATGGACTACATACACTAGACAAGAGAAGAAGCTTAACAGCTTCCACATGCACTGCCTTTGGCACATCCTTGGCATATCTTGGTCAAAAAGGATCACCAACACAGATGTGCTCCAACACACGCAACTTCCAAGCATCTACATGCTACTGAAACAAAGACGGCTGCGCTGGCTTGGCCATGTGCACCACAGGCAAGACAGGCGCATTCCTAAAGACCTACTCTATAGCGAGTTAGCCTCAGGCCAAAGACCTGCTGGATGCCCCCAGCTTCGCTACAGAGATGTATGCAAGCAAGACTTGAGGGCTCTGGGAATAGACATCAGCAGCTGGGAGGAGATGGCCAAGGACCACACCTGATGGAGTTCAGTACTCAGGAGCAGCTTGTGCGCAGCTGAGATGGGCCTCCAAGCTCTGGAGGAAGAAAAACAAATGAGACACAGGAACCGACGGGCAACAGAGAGCACAGTTTTCCAATGTCCTCATTGCAGCAGGAGTTGCGGCTCCCATATCGGACTGCACGGCCACACTGTGGCCTGTGGCTCTTCAAGGCGCTGATCCATGGTCATCCTCGACTGGCGGAAGCCTACTACTACTACTACTAGTACTACTATATATGTATATTATGTATATGTATATGTATTTATTTATATATGTGTATATATTAATCAGGGGAACAAATATACCATGAAGACTGTTATTTGGCATTGTTACTTAACTACTCCACTTCCTTTTATCATGATCCATTCATTTGTCTTCAACTTGTGGAAAAATTCCAGAACTCACTATAAAAGGACGGTTTGTAAGCACTTGGAAAGAAAAGCAATAAACACTAAGAGACAGCATGCATTCATAAAGAATATGTCATGGCATTTGAATTCTTTTTTGGCAACCTTACGCAAATGGTAGATCAAGAAATATGCAATTATACATGAAGATTTCAATAAAATATTGGATAAAATCTTTTATTATTTCATTATAGATTACATGGAGATATCCAGATAGAATGACGATGCAATTAAATAGATTTACAATGAGTTGAAGGACTGACCTCTAACAATAGTAGTTAATGGTTTGATGTCAACCTGCAGAGCTATTTCCAGTAGAGTTAGACCTGTTTTGTTCAATATTTTTCTATCAGTAACTTGGAAGAAGGATCAGATGTCATACTCATCAAACTGGAGAATGAAATTAAGTTTGAAGGCATAACTTATACATTGGATAAGCCAATCAGAATCTTTAAAAAGCTCTTAGGCTAGAATAAGGAACTAAAACTAATTGGATGTAAATCTACTTGAGTTAGAAATTTTAATATCACTAGTACAAGATGGGAGAGGGGGATTACCCAGACAACAGTCTATATAAAAAATATTTTAGTGTTTTAGAAGATTGCAAACTCATGGTGAGTCAGCAGTGTGAAATTGCTACAAAAATACTAATGTGATCTCAAACTCCTTTAATAGAAGCAGAATAATAAGAACAAGTAAGGTTGTTATTAAGGACTGTACTCAGTTCTAAGTAACACATTTTGGGAAGGATCTTGACAAACTCAAGCATACCTAGAGGAAGATCACCAGGATGGTAAAAGAATTAAAAGTATAAAGATGAGTTAAAGGAAGCAAAGATGTTTAACCTAACGAAAAGACTTAAGGGGGACGGGGCAGTGTGTGACAGCTATCTTATTGTATTTGAAGGTTTAGTAAAGGAATCAGACTTAGTTTTCTTTGTCCCAGTAACAGAACTAAGATTATAGGCAAATGGTACAGAGAAGTTTTCATCTTACAAGGAAAATTTTTCTAACAATTAGAGCTCTCTAAATGTGGAAAAAGGGCAGTTAGGGGGGTACAGAAAATAGAGTTTTGATTCCAAACTCAGGAAGACTAATCTTTCTGAATTCAGATTGGACCATAGACACTTATTAGCTGGGTGAACCTGGGTAAGTCACTTAACCCTATTTCCTCAGTTCCTCATTTGTAAAATGAGCTGGAGAAGGAAATGGCAAAACATTCCAGTATCTTTGCCAAAAAGACCCCAAATGGGGTCACAAAGAATTGAACACAACTGAAAAAGAACTAAATAACAACAAAAAATAATGTGGAAAGAGCTACCTACTGTTACTTTTCCATCTCCAGAGCTCTTCGAGGAAAGCTTAATACTTTTCATTGACTTTTTGAAAGAAATTCCTTCTTAAATTGAATGAAATTACCTTCAATATTACTCCAATGATAAGATAGCATTATTTTATGCTCTTTATAAAGTCTTTTATCTGTTAAGGGCTAAAATTCTAGCTAGTCTGTCTAAAATATTTAATGAGTGGTCACCAATAAATTATAAGCTTTAGCAAGAGTTAGACTTTTAAGCATTTATTTAGGAGAATAAGAATTTGGTAAAGAGAGAGAGAAAGGCCTACATTCATCTATCTATTAAAGGGAGAGCACATTTCTCGCTCCCTTCTCCACCAGCATCCTCAAGAAAAGAGCGAGAGACAGAGCCTCGGGCTCCCCCTTCCTCCTCCCACCAGCAAACGTCACTTCCTGACACCAAAGAAAAGACGTATGGCCTTGCCCTCAAAGACTTTCCTTTCATGGCGGAGCTTTTCTACAGTAAGCCTCCAGCAGGTGGTGTCAATCCAATCATTACATATCACATGTCAATAATTTTCAAAATTTCTAAATACTTACTCATATGACACCATGCATGCCCTCATGGAGTCAAATGAGAAAATAAGACATATATACAGATAACTATAGCACATAACAATAATTGATTAGTTATTAACATCAGAGAGATACAAAATATAGTGTTTTTTGAGGTCCATCGGTAAAAAGAACATTGCTGACTGTGGGGAAATAGCTTATATTTGAGCTGGGCTTTAAAAGATAGGAATGAAGGAGGCAAGGAGGAATAGAAAGGACAACATAGGCACATAGAGAACAAGGGCAAGGGCATAGATATGAAAAAGTGAAGGATATACTTGGGGAGAGACTGCAATTTACCTGGAGTTCATAAAAAGAAAAAAAATTAACAGTACCTATCTATGTATATAGGTATGTACATATATGTGTGTGTGTGTGTGTGTGTGTACACATGTAGCAGTTTTGTTAAAGCAAAAAAGTTTAAACACACATCTAGTGCTTGAAGAATGGCTGGATAATGTGACTATCTATGCAATAGAATATTATTGTGCCATTAGAAGTGTCAGATATGAAGAATTTTAAAAGAAAAATACAAAATTATGCAGAAGGAAGAAAATAGAATCATAACAATATCCACACTAGCTGTGGTTATGAAAAGAAAAAGAAAAACAAAACCTAAAAAATAACCCACAGTGGGGGGAAAAAGATAACAAGTAGGCACAGAAAAAAAATTAAATGGTATTTTTTTCTTGTTAAAGTTAATTAGTGCTTTAAAAAATATATAGTGAGTACGATGGAGTCCATAGTTCTATGGAGAAAAAGAAAATATAGGTGCTAATGAAGAGCTTGTAGAATACACAGAATTAAATAACTAGATATGAGAAGTGAGAAATAAAGAAGAGTCAAAGTCAACACTAAGTAGTCAACTATGGAAAAAACTGAAAAAAACCCAGTAAAGTCAGGAGGATGGACAGGTTTAGAGAGAAAAATAACTTACTTGCCTTGGGGCATATTGACATGAGGTAGTGAAGTAGAGGTGTCCTGAAAGCAAGAGGAGAGCCTTGTAGATATAGATTCAGGAATCATATTCATAGAGATACTATTTGAGCTGAGAAAGGCAATAGAATAGAATAGAAAGAGTATCTGATTTGGAATCTGAGTCTAATCTTGGCCCTGATACTTATTGCCTGTGTAATTTTATGTAAATCACTATATTTCACTGGCTCCAAGGTCCTCATCTATAAAGGGATCTGTAGAGTTGAACTAGATGACCCTCTTATATGAAGGAAATTTAAATATATGATTTCCAAAGCATATGGAGAGGGAGAAAGGATGGGAGATGCAGAGGCTGTCTAGTTCAATGTCCTCATTTTACAGATAAGGAAACTGAGGTCAGTATGACTAAATGGCAATGAAAATCACACAGGGTGTAAGCATCAGAGAGAAGATTTGAACCTAAACCCTCTGTTTTTTTGTTTGTTTTTTTGTGGGGCAATGAGGGTTAAGTGACTTGCCCAGGGTCACACAGCTAGTAAATGTCAAGTGTCTGAGGCTGGATTTGAACTCAGGTCATCCTGAATCCAGGGCCAGTGCTTTATCCACTGTGCCACCTAGCTGCCCCCAAACCCAAATCCTCTGAATCCAGAAACTTTAATTCTTTCCACTACAGTGGAAAGTGTTTTCTGGCTTGCATTTTTATCTTAATAAGCTCATAAATGAGTTGTCTTTTGGGAACCAAAGGAGATATTGGGCCAGATTCTGACTGCAGTTGTGACCTCTGGGTTGCCAAGAGTAATTTAGTTTCACTCAGATACCTCTGGAAAAAGTTGAACACAGTTAATCCTTTCATTGTCTATATATTATATGAATGTAACAGACAGAGAGCAATATAATAGGAAGAATGTCTTGATAGTGTCACAAAATACAATTTCCAAGATCATATAAATATAGAGTTGAAAGAGACCTCAAAGATAATCCAGTATATTTCCCTCTTTCTTCAAATGAGAGAATGAAGGGCCAAGAGAGATAAAGAAGTTTACCCAAAGTTACAAAGATTCAAGATTCATACCCAGGCTTTTCAGTTCCTAAGCTGACATCCTGTTCATCATATACCACATTACTTCTTAGGAGTAAATGGCTATGTACTTCTACATTCATTGTGAAAGAGGATGTGGATTTCAGCATTTTTGCCAAGTTTCATTTATGCAGTTACTCTTTGAAGTAGTCATTATAAAGCATTCATCGTACAGCCTTAAGAATGTTTTAAAAAATAAAACTAAATATTTAATGAACACCTACTATGCACTAGTCAGTGTAGGGGGATACAGAGAATAAGAACACTTCACCTTCAAAGAACTTTCCATTTAGGAGATAAGGAACAAAAGGGGAAAATAAAAGGATGAAGTGAGATTAAATAAACATCATTTCTCTATAGCCAATACAAATCTACCTTCAGATATCTCATATGGAAATTTCAGTGTGCGTATAGGCTTAGGAAACCATCATTTTCAAGTATATATACATACATGTATCTAATTTGATTCATGTTTGGACGACAGGTGGCCCTCCCTGACAACTTTCACCCTGAACAATGCAGCTTCATTAGTCCCTAACAGGAATCATATCCAAGACTTTCACTGTGTCCAATCAGAATAGAGACTCTCCTGTCACCGCAACATCAACCTTCTAAATCCCAAATCATTTGAAAATGCTCACAAGCTGATGCTCACCAGGAAGCTGCCATCTTATCCTTCAAGCCCCAGACCCCCTGAAAGCCTCATTAGCTTTTGAAACCGTTTTTATCCATTCATAAGAAATTCACATAATTCATGACTGAAATGTTGAGTTTTGTTTTAGTTTGGAGAGGAAACCCTTTTTCCATGTAGTTTTGGCTTTGAAGTGCTTATTTAAAACCATAGAGAATCTAGAGTCTCTAGAAGTATTTGGGTAAATTAGGGGAGAAGAGCAAGAGTCAGTTTCACCTGTTTGAAAAAAAACTACTCTTGACCCACTGCAAATAATCATCTAAAACAACTTCGAAATCATATTTTGCAACAGTAGGGCTTTTGAAAGTTTGGGGTGGGTTTTTTGTTTGGGGTGTTGACTTTTTTAGTTTGTTTTTGTTTAGAATCAGGAACACTGGTGTAATGATTGGAATTATTTTTAAAGGGAAAATCTTACTGGGAACAGTAACTATTAGGAATAAATTTTTCATAGCCAATGCTTACAATGTCTTACATCCTCACTTCTGTTGTTAATAGTAAAACATACATTTAAGTATGATTTCAGTTACAAGGTACTTTATATACATTTTTTTAATTAACAAATCTATTTTCTTTCTCATCCCTACCATGATTGAGAAAAAAAAGAAAGAAAAGCAAAGAAAGCAAACTCCTTGTTACATATGAGTAGTCAAGCAAAACAAATTCCCTCATTAGCATGTCCAAAAACATATATCTATCATTTTTCTCCCCAGAATCCATCACTTCATTGTCAGGAGATGGATAGTATGCTTTACTATTGGTTTACTGGAATCATGGATGGTCACTGATATTTCATTTTTATAATGTTGCTGTTTTTAATAGTATTTTATTTTCCCCAAAAATTATATATAAAAACTATTTTAACATTTATGTTTTTTTAAAGTTTTGAGTACTAAATTCTATCCCTCCCTCACTGAAACAGTAAATAACCTGATATAGGTTATGCATGTGTAATCATGTAAAAGAGATAATATTGATGTTATTGTATAAATTGTTCAGCTCTTCATTCTAGATTAGTTCATACAAGTCTCTCCAGATTTCTTTAAAATTACCTGTTCCCTCATTTTTTTTGGTAAGGCAATGAGGTTTAAGTGACTTGCCCAGGGTCACACAGCTAGTAAGTGTAAAGTGTCTGAGGTCGGATTCGAACTCAGGTCCTCCTGAATCCAGGGCTGGTACTGTATGCACTACACCACCCAGCTGCCCCTGTTTCCTCATTTCTTAACTGCAGCTAGGTAGCACAGTGAATACAGTGCCAGGCCTGAAGTCAGGAAGACTTTTCTTCCTGAGTTCAAATCTGGTACAGATACTTACTGTGTGACCCTGGGCAAGTCACTTAACCCTGTTTGCCTTAGTTTCCTCATCTGTAAAATGAACTGGAGAAGTAAATGGAAAATCACTTTAGTATCTTTTCCAAGAAATCTCCTAATAGGGTCATGAAGAGTTGGACACTACTGAAAATAACTAATTTCTTACAGCACATTAATATTCCATTGAAATCATATATATTTGTTTAGCCCTTCCTCTTAGCTTCCAGGTTTTTACTTTAATAAAAAGAACTGCTATAGTTTTTGCTGTTACTATACCCCTGCCCAAGTAGAATATAAGCTCCTAGAAGACAGATTATTTTTGGTCTTTTTACCTCAACCACACTATACATACTTAATAAAAGATTGATAAAATTGGATAGAATTGAGCCATAAATAGTAGATGCTTACATGCCAATCTGAGTGCTACTTATTCTCTGAGCCTCATCTATAGTGCAAATGTCAATATCTCAGTTTTACAGATGAGGCTCAGAGAATATGTAGCACACAATTATGTGGATCTGTAAAGGTTGTTTTTTTTTTTAAGTGCTGAACCTACTGTCTCACAGAAATATGAGGCAGAGCTAAGTCTTCTGACTTTCACTCCAGTGATCTTTCCACTATCTCATACTGTCTGTCTAGTACTTTTTCCTCCAAAGTAAAATCAGTTGTATTGTAGACATGATGATTGCTGCAAACCTGCAATCTGGTTATAAGGAATAATAAAAAGTTAACTAGCTTGATGGCTGATCTGTTGAACTCTAGCAGGATAGTCTAGCAAGGCATGGGCACGGTTGGTAGCATCTTAATTAGTGTTTAATTTGGACTCACCCAGATTATAGTTCCAACAAAATAGTGTTTGAAAGACATTATGTTTCATAGGAGGGTGAGAATTTTGAAGATAAACTATTCAATTAATCATGAAAATAGTCAATTCATAGGGATCCTAGATGTGTCTCCAAATCGATAAGCACTTGGAGAAAGTGAGTCAGGTGGTTTTGAGACATTTTTGCCTGCCCATAGGCTTTACAAAATCATGAGAAGTCAGCTCCCCAAGTACTAGCTGTCCCTATTATAAAAAAAAAAAACAAAAACAAAAACAAACAAACACCTCTCGCCTTAAACCTTCCCTGTCGCATAACAGTTCTCTGCTTTCTGTAATTCTGAAATTCCTTACTCATTCTTTCTCAACTCAGAAGCCTAAAGGAAGATTTTAAGGCACACAGAATTTCTACATTTTCAAGGGATAAAGTAGAAATATTTATTGTGGTTTGAGGGACAGTTGAGGATTTTAGGATACCTCTTCTGTACCTGTTTGGGTAATTGCATTAAGTCCACCATTTGGGCAGTGTTGATAAAGCCATTGATGAAAACTAATTGACTCTCATTTGAAATCAATCCTCTTTAGCCAAGTACTTGTAGACCAGTGAAACAAAGGGTCCAGGTGCTTGTATTGTCTGTTTTTGTTTAACTTGGGGGAAAATGCCACTCTAACAAGGCTTAGTAGCATTGTTTGAATGCCTCCCTGTTGCATTGCTGGATGCTTGCTTACAAACATTTTGAGCTCACAAAGTACAAATAAAAATTGACAGGCTACCATCATAATGGAAGGTGCATGCCTTCGTGATGTGCTGGTTTTATTTCTGCATTGTTGTATTGGGCTTTGCCAGACATTGTGAGAAGATGAGACCATTGCAATTTAACAAGTCACTTGGCTGCATGCATGATTTGATTTACTCCAGGGTCTCACCAGTGCATTCAGCTTTATTTGTTAACCTAGCAGAACATTATTTATTAATGAGTTCTTCATGCTTTATTAAGCCTAATGTCAAAACACCTCTGTGGGACTCTAGGCATGTTTTCTCTTTGTGCTAAGACCTTCCAAAGAAAATGAAAAATTATGCAGCAAAGCCCCAGTAAAAACCCAACAGATATCAGTTCCATTACTCTCAGTCCTGGCAGATGATATTTCTGAATTTGAGGGAAAGAGCTGAATCTGATCCTGTGCTAAGCTGAAATTAAAGAAACTGCACTCTCAAATGTAGGTAATTAGGACACCTTTGAAACTCAGCAACACTTTTGTAGCTAAAAAGGATGAGTAGAATACTCAGTAGGGAGAAGCTAACAAGTTCAGCAGGAGGGGAAAAAAAGTATAGATTTTGCATTCACAGCACTACAGAGGGATAGAGAACTTCTGTGAATGTTAAAATTAGTATAAAAATAGTAACAGAGAAAAATAAATGAATTAGAAAATGAGGATGTCAGCATCCCTGGTGACTACCTACCTTATGGTAAAAATGCCCTGGAATTTAGCAATGTCCTCTTCCTGAAACAGTGGAAAGAAAACTAGATTTGGTATCAAAGGACCAAGGCTTAAATCTCTATTCTGCCACCTTTAATCCATGTGACCTTCAGTAAGTCATTTAACCACTCTCTATCTCAATTTCTTTATGCGCAAGATTGAGGTGTTGGGGAGTGTGATTCAATGACATCTACTATCCCTTCTGGATCCAAAACTATGATTCTATGAACTTCTTTGCCCACACAAATTATGTTCAGCCCTCAAAGCCCAATTTAAAGTTCTCCAGTTCAAATGGATCTCTCTCTCCTGTGGGTTCTTGTAACATGTGAAAATTCACCAAGTGCATTTCTCCAGTACTCCGGAGAGGAATAGTCTTGTCTCTCCCCAACTAGATTTTAAGTTTCTTGAGGGCAAGGCCTATGACACATGGACAGATGTATTGTGGCTTAGCACTAAGCAGAATGCCAGATGGAAAAATACATGTACAATAAATGTTTGTGATTCACTGATTTGCTCTGTCACTTATTAGTAGTCTTTGATTAATGTAACCTCCCTGAGCCTCAGTTTGCTTATCTTTAATGAGGATAATGAAATTTGCCTTGTTCTCCTCACAGGATTTTTGTGAGAGTCAAAGGAAACAATGTGCAATGTTTTGTAACTAAATAGGGCCATACATAAGTGATATATCAGTGTTATTATTTTGATATATACAAGACTAATAAATATCAATGACCCAAAAATATTCTCCTGGAGTCTTGAGGATGTTTTTTATATTTTGCTTCATATTTTTAGTAGTCACAATAGTCTTGTAAATGTATGCAGTGGTGAATGAAGTCAGGCTCATTTCTAAACTGACTGTGATAAGCCACTTATTGAAATGGCACATAATTTGTACTCAGATCTTGACTGAATGAATAAAATAGCACTCACATTCAATGTATTCAAAAATGGAATTCATTACATTAACCCAGAAACCTATCATTATTCCGACCATCCTGTGTCCAATATCTTGTTGTTTCTACCTCTGTGATATTTATATCTATCCTTTTCCATTCACATAACCTCTACTCTTGTTCACACTCTCATTACCTCTTGTCTAGACTATTTCAAAATCATCCTAAGTGGTCTCCTTGCTTCCAGTCTCTCCCTTCTCTAATCCATCCCTGCCCCCACAGTTGCAAACTGATCTTCCTAAAATAAAATTCTGATCATGTCACTCTCCCTTAAAAGTTTTCAGTGGCAACCTATTGCCTCTAGAAGGAAAGCCAGAAACCTAAGCCTGACATATGAAGCCTCTATAATCTAGCTATCACTTCCCTTCTTTTCCCAGTCTTATTTTGTTTTTCTTTGTGCATTTTACATCCCAGTCAAACTGCTCCATTTATTGTCCTCCATGCATGATATTCCATTGCCTACATCCATATCTTTGAACAGATGTTCCCTCATGTCTCGAATGCATTCTTTCCTTACCTCTACCTCTAAGGATAATTAGCTTCCTTCAAAGTACAACTCAAAAGCCAGTGCCAACACAAGACCTTTCCTGGCCACCAGTTTCATACCCTCTCATCCTTTAAATCACTACATGTCATTTTAATACTTTGTATTTACCTATGTACATTTTATATCTTCATAGAATGCTGATCAATTGAACCTCCCTGAGTCTCAGTTTGCTTGCCCTGTCTTCTTTAGAGAATAGTTGTGAGAATTCTTGAAGACAGGGACTGTTTCATTTTTTTTTTATTTTGTATCCTCTGAACTCTCATGGTATCTTACATACAATAGATACTTATTAAATGTTTGAATTTATTATACATCCTGGAGTTTGAAGCTGGCTATTATATCAATCTTCATAATATCTGATCATTACAAATAAAATACTGTGAAAATTCCATATTTAAATACTTTTCTGATCAGAGTCTTTTCCATTGTGATTATTTAGATACTTCCCTTTAGCTGTATGTTGTATATTCCTTGTTGAGGATAATACTAACTCTATTATAGATTCCAGAAAATGCCTTCTTTTGACATAAGCATCAAATTGCTCTCCAGGGCCTCGGGAAATATACAAACACAGAAGAGAGGACTTTGTGGGGAAGAGTACCTCCCTTCTATGTTAATACTCTCTAAGCAGAATATGCTGATACTCTCAAGCCCCTGCTAAGTAAACAGTGCCAGGCCCGGACAACAATGTGAATCAATCTTTTATAATATCAGAAAAATTTGGGTCAAACTTCTGGATTAGCACAATAACACAGAAATATGTTCTAGACCAAAAGTTTAGCCAGTACATACATACACACACACACACACATACACACACACACCCCTTGTAAGATCTTAAACTCATGGAAAGAAACCTTGGAGGTCTATATAAAAACACATAAAGAATGGAGGTGAGCAAAGAAAAAGTACATAACACCTGGGGCTGCTAGGTGGTACAGTGGATAGAGCACTGGCCCTGGAGTGAGAAGGACCTGAGTTCAAATCTCAGTTCAGACACCTACTAGCTGGGTGACCCTGAGAGAGTCACTTAAACCCAATTGCCTCAAACATCTGGGGCTAACCCCACTCTTCCTGATATATATCATATCACCGGACCCAGCTGGCTCTGACAGAGAGAGAGTAAGGTTAGTCACCTTGCACAGCCCTCCCTCACTTAAATCCAATTCAGTGCAAGTCATGACATCACCATGATTTCAAGATCCTCTTCAAGAAGGACAAACAACAACATAATACCAGCTAGGTGGCACAGTAGGTAGAGTGCCAAGCCTGAGATCAAGAAGACCAGATTTCAGATTTTAAATCAGACACTTATTAGCTGTGTGATCCTGAGCAAGTCACTTAGCCCTGTTTGCCTCAGTGTCTTCATCTGTAAAATGAGCTGGAGAAGGAAATGGCAAACCACTCTATAACTTTACCAAGAAACTCCCCAAAAAGGGACACAAAGAGTCAGACACCACTAATCAACTAAATAACAACAAATTCCTTCATTTAAAGGGCAGATATTACAGTAAATAGAATTCCAGGGCTGGAGTCAGGAAGACTTGAGTTCAAATCTGACCTCAGACATTTACTAGCTTTGTGACACAAGTCATTTAACCCTACTTGTCTCAGTTTTCTCATTTGTAGAATGAGCTGAAGAAGGAAATGGCAAACTATTCTACTCTTGCTGCCAAGCAAACACCAAATAAGTTTACAAAGAGTGGGACATGACTGAAATAACAAAAGCTTCCTGACTCCAGTCCTGGCACTCTATCCCATGTACCACCTAACTACCACAAAGTCTGGAAATAGAAATTCAAGACCATGATCTATACTCCAAGAGGTCAGTGGTGTTGTAAGTTGTTGTGGCTCTTCAGAATGAACAGATAACCAGTATCAGTGGTCATTCTGATGTTCTTATATAGGTTTAATTTCCATTGTGGAGGTGGGTGTGTGATTAGAAGCAACTGGTCCCAATATCTTGCCATCATGCATGCCTGCACACTGACTCCCCAAGTCTGTTAGCCCATGTGGGGTTATGTTCCTGTATGGAGACAGCAGAGTATAGTAGAGTTCAAAGCCAAAGTATGTTGGATTTGAAATAAGAGGAGCAGGGTTCGAATCTTACTTTCTACCCACATTATCTTGGGCAAATCATTTTACTTCTCTGAATGTCACTTTCTTTGTATGTCAAACTGGAGGGAGGGGGGACTAGAGATCACTATGGACTCTTCAAGCTCTAAATTCTACAACTGCATTAACCTAAAGGTATGTAAGGCCTACTGCCAGTATAACTGTCCTGCTGTAAATATGGTGGACATAGCTTTTGTCTCATGCTCTTGTTCTGCCCCAATATGGACACTGTGTCACAATATAGGAGTCAAGGTGCTCTCCTCTTCTAAAGCCCATGAAAAAGAAAAAAGAGGCTATTTTCTCATTTATTCCTAAAGGGCATTGTGAATAAGCAGTGCCTTCCAAAGCTCAAAAGAGAAAACTGACATCTTGAACTTTTTTGCTTGTATTCATCATATGTAATTTTTTTCTCTTACCTGCTGCTTGTTATAAATAATTCCTATGTGATCCTGGAACTGGTTAATTAAAGCTGATTTTTAAAAAAAAATATTGACTCCTAAAGGAATAAGATCAACTTGTCTAACTTGACAGGTGATTGAATTCTTTATTTTATGAAATTTGAATTTGTTTTATACCTTGTATTCATGAAACCCAATTAGTTCACAACAATATTGTGGCTTTTAATGTCAGAAATTCTGAAAGGGGAAAATCTATTTCAATGGGGAGAGTGGAGAGAAGACAATATAAATAAAGCATCAATTTATGGTGTATGTTTTGCTAGGTTTATATTTCTTTTTACCTCTAATTTGATTGTTTTCAAATTTCTTCTGGATCCTAGAAATCAGTGTCTCACAACAGGTACTTTCTAAATGTTGATCTGGGTTGATCAGAAGTGATTTGAGCTTAATTCGGGTACAATTCATGTTCTTTATGAGTCCATCAAAGGATCCATTTACCATCTGGAAAATAATTGCAGCATCAGTTTAACTTTTACAACAAGGCCATTTAATGAGGGCTCTAACAGCCATTATTTGTGCAGATCAGTTAATGTCAATGTTAGCTTGCATTCAAGTAGCTTCTACTTCTAGCAACTAGGCACTAAATGTTGTCTTGTCCATCTTTTTCTCAGAAAACCAGACTGGAGAGCAGATGCTGTAATGGCCTAAAGTATGCAAAAAATCCCTTAAGACATTGATTGTGATCACAGATTTTTAATGCAATTTTTTGCTCATGTAATTGAGGTCCAAGACAGTAGAATGTTTTTGCGTTCAAATTATGCAGTGAGAATGTGGAATATACCTAGAGGGGTATGCAGATGAATGGAGCTACAAAATCACTTCTGCTCATATGGAATTTTTATTTCCTAATTTCAGTTTGTAATTACTATCAGTAATGAATATTTTATCTGAGGTTTTTATCAAGCTCTCCATTGTCTTCCATCTGGTTCATTCATACCCTAGTCGCCACACAAACCCACCACCACCACCACCCCCTCGGATGAAGTATTACTTTTATTATCTTGACTTTTGAAAGAAAAATTAAAGAATGTGAACAGATTAAAGCTAAGAACCACTTAGGTGTGATGTAAAAGATGTGCTGAATAGACACAAAAGAAATACATGGAGCAAATGCCCTGTGATACTGTTTAAGGCTTCTATTTGTACTTTCTGTAGATCATGACTAATTTCAGAATAGACAAATGCACACACTAACTCCCTTCTTACCACATCCAAGATATTTTAAATTACACTTTTTCCATTTGGGGGAACAATTGTTGTTTGCAACCAAATAACAATACATATTAATCTATCCATGGATAGCAGAAGGAATTCAGAGAAAATTGTACAGTAGTAGGGAGGCAGCCTGGTGTCACTGATTATTCAGAATCAAAAGACCTAGATTTGAATCCTAGCTCCAAAGCTGACTACTTGTGTGACCTTTGGCAAGCTATTTAACCGCTCTGGGACCCTCTTTGTCCTCATCTGTAAAATAAGGAAGTTGATATAGATGACTTCTAAGGTCCTCTTCCAATGACAAATCAAAGATATGGAATGTTTTTCATCTTTTTCCCTCAGATTTTTCCTGTGAGTGCAAAGAATAGCCTGAATGTGAAAGCTGAACATTTAGTCAGGTATTATTTAATCTGGGACTAATCATGTTAGAGAAAAGAAAGAATTTATTTTTAGACTGAAAGAATATTGGTAGGAAGAGGAGAAGAGAAGGTGGAAAAGATCTGAATGCTATATGGAAATAAAATGATATATCAAAAATTGCCCAGGTAAGGGTTTATCAGATTTAAAAAAAAAAAGCAGATGAAATAGGGCCTAGGAGTAAAGAGGAGAGACATAAGACATTCACAGGAAGGTGTATAAAAAATAAAGTTAAAATGTTACATGGAGAATTACGTGATCATATCTTCTCGCTGTCTGCCTACCCTCATCTTAGCAATTACAAACATGAGCTTTTCTACGTGTATGTTTCTTGTCTACATCTCTCATGACTTTAGTCACCTGTTGTAATCTGATTTTAGCATCAGTGGTGACAAATATTATTTCTTAAAGGTACTACAATTACTGCCTCTTTATGGAGTTTTTTAATTAATTTTTATTTTTTTAGTGAGGCAATTGGAGTTAAGTGACTTGCCCAGGGTCACACAGCTAGTAAGTGTTAAGTATCTGAGGCTGGATTTGAACTCAGGTCCTCCTGACTCCAGGGCCAGTGCTCTATCCACTGCACCACCTAGCTGCCCCTTTATAGAGTTTTTAATGCTTGTCCTTCCCATTCCAATTTTCATATCACTGCCTTCATCATTTAGAAATATTTCCAAACATCCATTATAATGTATCTATTCATTATAGCTGACCTTTATATAGCTTTAAGGTTCACAACATGTGTTACTTCATTTAATGGAGATCCTGAGAACCTTGAAAGAAAGTAAGGGGGTTACATATCTACATGCGTCAGTTATATTGGGGGAATGAAGATGGTTAGATTTTGAGTCACATTGCAGCATGGTCTGGACAGTCCCTGGAGTTTGGTGTTTTCTAGCCACTTGTTTTTGGTTTAAAGCATTGTGAGCACCATTGTTACAATCCTCAATGGATCCTATTTGACTGAGCTAATACAACTCTTTATGCTTTTCTATCTCTAATGAAGTGCTTTGAGACCCAGTGGCAGAGGCAGCATCACCTGTTTTTTAATACCAACTGGTACCTTTCACCAACATGGAAAAGTAGTTTGTTCATATTTATTGCCTGTCCACCCAATCCTATTGCTTTGGTATTAAGAGGCCTCTTGCCTGGCTCAAGTTTCTTTATTCACTAGTTTTTATTTTTAAAAAAAATATTAGGAGAGCAATAATATTCTGGATTGCGGAAATGTGGGTATGAGGTTTGAGACACTAAATTTTAAGGGCACTCTGTGGGACAAAGGTTTGAGGCCATAGAAAAAAAATAACAAAAACCTGAGAAATATAGGTTCAGGTGGAAGTTTTAAATATGATTTATGCGGCTTAGGGAAATTTAAAATGTGATTTAGTAGATATCAGAATAAATTGTAGAACTTGCCAAACCCTAAGGAAAATGAAAAGTGAATAGCAATAAATAATGTTATTGGAAGCAATTGGATGCTATGTTATTTATCCTTTAAGCACTATCCAGGAAAATTCCCTGTTAATTGCAACATGCAACCCAAAGCAATGACCAGATAATGTATTTTAAAATGCCTCTTTTGTAAATGTATAGCAACCTTCTAAAATCTAATTCGTTGCAAGGTCCAGCTAGACTTCAATTCAGTTCCTCATTTGTAGCTTCTTCAGAATTAATGGTATCTATGGTTTAGGATTTTTCTATGTATCACTATTATTGGGGCAGCCTTGGACTCATCTTCCTGAGTTCAAATTTGGCCTCAGGCACTTACTAACTGGGCAAGTCATTTAATCCTATTTACCTCAGTTTCCTCATCTGTAAAATGAGCTGGAGAAGGAAATGGCAAACCACCCCAGGATCTTTGCCAAGAAAACCCCAAATGCGGTCACAAAGAGCACTAATCGACAAAACAACAAATCACTGTTATTCTGTGCTTTTCAGAAGTGCCCTTTGGGTGTTTAATATGAGCTTAATATTTGACTTTTAGATAGGATTCTGAGGAGATATATGGGATAGTGGGTGTTAAACTTTGTATTAAAGAAGGTATCATTCAAGCATTACCTCTAGCACATGTTAGCTGTTTCAACCTTAGCAGTTATTTACTCTCTCAGTTCCTCCAGGATCTCTTTAAAATTGTAAATTATTAACAAGTTGTTGGTCGATAAGAGTATCCACACTGAAAGATCCTTACATTGATGAAATCACAGATCAGGATCAAAACCAAAAGTTTGTGTGTTTTTTATTCTTTATTTGTTTATTTGTTTTGCACAGGGCAATGAGGGTTAAGTGACTTGCCCAGGGTCACACAGCTAATATGTGTCAAGTGTCTGAGGCTGGATTTGGACTCAGGTCCTCCTGAATCCAGGGCCGGTGCTTTATCCACTGTTCCACCTATCTGCCCCAGGGTGTGTGTTTTTAATAGGACTTAAAAGTTTTCAAATGACTTTCACATCCATTATTTCATTTGAACTTCACGGAATCTATTTGGGTGGAGGCAAGTATTATTATTCCTGTTTTATAGAATAGTAAGGTGGTGATCCATAGATGATGGAACAGATTTGCCTCATAGTGTATAGTTAGTTGTAATCACTATTTTTTTTCAGGAGGAGTGATGGTTTCATTTCTACCATTTCTACTATAATTGACCAATGTTTTGAGCCAAAATAACATTGTTCCTCTAATAGCCAGCTTCTCTAATTAGTGAGATGAATGATAGTTTGTCTGCAGGATTTCTATGCTTTTTGTGGAGAAATGTTCTTAGGGGGAAATTTTTAGATCTTTCCTAGGTCATGCAATTTATTTGAGCTGTTCTTTGCATCACAGGCTAAAAAATTGAAGCTTTCACTACTCAGACAGAAAAGTTTACCCATAAAATTACCTGCTTAAAGACCAAATCCCTAGGAAATTTAGCTAATCTTTAATTCCAGTCCTTCATCCAACTGTTGTGCTTATAGACCTAATAATCAGGCTCTTATTTGGTAGATTGTGCTCAGCTTTGCTTTGGAAAGTAAAAGACCACCACTGGAGTTATTTTTATTCTCCTTTATCAAAATAATTTATGAGAATTAGAAGGCTGGAAAAGCCCTCCTGAGTTCTGGTTCATCCTGCTGCCTCCAGGCATATTTCATCTAAAGTTTCCCAAATAGATGCTCCTTCTAGTTCTAGAACTCTCCAGGAAATAGATTTCATGACCGCCTTCAGTTGCCTATACCTAATTTTAACAAATATGTCCCACTGTTTGTTTTCTATGTCTCAAATTTAAATCGCAGCTACTCTTCACTCACTACTTCTTCTTGTCCTGCTCTCTCAGAGGTAAGGAAGAATAATTAGTCTTAAATTCTATGTAATAATGCCTTTAAACATGTGAAGACAACTGACTAATCATTTCCAAGTCTTTTTTCCCTTTCAGAATGGTAAATAATCTTAATTCCATTTGGACTACTGATGTCTTATTTTCCAACTTCTTGTAGTCTTCATATTCTCATTTCATCATTTCATCCTCTTCTCCTTTTACATCTCTGTCTCATTCAAAACTAGACCACAACCTCTTTCTTGATGTTTTTTCATTCCTTGATTTTCCAGACTCCATGATCTTATTGTTACCCTTCTACCCATCTCCCCAACCCCATGCATTTTCTGCTGGCTGTCCCCTATGTGTAGAATGATCTCTTTCCTTGTGTCTGTCTCTTAACTACTTTCAAGATTTACTTCAAATCCCACATTCTGAAAGATGCATTTCCCTGCCCTTCATCCCACTCTGTCTTCTCCCAACTAGTACCTTCCTTCTGAGATTTATCTCCAATTTTTATCCTGTATGTCTTATATGTACCTATATAATTATATTTTGTCTCTCCTATTAGAATGTGAGCTCCTTGAGAATAAAGATTATTTTTGCCTTTTTTTGTATCCCCAGTGCTTAGCATAATGCCTTGAACATAACAATCACTTAAAATGGTTCTTAAATGACTACCCCTGGGATCAGTCCTCTTTCTCTTTTCATGGTTCCACATCTGCCTTCTATTCCTTAAATGAGTATACCCACAAGTCTCTTTTATAAGTCCTCATTTTTATATGTTGTTGTTTAGTTGTTTTTCAGTCACTTCTGACTTCTTGACCCCATTTGGGGTTTTCTTGGCAAAGATACTAGAGTGGTTTGCCATTTTCTTCTCCCCCTCATTTTACAGATGACAAAATTGAGGTAAATGGGGATAAGTGACTTGCTCAGGGTCACACAGCTAATAAGCATCTGAAGCCAAATTTTAACTCAGGAAGAAGAGTCTTCCTGACTCTAGGCCCGGGACTCTATCTACTGAGCCATCTAGCTGCCCAATCCACTGTCCCTGAATGACCTGCTCTGCTTCATTTATAATCCCAAATGGCAAGTTGCTCCCAAATACATATCTGTATCCCACCGATCACTCTTTATAGTTCCAGTCTCATATTTCCAAGTTTCTAATCGATATCTTCACTTGCATGTCTTATCAGTACCACCAAGTCAAGATGTCTGAAACTTGAATTAATTATTTGCCATAGCGGAGAGAGAGAAAGTTACAGCCAAGAAAATCAGAATTCAAATTCTGTGTCAATTAATACTGTGTGACTTCAGTCAAGTCATTTAATCTACCTATGCCTCATGTTCCTCTTCTATAAAATAAGAGGGTTGGACTATAGGGCCTCTAATGTCCCTTCCAGCTCCAAATCTGTGATCCCACTATCTTAAACCTGTCCCTTTTCCTAACTTCTCTAGTTATTTTGCCAGTACAACCACCCTCCCAGTTATCTAGTCTAATGGGGGAGTCATCATTGCACGCTTTCTCCCTCTCACTACATACCTCCTTCAGTATACATGCTGCACATCAATAATCAAGTTTTGTCATTTCAACCTCCATTATATGTTTATCTAGCTCCTTTCTCTCCAATAAAAGTAGATCTACACTTGTCTCTTCTAGACTAGTGTAGTAACATTTTAACTAGTCTTCTTCACTCTAATATTTCCTCTCTCTAATCAATCCTCCAAAATGCTGCCTGAAATATTTCTAAAATACCAGTACATCACTTCTCTATTTAAAATCTTTGTGAGTGTGTTCTCCATTGTATATTGAATAAAGTATAAACTCCTGGCTCTGGCATTCAAAGATATCTACAGTAGATGCCCTCCTGCTGCCCCAGTCCCTGGAATGAAATCCCACCCAACAGATTTCCACCTGCTAAAGTCCTTCCTTTCTTTTATGACCTACCTCAAGTGTCTTTTCTTCCATTTCTTAACTCTTAGCTGAAACTAACCCTCACTAAGGTAAAATCATCTCTCCCTCCCTCCTATAATTTCTTGAAGCATTTTTCCTGGACATCTCCGTTCATTCATCTCACGAACTAAAACCTCAATAGTTCATGTGTTTCTTTCCTCCCCAACAAAGTGATAGTTGATTATAAGCCACACCTAAGTCATATCTATCTTCACATCCAGAGAACTTAGAATGGTGTCTTGTGCTTAGTAGGTGATTAACAAGGGTTCATTGAATTAAAATGAAAGCATCAGTTTCAGCTAGGTGGTGCAGTGAATTAAAGCACTGGCCCTCGATTCAGGAGGACCAGAGTTCAAATCTGGCCTCAGACACTTGACACTTACTAGCTGTATGACCCTGGGCAAGTCACTTAATCCTCAATACCCCACCAAAGAAAAATAAAAGCATCAAACTTTAAATTATATTAGATAAGGAGATCAATTGTAATATTCCATTTGGTACAATAGGACTTTGCCCCTATACCCTTGGCTGCTATACTACTGATTAATTAGTTATTTGCCTGCCTAGGTTGTATAGTTGCTGTTACTTTTTTGATGTTTGCTTTTATAGGTAGGCACAGACCTATAATTTACCTTGATATAAAGAACTTCCAAGTAAGGAAACTCTCTCTACGAGTTCAGGGCACCTTCTCTGCTATTCATGGTCTTGGACCATATAGAGTGGCCTAATATCCTTGATAGTTTAAGTGACTTGCCCAAGGTCACATAGCCAATTAATGTCAGCAATAAAACTAAGTGCTCCTTTAGCTTCGAGGCCAGTTCTTTATCCACTATTCCATAATGCTTCTCAACTTAGTAGTTAATGCTATTTAATTATACTAGAATAGATATTATATTTCAATTTAAAGCCTTTTGCTATAAATGGGTTGTTCTATAGTCCCAGTACTATATCATTTGCAATGATGGCATCAGTATCTTGTGGCAAGAATACTTTCCACTTTTTCCCATAACTCTTCAAATCTGCTGCTCCTGGTGTTTCCCTAAATGCAGGTACTTCATAGGGACAAATCTGTAATACACCTGTGAAATTTGTCACTGTGTAAAAGGTCTGCAGGTGGAAGCTTCCCAATTTAGGTTGATGTATTCCTTCCCGGTTCTCTGCCAGCCCTTCATGAATCTGACAGTAGATTCATAGTGGCACTCATTTATAGATGTATTAAGCTTTTCACAGACATATATAACTGAAAGAAGCAAATATGATCTCTGTCCACTCCTTAATGTCTAATCTTTATGAAATATAACCACCAAATTAATAGACTGGACTTTGGTTAATATCTAATTTCTACACATTATAATATGATATACAAAAGAGAGCAATGTTTAAACTAATAGCATTATCATACCTTAGTATTTTAACATTGACTTTCTCTAACCCACATGACTGTCCAGGACATTTTTACAACTGGATTATCTTTCCAGCTTATTCCTACCTGCTCATCACGGGGAAAGTGTTTCCATCCTCCTAATTTTTAGTCTTCCCCTAGGTTCCTTAGTTGAAATTAACTGTACTTTTAAAACAGTTTCTTTCAGAAAAGACTGTACTTTCCCTGCTGTTTTGAACTCTCACCGCCCCCCCCCCTTCATATTACCTTTTGCCTCTGAGCTAGAAGAGATCTCTCTTTGAAAAAGAGGACTCAATGACTGTATTTCAATACAAATGTCTATAAATGACTACTTTCAAGACTCTTACCAATTCTTCTCTCTAGAACTGATATCAGTAGTATTAACCTGACACTGTGCCATGAATATCTCCAACTACTTCTGTGACCACCTGTTCAGCTTACTGTCTACTAAAAGCAAGGGGCCTGGTTTTGTATGTTCTTCTGATATCCAGAGTAAATGGTCTTATTTTACCATATTGTGTTTAAATAATGACTTAAAGATTTAGGTATGAGTCCAGTAGCCTCTTTTTAATATTCTGTTGCATTTAAAATCATTACTGTGTGATTCAAAAGAACCTAGTCAGAAATAAAATGAACCCCATTGTGTTTGAGCACAAAATGTTAAGGTTGTTTCTTTGGGGAAAAAAAATCTCTCAATATAGGCCATGCAATCCCTTTGTGCTTCTGTGTTTTTCCCATGTCTCACATTTGCTATATTTAATGTTGTTAGACCACCATTAAGTCTGGACCAAGAGCATTTGTCAACAATAGATGTCATTTTCTGTTTGGCCTCATCTGCAGTTTGAGGTTATTCATGATGACCCTCTACTTAAAGGGCAGCAATAAAGTGACCTTCTCCATCCCAGAACCTATTCAAACAACTAATATACATGGTGAATGGAAATAAGGACAGATGGTAGTATCAGCAACAAAGGAGCTGTTTGTCAGGGTGGAAGAGTGGTATTCAGTCCTCGTGGAGTGTATCAGACCAGAGAAGCCATCTCAATGATTGGAAAGCAATAATTGAAGAGATTCATAGACAGTAGTAGATTAAAATGGACAGAGATTTTTTAATATTATATATTTCCTTAAAGAGGTGGTGAAGTTTTATCATTTCAGACTGCATAGTTTTTGTGGCTTTTTGGAGGTGGGGGGAAGATTGTATGTGATGGCTACAGAGGCATAAAGAAAAATATGGTGGCCAGAGGCAACTGCAAAAGTTATCCTGTTGCTAAATTTTTTATTTGAGACCGGTTTGGTTATTTGGATCCCATAAGTTTAAAGTTCCAGCAGACCTTAGAGTTCACATGGTCACACCCCATTCTACAGACAAGGAGACTGAGGCCCAGAGAGCTCTGTTCGGTGCTTAGCCCAAGTTCACATCTCTAATGAGTCAAAATCAGGATTCAAACCCATGTTCTCTCACTCCAAATCCAATATTCTTTCCATTGTACTAAACTAATCCCTTTAAAGTATAATATGGCTTGTCATTACTCTCTCCCTGTTATAGTTGATTAACAGTCAAAGGTAACTAATTAGTAGTGAAAAGGAGAAACAACCTCTTTAACTTCTAAAGGAATTTATGCAAAAAATATATTAATTAGACTCTAGCCTACCCTTTAATCAGTGAGGGAAAACAACATTGCAAAAGGCGGTTTTTATATTTTTAGAACTTGTATTTTGTATTGTATTTAATAGCATCTAAACATAATCCCTTATATTTAGAAATATTGTCTGTATAAAGTAAGTGAGAAAGAATTATTATAGAAATATAACCGAATGTAGCATTGAAAGAGCCTTAGATGCTAACCTGACCAGTTTTTATAATTTTTTTCAACATTAGGTAAAACCTCAAAAAACATTAGTTTACATGCTTCACATTCATAAACATACTAGTTTTAAAGTGTATATAACATGTATACTTACATGTTCATACTTATTTAATTTGCGTGATATATAATTTTTACTCTATATACAGTCTACTTGAAACATAAATGACATTGTCCACGAATGTTCTTGTTCAATAAAGATAAGTTTTTATTGTCTTGAATTTCATAAGGCAATAATTATAGCTATAGTAAAGATTACAATTGAACCCAAAGCACCAGCCCTGGATTCAGGAGTACCTGAGTTCAAATCCGGCCTCAGACACTTGACAATTACTAGCTGTGTGACCCTGGGCAAGTCACTTAACCCCCATTGCCCCGCAAAAAAAAAACCCAAAAAAACAAAAACAATTGAACCCAAAGGCAAAGAAAATCAGAGCCATTCAAAAAAGGGTCAGATTACACTACATTTTTTGAAGGAGGAAAGACTTCCAATAATTTCACTTTCACTTCACTCCAGAATATTTGTAATTGCTCTAGTATTGCATTTACAGTGGCTGTCTATCAAAGCTTTTCCAAAGATTCCCTCTCTTGTTTTCCACTGAGCTTCTACCACAATTTTCTGAGTCATGTAACAGCTTAAAACAAACATGGAGGTCAACAAAACCATGGTGGTATTGAAGAACAACTGTAGGCTTAACTTAAGGTTTCCTTTTATATAAGGCACCTCCTGATGTTGGAGTCCATTTAGGAAAGCCAAGAAATATGATAAGAGGTGAAAAAGATATTTTTGAGGCTCTGAGGTCCTGCAAAATATATGATGTTCTTTAAGAGTCCTTTTGGAAAATATGAATGAATAATTAACATTATTCTTATATGAAATCATCATTCACATTTCTGTGTACTTTATAGTTTGGGAAGCATTTTCCTTATAGCACAAGTAAGGCAGGTGATAAAATACTGATAACATTCCATTAATTATTTTTTTTTCAGTGAGGCAATTGGGGTTAAGTGACTTGCCCAGGGTCACCCAGCTAGTAAGTGTTAAGTGTCTGAAGCCGGATGTGAACTCAGGTACTCCTGACTCCAGGGCCAGTGCTCTATCCACTATGCCACCTAGCTGCCCCCCATTCCACTAATTATTAATGAAATAACTCACTTTATGGATTTTATAAGCCTCCCTCACTTTATAGACAAGAAAACTAAGGCTCAAAGATAGCAAGTGATTTACTCAAAGTTTCACTCAAAACTTTAAAAATACCTGTTATTTCATGAGTATAGGTATTTTCTCTCCTGACACAGCTTGTGCTTTAACAGATGGTCTTCGAGAGTTGCTGGTCATCAGACAATAAGCATGCACAATCTGTTCATGCTATTGCTGGAAAGGGAGCCTGTGTTATGCTGGCATGGCCTTCAGTAAAAGTAAAAGCTGACCTTGTACAGCACTTTAAGATTTGCAAAATGTTTTTACATATATTATTGCATTTGATAATGATATTTCCTTAAGATAAGTACTATCCTTTCTATTTCCCCATAAGGAAAATACAAATGAACCAGTGGTATTGTAAAAAATAAAATTTAAAACTAGGTGTGAAAGCACTATACAAACATAAGACATTATTAGTATCATTTTGATCATATCACTGTAAGATTTGCTCTTGGATAAGACTATATGTATCTTTCTAACAGACTGAGCAGTTATAATGATTCATTTAAAAACTATTCTACAAAAGTAAAAATTGTTTCTATCCTATTGGAATGGTTTTCAGTCACCATCATTTTGAAATTTTTAGATTTCATCCAGTTGCCCTCCCAAGGTGCCAGTGATCTGTTGGACCCCACTTGACAAAATTAAGAGAAAGCAGCATACAATTTTTCTATTTCTAAAAAATTGTGAAGCAGATAGAAACATCAAGAACTTCTTTACACACTTGTATTTCCTCCAACAACGGGCAGGCAGGAAAGGTACAGTGGAAGAGGAGTGATTAAGGATCTCAAAGGACTCTGCAAAGCCTGGGGCATCCGTGAGTTTGGTAAATTGACTTAGCAGGCCAAGTGCAAGATGGAAAAAACTGGAGAGAGCTCCATTTATTCTCATTTTACAGAGTAGGAAAGAGGTTTTGCTACCATACCATTGT
The DNA here is from genome assembly GCF_019393635.1 of Dromiciops gliroides. Taxonomy (NCBI): domain Eukaryota; kingdom Metazoa; phylum Chordata; class Mammalia; order Microbiotheria; family Microbiotheriidae; genus Dromiciops; species Dromiciops gliroides. The sequence goes on along the minus strand of NC_057864.1, from coordinate 346,013,583 downwards.
TCCATAATCCTATGCTTCAGTAGTCAGATCTCAAATATCCTAGTCTAGGGATGATTTAAACATTTATACTTTGAGGCAAGCATTAGTCTGTAAAGTGAATATCTAACTCTCATTTTGGAATAACATAAATATATGTGTCAATCTCTTAACTGCCCCTCATCATAGAAGGCAAACATGGCATAATATCAAGAATGTTGGCTTTGGCATCACAGGACCTCAGAGTTATGGATCTGCTATTTCCCACCTTTATAACCTAGGGAAAGTCTCTGAAAGTCTCGGCCTCCATTTCTTCTAAGGTAATTTGGGAGTATTGAACTAGGTTATTTCTAAGGCCCCTTCTGGCATTAAATCTCATTATTTCACATGTAATAAAACTAAGACTCAATAAGCTCAAGTGGCTTGTCTGCAGTTACAGTTTTTAAGTGTTAAAAGAGGGATTTGAATGCATTCTAACACACATTGATAGCCCAGCTAAGGTATCTGAGAAGTTCTTTAGAGATAGCTGTAATAACTAACATCCTTATAGTACTTTATATTTTATCTGCTGATTCTTTATCTCCCCAGTCCCAGCCCTTACTATATGGCCACCAGTCACTGCAACAGGGTAGGGGTCCAGCTTGTCAGTCCTGTTTGCGCATGCTTTTGGAACGACATTACATTCAGTATGGGAAAATAGGGTGATTATTGGGGACTCACATGTCTGCCCACATGCTTGGGCAAGGAAATATCAACTCTGTCTCACAGTAGATAGAATGTTAGGCCTGAGTCAAGAAGACCTGAATTCAAATCTGAATTCAAATACTTACTAATTATATGACCCTGAGTATTTCACTTAATTTCTTTTTGCCTCACTTTCCTCAACTGCAAAATGGGGATAATAATTGTACCTTCCTACCAAAAATTGTTGTAAGGATCAAATGAGATAATATTGGCAAAGCACTTAGCACAGTGCCTGGCATATAGTAATGCTTAATTAATCCTTCTTTCCTTCCTCCCTCCCTCCCTTCCTTATTTCCTTCCTTCTTTCCTTCCTCAACATGGCTCAGCTCTGGATAATGAATATAGTATTGGACCTGGGAGCTAAAAGACCCGATTTCAAATCCTAACTCTGATACTTAACTAATTATATGACCAATTAATTACCCAGTACCTATTTCCTAATCTGTAAAATGGTGAGAATACCTGGAGTGCCAAGCTCATTGGGTTGTAATGACATTTGAATGAGATAATGTTTGCAAAGCATTCTGAAAGCTTTAAAATTCAAAGTATATAATTATAACAGTAATAGAAAATATGAACAATTCCTTCAATATTTATATTCTTTTATTTGAATATGCTTATTTTACCTCCAAGGTAATAGGGCAGAAGTCATTATGGAAATTCATTGGTAGGGGTAATAAAGCAGATATAGAAATTAAATTCTTTGGGCACATCAAATGTCTACTATGTTCAAGACTATGAAGATACAAAGACAGCAATATCATGATTACTGCCCTTAAGAAACAACCACAGTGGTCCCCAGAATAGTTCTAGGCGCTCTAGTTACATGAAAAAATAGCACTGTTTCCTTACAGATCAAGTAAAGTGTTAAAGCAGCCCAGTTCTCAGTCTTCGTAATGGACAGCTCATATATTCTAAAGAAAACACCCACTGTTTGGTTATATTCTGTGGCATTCAATAAGTCAACATGTATTCCAAACATTTCTAAGCTCAAACCTTCAGAAGCTAATGGCTTCGATAATGATAAAATGTGAACCTTAAGCCTTAAATAACCATTAACGTCCCTGATTCTATTAATCCAGTAAAAACTATTTGCTCTATTTATTTATATTAAGTAGAAGTGAAAAACTATTGTTCACAATTAATGCTAAAGATGAACATAACCTATTATCACACAGATTTATTTAGACCCTGGATTTGCTTTTAGCTACTGAAAATAGAATAGTATCTACATCCACAATTAGGGAGCAGTGCCTGGGACTTTGTCCTAGAGTATAAAAAATTAGAATCCCCCTATCCCCATAAATCCTCACTTCTACTCTATCAGCAATGTAGAAACAATTGAAATTAGCATATGGTTAGCAAAAATAATTAGTTATCATAGGAAATGATCAGAGTACTTCATCTCAGAGCCTGGATATGAAGGTAGTGGGGAAGAAGGTGAATCCCAGCTGAGTCTCTTCTAAACCTCATTCCCAGTGGTAGCTTCTCCAGCCTTGGTCTCACAATATTCTAGGATCTCTGTACCACCCCTAAATTTAATATATCTTTAAAAAATGAATTTGAGATTAAGTTCTCTGCCTGAACTATACTTTTGAAAGACTGTCTCGGGTATCAAAATTTACAGCTCTGACAATAACACTCAAACAAAGTTTGACACTACATAGGTAACCTATAAAGTGTTAAATGTATTCTTTTACATCAGCATTGTAAAGAAATTCTGGTTGGTTGAATAAAGAATTCTTGTTTAACAAAAAGCTGTATGCTACTAAAAGCTATTTATAACTCTTGCCCTACAAAGGTCAGAAGGTATATAAGAGATGCAAGACATATAAGACAACTTTCTTAGCCTAGCACAAGTATTCAGGGCAGCCCATATATCTGTCATGCTATATCTTTTGATTTGGTCCAAGAGGACTTTGGTTTAGAAGGTTTTGATATGGTTAAAGAAAAAGCTGACAGAACAACTCATCCTGTGTAGCTTAAAACTAACATCTTTGAATAAGGAATTTCCTTTTCCACAATCTCCCTCTCTTAAAAGTAGCTGAATGAATGAGTCCAGAGCAATTCACTCCACCACCTCCCCATCCACTGTAAGTGTCTCATTTCCTACCTTTTATAATTTATCTTTTCTGGGTGTTTCAGAATGCATGTTAAAGTGTGTGGATTTCTTTTGAATGAATAACTGGTGAGTGTGTTTTTTTTTCCTTCTGTCTGCTGTGTTCTTGATGGTATTTATCATTTCTCTGTCAACCAGACTCAGCTTTGATTAGTAAATGGATATGGTACTAACTAATAAGCTATTTTTCACATCTCAAAGAAACCATTCCCCAATTGATGTGCATCCCTGCAATTTCCAGTTCTTTGCCACCCAATGAGATACTTGCCTCTCAGGCAGCAGTAATAGCACATAGTAACATGGGTTGTCCCTAAGTTGCTTTGAAAAAGAATGCCTTTTGTTTCCTTTCTCTCGATGTTGGCCATCATGTGTTTATATACAATAACGAATTCGAACACCAAAGGAAAAAGCTGTCATCTAGTTGTCCACCATTGTGTGCTTGAAACAAAACCACGCATTCCCCAAACTACTAAATGTGCATGTTTGGGCAAAAGTGACAATGAAGACGAAGTGGTTAAACACCCACCATAAGCAATGCCAATAGGAAGCTGGAGTGGCTCCAGAACTTTAGTATGTTTAAAAAAAATGTGAATGTCTTTGAGGATCTGTTTATACATCTGTGAATACACAGAATGTGCCTTTTTGCAGAAAGTGTTTTTCTTTTCTCATTCATTTCACTCTACCTTCATAGAGTATTGTACATTGGTATCATAGAAAGAAATTGTTTTACAGCATCTACTCCTTTGAAGATACATTTTACAATTTCAAAATACTGGTCAATAAGCATTGCCTCCCAAATAGCACTCCTGCTTAAAGGAGTTTTTCCTTTAAAACTAGATCACCCATCCCTAAAAAGAGAAGCAGGTCTATTTGTACAAAAATAGTTATAGCAGCTCTTTTTGTGGTGGCTAAGAATTGGAAATCAAAGGAATGTCCATCAGTTGGGGAATGGCTAAACAAGTTGTGGTATATGAGGGTGGTGGAATATTTTTGTGCTATAATAAATGACAAGCAGGGTGATTTCAGAAAGACCTTAAAAGACTTGTATGATGAACTCATATTTGGTGAAGTGAGCAGAAATAAGAGAATGATGTACACAGAGGCAGCAATATTGTTTGATGAAGAAATGTGAATGACAACTATTCTCAACAATCAATGATCCAAAACGATCCCAAAGGACTATTGATGAAACATACTATCTACCTCCAAAGAAAGAACTGATATTGATGGAATACAGACTGAAGCATGCTATTTTTCACTTTCTTTCATTTTTTTCTTTTATTCGAGTTTTCTTATACAAAATGACTAATATGGTAATGTTTTACAAAATCATAGTATAATCCATATCTGATTGCTTACTGACTCAGTGAGGGAGGAAGGGGGAGGGAAGATTAGATAATAATTTGAACCCCAAACTATAAATAAAAAGGTTTATTACTTTAAAAATAATAGAAAACTAGATCACCTCTCACAGGACTGACTACTGCTCTATTAAGACAGATTCCAAGCTGAATATTTGCTCTACTTAGAAATCGTATGACTTAAGGCTAGAGCATAAAAATCTGGGCATCATATACAGAGAGGATAATTGAATCCATAAGAGTTGATAAGATTACCAAGTGAGGTCATTTAAAGAGAGAAGAGAAAAGGGTGCCCAGGACAAAATTTTAGGTAGATGTGAGTTGCATGAAGATCCAGCAAAGAAGACTGACACAGTCAGCCAGCTAAAAGAACCAAGAGAGAGTAGTGACACAAAACCCGAGAGAGGAATCAGTATACAGGAAAAGAGGGTGAATAGCAGCATCTGACATTGCAAAGAGGGCAAAGGGAAAGGGAATGAAAAACAATGTTATTCAAGTTCCGAGAGATAAGGATAACTCAATGTTTTATATTAAGGAGAGAAAAAAAAGAACATTATGAAAAAAGCCTGTTCAGCTCAAGGAAAAGAGACATGATAATTTACTAGTGTGGCTCAACACATTCCCTATAAGCCACGGTCTAGGTTATTAGATTAGATATATACATACATACATATACTCATACATACATACATACATACATACATACATACATAGATGAAAGCTGCGTATAGGTGTGTACATATACATATACATATACATATACATATACATATACATATACATATACATATACATATACATATACATATACATATACATATACATATACATATACATATACATATACATATACATATACATATACATATACATATACATATACATATACACACATGATTTGGTATGAAACCTACAAAGAGGTATATAATTCCTCCCAAAACTCTTCTCTCTCTGGGCTTGCTCATTCAACCCCGTCTTTGCTCAAACTGGCAGATCAGTGGATAGTAACCCAATACAACTCATAGTCAGGGTCCAAGTAGAAACTCTAGTGTGGGGGAGTTATACATCTACCACTAGCTCCCGGGTGCTCATTGCTATGCTGTCCTAAACAAATCAGACAAGATGACGTCATTAACTCTTAATCATGAAACATTCATTAGACAAAATAAAAAGTAGAAATAATCATGATATAACCATATAAGTCATAAAGCCAGGTCATACTCTCCCACAGATCTATACAGCATCTATGGAGAAGAGTGGGCACAAACTTATAGAAGCCTAGCAGAGAGGCACATGAGTAGGGAAATTCATCCAACTGGGGCAAAAACTCATAGCTCTTAATGACCTTGGTCTTCTTAGGAAATAGTCTGAACCAAGTAACCTCATGGGTGAAGTCATTTCTCCATTTGTTATTCTACCCAAATCTCCTTGGGCTCTAAGGCAGAGTATTATGCTCTTTTAGCAAAACCTGGGATCTGCTTTCTTGGGTGGATCTCTCTCCCTATGGATTTTTCTCTAAAAGACTTTTGCCTTAGAGGTTCTCAGTGACAACTCTCATTTTTTGGTCATTCTTTAAATAAATAAAGAAAAAGTCCAAATAAAAAAAGACATCAGCTTACAAATATATATATATATACACATACATATATATATATACACATACATATATATATATATACACATACATATATATATATGGAATATATTATATATCTGTAGTGCATTATACTATATATTGATTTATGTGAATTTGCAGTCTTTTATGTTGTAAAGTGGTAAATATTTTTTTCTTTGAATATTTTTAAACTTACTGATTTGATTTTATCCTGTTTCCTTCATTAGTTCAATTCTGAAAAGCAAGAAACATATCTCTTTTTTGGTATTCTTGACATTCTCCCCCCAACACACATATACCAAATACCTATCATAGTTTTTAGTGCACAATGTTTAATCTATGTTGTTAAGTGACATTTTCTTCTAAGTCTGTGCATGTGTCCCTTGATCTAATGAGTTATTTTAATTTCCAAATGGATTGATCAATAAATATTTATTAAATACTATGTGCCTAGTAATTTAGATCATTATGATCCCTCTTTGATAATAGAAAAAAGAACCCTCTTTCGTACATATATGCCTACCAATATGGGCAATGGGGAGAGACAGGAGGAGGAAGAAGAGGAGAAAGAGGAAGAAGAAAGAGAAGGAAGAAAAGAGGGGGAGGAGGAGAAGAAAAAGAAGAAAAAGAGAGGGAGGAAGATGGAGATTGAAATCTGGGGCCAAGAGTAGTAATTGGTTTAAAACAACAAAAGCTATGAATAATGCTGCTAAGCTTTATGCCAAATCCAGTTACTATAAGTGCTACCAATTGATGCCCCATACATTCTATCAGATACAGTGATGGAAGTGTAAAATACAACCACATCAGAGGAAAGAAAAGTTTCTTTTTTCCTTTTTGTTCTGCATTACAAACATTGGATTTGAAAGTCACAAAATCAGGGTTCAAACCCTAGCTCTGCTATTCATTTAACCTAAGTTGGTTTCTTCTTCTGCAAAATGAGGATAATAATATTCTAACAACTTAACTGGTTGTGAGGTCAATAAATTAAAAACTTTGAAGTAATGCTTGTGAACCATTAGCATTTATTCCTAGTCACTGAATATATTGGGAAATCTATCACTTCCCATGAGAATAGCAATAATTCGTAGGATCACAGATTTCAAATTGGAATGGACCTTAGAGATCATTGATTCAGGCTCATCACTTTACAGTTGAAGGAGCTGGGGCCCACTGAGCCCTCAAGTGACTTGGCCAGTGTTAAAGCTGGGCTTCAAAGCTCTAACACTATATATGGTGCTCCTTCCAACACACCTTGTGGCCCTTTGAGTAGTACTCTTCTTTTTTTCCTTTAAACCTCAAATTCCAATAGGTATTGTTTATAGGAGCACTCTAGTGTATGGAGTTGAGGTAAAAACATTCAGGGAATTAATTTAAACTAGGTTTTTTTTCTCCCTTTCTACTCCCAACATGGTATCTTCTTCCAATAATTTGCCAATTTTTAAAACCATTCTTGTCAGATATTCTCTGTGGTTGATTAGAAAGCAAAAGTACAATGGCAACATAAGATGACACTCATTTCAAATGATCTATAGATAAACAAATGAACCATTATGCTCAGTATACACGTAAAAGCCCTATAAACTCTACAGGGCATCCAATTTATTCAAAAGTGCTTCAGTTTTGTTAAAATAAATATCTTCCTAGAGACTAACTTTCCAGAGATAAAATAGCTTCTCTACAGGGAATTAGCAAATAAAAAGACAGGTTCTAAACCCAGCAGGAAAAAGAGGGAAGTGTCAAGTATATACCATTTGTGGGTTGTTGTTGGGGTTTTTTTCTGTATTGAATAGATTCAGTAGCTGATTTGAGAGTTTTGTTCATATTATTACTATATTGAGAGATTATTGTGGGGGGCAGCTAGGTGGCGCAGTGGATAGAGCACCGGCCCTGGAATCAAGAGTACCTGAGTTCAAATCTGGCCTCAGACCCTTAATACTTACTACCTGTGTGACCCTGGGCAAGTCACTTAACCCCAATTAAAAAAAAAGAGAGAGAGAGAGATTATTGTGTAAAAGATTGTCTCAAAGCCCTCTGAGTTCTAGGCTAGTTGTATCTGTATACAAAAAGGCCTACAATGTAATTAAGTAGATAGCAGGGGTGATGACCCTGTTCCCTGGGTTTCATTGGTGTCTGTACCCTTCTTTTGCCTGCTCATTTAAATGAAGACAAAGGATATATTCAGCATTTGAAAAACTGTGGAACCTCTTATCCTTAGAGCTATGTGGCAATTATTGGCCAAATAAACATTACCTGACTTATAGACTAGACTTTAGAAATAAAATTTGGGGAAGTATATTGAGGGCTTACCAGAATCTAGAATAAGGTTTCTGAGGGGCCCAAAGCCCTAAATCAGGAAGGTGAATAAGGGCATTAGATAGCTGGAGCTACTTCTGCTTGTTATTTGATCTAGAGCAATACTTTTCAAACTTTTTACACTCTTAATTATTGACAACCCACCAACAAGCTTTTTTTAAAAAAATAAGTTTTGGGGCAGCTAGGTGGCACAGTAGATAAAGCACCGGCCCTGGATTCAGGAGTTACTGAGTTCAAATCCGACCTCAGACACTTGACACGTACTAGCTGTGTGACTTTGGGCAAGTCACTTAACCCCCATTACCCTGCCAAAAACTAAAACAAAAACAAAAACAAAAAATAAGTTTTATGTCTACTTAGAAAACATCACCTTGAGAACTAGTAGCCTAGAGAGTTTTGGAACCTGAGGAGAATGGTCATCTCTTGCTGAGGGGATGAGAGGCCTCAGTAGCCCAGACTGAGGACATGTGACAGGAAAGGCTTTCTTTTGGTCCTAGGGCAAAGGTTTTTCCTGCCTCTTTTTAAAAGATCTTGGAGGAAAAGTCTACACATAGGCTAGTAGCTAAGACAACATGGAAGTACCCATCCTTTCAGGGGACTACACAACTGACCAAGTATAGTCTAATAATGATTGAGTCCAACAACAGGAAGAGTAGATGACATTACTAGAAGACATCAGCAACAGTGTAATATTAGAGACAGGAACTGCATCCCACACCTAAGCCTCATCCATGCATAATCATTACATGTTTGACCCTCCTTTTCATATTTGTTCCCAACCCATGTCCACTTTTCCAATGATGTATGTGTGTGTCACAAGGGAAATAGGTGATGTAGGGTTCCTTAGGAACTCCTCTTTAAAGAATTACACCTCTCGAACACAATTCAATTAGAATAAAATAGTCTTTTATTTGGACACTTAGAGAAAGTGACCAAGAGGAAAGTCAAGGGCAGAAATGGCTTAGAGACAACATTATTCTTTGAGGCACATTTCTCCTTGACGGAAGTGAGGTCAAAGCATTTATAGACGATGGATGCTGGAGAGAAAGATGAGGTAACCACCTGACTTTTGGGGTGGGGAAAGCTTCCTGAGAGTTAGGGGCATTTTCTTTTGGAATGATAGTCCTGACTTCTGGAGTTATCTCTGTCTCCTGGCTCAGGTTGTAGCAACACCTAACTCACTTTATTGCTATAGAATTTAATCTCCCCCTACTTCTTAGGTGTGTCCATCCTGATATCTAGTTGGTCAGTTTAAACTTTAATAGTCCCAACCCCCATGTCATGGTGTGAGAGAGTCTCTACCGTAGACATAGGGGAGAAACAATTTGTTGCTTCTTCTCTTACTATGCCTTTCATTAAAAGCCTTTGATTTGAACTATATGTGTTCTATGGCTTACTATTGAATGTAAACACATCAGAGGAAATTCAGGAGATATAACTTTAGGGGATTCAGATCCAGAGAATACCTTGGACCTGGGGCAACTATTTTCTTTTTTTTTGGTTTGTTTGTTTGTTTGTTTTTTGTTTTTTGTTTTTTTTGTGGGGCAATGGGGGCTAAGTGACTTGCCCAGGGTCACACAGCTGGTAAGTGTCAAGTGTCTGTGGCCAGATTTGAACTCAGGTACTCCTGAATCCAGGGCTGGTGCTTTATCCACTGCGCCACCTAGCTGCCCCCTTGGGGCAACTATTTTCTAGGAGAACATACCCTGTCACTTGGGGAATGCCCCAGGAGTTGCAATAATTTTTAGGACTTTACTGAGTTGAGTGCTTTGTATATATTATCTCATTTTATCTTCATAATAATTCATTAAGGCAAGTAGTACAACTATTGTTATCTCCATTTGACAGGTGAGAAAACTAAAACTTAAATTAACTTGCTTAAGATCATAGTGGAAGAGTTAAATATAAAACTCAGGTTTCTGACTCCAAATCCAGTGGTAGGAAAATTCATAAGATACATTAATGGGTAATTGCAACTTGGTGAAAGTACAAAAGAGGTGTAAAGGCCTTAGCTACAACTCAAGTCTGCATTGAGAATGACATGTTTCCAGCTAGGACTAGAAAAAGCATTTCTTTTATCAAAAATATTCAATGGTTACCTGAAGCTAAATAAAAATTTTCTAGGCAAAAAATTAAAATAGAGAAATAAAATTTGTTATATAGAACCCTTAATACAATGGCATTCATTTTAATTTTTTAATATTTTCTGCATAACTAAAAGGTTTATTTACACTGCCTATTACTTTCCTTTTGTTGCTAGTTGTCTTTGAAACACAGACTTTTTTTTTTTTTGCTGACACAATTGGGGTTAAGTGACTTGCCCAGGGTCACACAGCTAGTGAGTATCAAGGGTCTGAGCCGGATTTGAACTCAGGTCCTCCTGAATCCAGGGCTGGTGCTCTATCCACTGTGCCACCTCGCTGCCCCTGAAACACAGACATTTTACAAATGTTATTGATCATGCCTTACCCATGGGATATGTTCCTGTAAAATGTATACCCACAAGTAAGTAAATATATGATGTCATGTGTGGACAAAATGCAAACTGTTTTGTTATCTTGAGGAGGCTCGTTTTGGAGAATAATCTATTTAATCCTAATAAAAGGGCGGGGCAGGGAACCATGATGTTTTGGTGACTTATAGAGGATGAAAGCATATTTTTTATTATAGAGTATCAATAATTATTCAGCAATATTCAGAGTTATAAGGAAGTTTAGACATTATCTAGTTCATCTTCCTTGTTTTATATGTGAGCAAATTGAAGTCCAGAAGGGTCTTCAGCCCTATGAGCAAGGCTACCAAGCATGTGAGTAGCAAAACTAGAATTTGAACTCTGATCCTCTAGATGATGTAATGAAAAGAGTATTGGATGCAGAGTTAGGGTTTATGGGTTCAAGTCCCAGCTCTTTCACTTACTAGTTATGTGACCTTGGGTAAACACTAATGTCTCTGAGTTTTAGATTCTTCATCGTTAAAAAGAAGAGGTTGAATTAGATGACCTCTAAAGCCCCTTCAAGCTCTAAACCTTTGATGCTATGACCTCTAATCCTTTAACTTTAATGTGAAGGTCCTTTTGTCAAGACCCACAGTAAAACTACACATCAATCCTGCATAAATTGCTAGAAGAGACACTTGAAATTAGTATTGTAAGTCATTTCAGATTGTTTCAGCTGATCTTATAAAAATGTGTTATCATGAAAGCTTCATAAAACTCAGATTTCCTACAAAGTTAAAAACCCTTTAGGGGAAAAATGAGTTAGTGCTGAGGAACATTTCAGGGGTGGCCAGAATTTTGCAAAATCTACTTGGATTTAAAATACTTTCATAGAACACAAATGTGTTCTAGAAACAAACAAGTATTGTCCTTGAAATTGTATTCTCTTGTTGTCTTATAAGATAGCCCCAAGACAGCAACAAAAATGAGCTAGTTCAAGTCAATTAGTACAACTGGGCAGCAAGGTGGTGCAATGCATAGAATGCCTGGCCTGGAGTCAGGAAAACCTGACTTCAAATGTGACTTCAGCCACTAGCTGTGTGACTCTGGGCAAAACACTTACTCCTGTTTGCCTCAGTTTCTTCATCTGTAAAATGAATTGGAGAAAGAAATGGCAAATCACTCCAGTATAACTGCCAAGAAAATCCCAAATGGGGTTTGAAGAGTCAGATATGAGTTAACAACAACAAATATCTCATCATGAAGATTTAAAGTAGGAAACATCTTGACAACAAGATTAAGGAATAATAAAGGCTGAATGAAGGTCAAAAAAATAAAGGCAAAAAACCCCATTTTTTTTAATACACAATCACCTATCAGCTCTAATCGTTTTAATCAGTAGAATTTGTGTTAAATAGTTCATGTGAACAAGAAAATTATTTTCATATGATGTTCCTCTTTAAGGATAATGTTATGAGATAAAGACAAGTACTAATGTGATGATTTACAAAACAGCAGTTGTAGCTGTCTCTTAGTAAGGAGATCTGTACTTTCTTCTTATAGTACCTCTTCCCCTTCCCCTAGCCCAAAGCAGTAATGAAATTAGGAAGAAAGGCATTTGTATGAGCTGAGAGAGTGCTATTGGATTTTGAATATAATCAGGCTTAATGGTTTTGAAGGGACAGTCATTAAATCATAGGATCACCATAGATTAGAGTTGGAAGGGACCTTAGATGTCGTCTTGTTTAAACTCCTCATTTTACATGACTGCTGCCCAAGTGGCACAGAGGATAGAGTGCCAGGCCTGAAGTCAGAAAGACTCATCTTCCCGAGTTCAAATCTGGCCTCAGACACTTACTAGATGTGTGACCCTGGACAAGTCACTTAACCCTGTTTGCCTCAGTTACCTCATCTGTAAAATGGCCTGGGTAAGGAAAATGGCAAACCACTCCAATATCTTTGCCAAATCATCAACAACTATAGCACCAACAACAAATAGTGTCATGAAGAGCCAGACACAATAGAAACAACTGAACAACAACAAAACTGCCCAGAAACATGGCATGACATACTTGTCAAGGCCACATAAGTAGCAAGTAGTAGGTAGCTCTAGGATTCAAACTCCAGTTCTTTGACTCTACATCCAGTACTGCTCTTCATCCCTGTATCATGCTGCCTCTTAAATGGATTCAGAAAATTCTAAGAAAGGTATTCTTTGGGGTTCTTGTTTGAATACAGAAAGTATCCAGTCCTAAATAGTTTCCTGGATTTTGATGGTGATAATTCAGTTATCCACAGCTGTACTCCAGATGTGTGGTTAAACTTAACCACACCATTCTCTTCAAAATGGCATTGATTACTACTGCCCCTGATTAGCTTTTCCAGATAATCCTAAGAATCCACATCCTCAGCCCTTATTTACCAGGCTCATTAATAACTCAAACGAGGGACGGATTTCCATTTTTAAATTTCTTATAGCTTCAAATGTATTCTTAAAGTTATTGTTAAATTATGATATGACCCTCCCCCCAAATGCTTACCTATATAGCACTAAATAGTATGTGAATATTATCATGAAGGGGGGAGAACAAATCTCATTCAAAACTCACATTATTGAACATTCATTGTCACCATTTCAAAATGTCACTATGCATTGATTTTCTTTAAAGTAATTTTTGAAACCAGATATTGAGATTGCTTGCCTTTCCTGACCTACTCCATAGCACTGGTTCTTCCTGCATGGACAAGATTATGAACCCTGGATTTATATATTGTCCTTACTTGAATTACTTTCTCAAAGTGATATCCTGTAAAGAGAGTTTGGTCTTGAGGTTAATGTTTCAGTAGTTTATTTGGAAGTGCAACAAACAGGTTTTAGTGGCTTCCTTAAAGTATGAGATTCCTTGAGAGCTGATTAGAAAAAGATTTGATTTCTCTACTGGCACTGATTTGTAAGTCAAGTAGTGCTAAACCTGAAGATATCATCTTCCTCCACAGATTTGGTAATGTGTTAGAAAAATATTTTATTGATGAGCTCCAGTTTTCTTATCTTATTGGCTCATCTTTATCTTCTCTGCATTTTCCAAGCAGGCCCTGATAATAATTCGCAAATGTGGGGACCTTGATGAGAAAGAGAAAGAAGAAAATAAAATTCAAACTATGTAGTGTTGCTTTGGAAGGGACACTTTCCTGAAAGTTTAATTTGCTGCACAGTAGAAAGTTGCTAAAACATTGTCTCCTTTTTGTCAATGAAAAGGGGACAAGCTGTAAGAAGGTATCAGAAAATGGCACTGTCAGAAAGGTCTTTCATGGAAGAATGCTCTGAATTAAAATGTTCTTGAAAACATAACTAAAAGTATTGTTCTACATTCTGTAACGATTGGAATGACGCCACCTGCTGGAGACTTACTGTAGAAGAGTTCTGCCCATGAAGCGAAGGTCTTTGAGGGCAAGACCAGGAGTCTTTTCTTTGGCATCAGGAAGTGACGCGGGCTAGTGGGAGGAGGAAGGAAGAGACTGGCGCTCAGTCTTGCGCTCTTTCCTTTGGACTCTAGTGGAGAGCGGAGCTAGAAATGTGCTCTTCCTTTAATAGATAGGAATCTAGGCCTTTTTCTCTCTCTTTACCAAACTCTTATTCTCCTTATTAAATGCTTAAAAGTCTAACTCTTGCTAAAGCTTATAATTTATTGGCGACCACTCATTAGATATTTTAGACAGACTAGCTAGAATTTTAGCCTTAACAATTCCAAAGCAAAAACATGAAAATACAATATTCTTGGATCTATAATCTGTCAATCACAAAAGCCAGGTCTTTTTATTTACTATTATTACTCTTTGCATAGTAAAAGCCTTTCCCCAATTATTAGTTTATTCTATTTTCAACCATGATTTTGATGTAAAATAATTTAAATGATTCTAATCCCCCTCAAGATAGATGTTGATTTATTTTTTTCCCAGGTAGTAGGTACTTAATAAATAAATATCTATTTCATTGACTTGAATTATGATTCAACTTGCTTTGCTTGCCCCAGAGGACAAAACTGGGATGAATGGATGAAAGCAATAAAGGCCAATTTATACTCCATAAGTGGGAAAAACTTCCAAAGGGAATTGTACAAAAATTGAGTGGTCTTACATAGGAAGTGGTGAATTTCTCATCTTTGAGGCTGGATGACCACTTTGGGGGAATATTGTAGCAGGGATTCATGTTTTAAGTATGAGTTGGACCAGTTGACCTTAGAAGTTTCTTCACAGAAACAGTGTAATACATGTGAAGTAACAATCCCCTTATCTGTTATGAGCACTTGTTGCTGTTGCTGTTGACCACATTTCAATGGTGGGTCCTGGAAATACAGAATTAAAATATCAAACAACTTTCTTCAGGAGTTGCCATTCTTCTTGTTGTTATTGTTTTCTATATATTTAAATACCATTTTGCTTAAGGGAAGGAGATAGAGAAGGAAACATAGGAATAAGATGATAGTTTAAATGGCCTTGGATGAAATTGTAAAATCATATGTTTTATTCTTTTTGATCAATGTATACCTGCTCCTGTCACCCAAATAGTACTTTTTAGTCCTGATTATTTGGGTTCAAATCCAAATAGTTGAAACTTCTAATACTTACTAGAGAGTGAATAGGAAGTCAGTTGGTAACTTGTTGTAGGTCATCTTTTCAATATGCTTTAGTTTTCTCCTCTCTAAGGAGAAGTGGCTCTATTTATTAACTATAGTCTCTGAAGGGAGTATGCCTAGGTCAACCTTGATGGTGAGATTATCATAACTTTTTAAGGAATCAACTAACACATCTAGGAAAGGCAGAAAAATGGGAACAGAAACTGGCTTTTGCTTTTCTTTATGCCCAGCTGTTAGGATAGTGCCTGGCACACAGTAGGTGCTTAATAAAAATTAATTGACCGACAAATATAATACATTATAATGATATACACTACTGCTTCATTACTTTATAGAGCTTAATTTCATCAATGTGTTCCACCAATGATGATAACTTCACTCCCTATTATTGTATGGTCTTTGTGAACTGTGATGTCTAGGGTGAGGGGAAAGTATCACCCAGTGGCCTGCCTTTTGGAAATGATCTTCCAATTTGGCTAGATAGCACCTTAGATGAAAGACATAGAGTCTGCGGGGCCCACACTTGAAATATTCAGTATAGAACTCTAGTAGCAATGAAAAGAGAGAGGTCCAGAAAATGTGACTCTGTGAATTCTGGGCCCAAGGTGAAAATCATATTAATTTAATTTTTCTCATCCCTTCAAATCATCTTGAGGGCAGGAGGGGATAAGCAAAATGTAGGATACCAGTAGGTGAAATGAGGAAGAAATAGGAACCCCCTCCATGGGCAACATGTATCTAAAAACTGGTCCGTGTTTCTAAAATCCCAGATTCTATAATGTTTCAAAAATTATTTACTTCAATGTTTTCATAGCTCCATGATCTCACTGATGTGATTCTACTATAAGTAGAACAAGTGACAACCTATTCATATCTCTGTATTATTCTAATCTGTACCATCCCAATAAATACTACAGAGAGAATCTAGCCAACACATTAGCTTCCCTTTATGAATTTTATTATAATATGGATATCAGGGCAGTGTTCAGGCAATCTATATTTACTCTTTACTACATTACCATCTCACCTTCTTTACCAAGAAGACATTTTTCTGAATGATTTATTTCATGATACATTCTACATACAGCTCATCAGTGGTAATATGCTATTGTCCACTCAATACCCACTGTGTGCTTCTCCACTGCCATTTGGATCATTCATAACTTTGTTAATTTGAAGACTATCTTGTCCCATGGTTTATAGCCATATAATAATACTGGGTAATTATTGATATTAAAAATCATGGATATTCATATCAGGGGCAATCGGGATCATTTAAAATGCTATTTTATTTCCCAAATACAATCCATCCTGCTCTCTTCCTTCTATCAATTTCGTGCCTAACTCATTGTGAATATGCGATTCTTGCCTAAGACTTATGTGATAATGGAATAACCCAATGTGCTGCCCTTCCATCACAATGTCACAATCTATATAATAGACATCCAATGTTTACTTTTTTTCTCTTGAACAAATTATTAGTCCTCCTCTCACTGAGGAGTACCTATATTATTATTGGACTTCAACAACTGGTATGATGGAGGACCTCATCACATATAGCAAGAGTTCTTAACCTATAGTCCAAGAATTTGCTTTTTTAAAATAGGTGGGTAGAGGGGAGCAGCTAGGTGGCGCAGTGGATAAAGCACCAGCCCTGGATTCAGGAGTACCTGAGTTCAAATCCGGCCTCAGACACTTGATATTTACTAGCTGTGTGATCCTGGGAAAGTCACTTAACCCCCATTGCCCCGCACAACAACAACAAAAACAAAAACAAAAACAAAAACAACAACAAAAACAAAAACAAAAACAAAAACAAACAAAAAAAATAGGTGGGTAGATAGATAACAAATGTCAATATAATGGTTTTCCTTCATAATCCTATGAATTGTATTTTATGCCTTTAAAAACATTATTCTGAGAAGGGGCCCATAGGTTCAAAAGCCTATTAAACAAGTCAATAACATCAAAAAGGTTAAGAAACTCTGATCTATTAGGAATCCATCTTTCACTTGGATTCTACCCTGGATGACTGCCATTATGGTGGCAAACACCTTTAGTGAGTTTATATCTCTCAATTTATGACTCACTTGATAATTAGAGCCACTAAACATAAGTATCTGTCTTTTGCTACATCTGTCAAGAAGCCATATAATCTTAACATGTGCTTAGGAAACGCCTTCTTAGAGGAGAACCTTTAAGACATAGTTTTGCTATACTGATTTAAATATTTTTCATAATCAAGAAACATAGAAGGGTTTATATTCCCTACATCTTTCTGACAATTATTTGACTGTGAAGATGTAATCTTCTGTAGGGAATCATTTACAAAAACCTGCCTGTTCCTCATATTTTAATTAAAAATATTCTCCATCACTAAGTAAATGGTTCACTCTCAATGATTTTGTAGTTATGAGAGTAGGAATGTTGATCAGTCATTGCTAATACCATCTTCTTTTCCTTTTTGGGAAATAATTCTGCTGGTGATTTTTCCCCAGTCATTCCATAGCTTTTCCTTCTTTGCAATATCTTGAAAATTGATACCATGTGCTTTTATAATCATAGTGCCACAAGTATGAATCTCCTGAGTGGATATAAGCCTATTCTAGATAACCCTTCATCACCTATTTATAATCCATTTCCTTATATAACACAATGGGTACTAAGATGATAATAAAAAAAAAATCCAGTGATTCTACTGCACATGAAAATAGGATACAGATTGATTCAACTTTCTATCTGTTATTCTGTCTATATCACAAATTTTCACCTCTGAATGTGGTAGGAGAGGTTAGTAAAGAATGACAGTTATGAAGCAATCTAACCAGGGTTCATAATCATGCTACCAACATAGGCTCATAGCATCCCTCCTAATATTTGTGACACTACCATAGATGCTCACACACACACACTCCCTGGGCTAGTTAATTCATCTCAATCTGCCCTTAAACTGTCAGGTCTAGGTTTTTCAGAGAAGAATCATCATCATATCACTTCTTTCAAAATCTCTCGGGGCTAAGGGATTAACAATTTTGTGAAAAAATTCACTCTCTCTATTCTACTATATCTCTTGAGTCCCCAGCAATTTGTTTCCACTTACACAAACCAAGTCATTTTCAGTGATATCCCATTATATCTTAAACATAACCATTTACTTAATACAATAACAACATTATAAGTACTCATATAAGGTGAAAAAGAGGGAAATGAATGTTTCATACTCAATCCATGAAGCTGAATTCTACTTTTCAACCAATGTCTTCATTTTCTATGGGGAATAGTTGGCACACAATTAGAGAAACCTGGCAGAGACGTACAATTAACAAAATGTCAATATAATGGTTTTCCTTCATAATCCTATGAATTGAATAACCCATGAGGAATTATAAACTTTATTATAAACGTCTTTATGTCTCAGGAATTGCCCATAAAAATTCCTTGATAAATGTAGTTTTTTGGTATGGAACAAATGTTTCTTCTGACAAGCTGTGTTGATCCCTGTTTTGCTTAACTAATAGCTCAGTAGACACAGAATTTCCAACTAGTCAGTGTATTGGGTGACTTCTCTAATTGTCTTCTTTAAGCTTTTTCTCCATTCAGATGGACTTACTTCTCAATACCAGCTATAATACTCATCACTTCCAGCTTTAAGTTTTGCTCATGCCTTCAGCTGAAGAAGTGTTATACCCTTTTAGGAAAATGTAATAAAGTATATCCTAAAATTGGCAAAAGACTCTCTAACTCTACTTCTTTGCAGGATTCTTCTTCTCTTTCTCCACCTCTCAGGAACTACAAGTAACAATACAGAAAATTATCTCCTAATATTTTCTTGACCAAAAATCATTGTAGAGAGCAGAATATACTCTCTGTACTCCATTTTTTTCAACTGAAGATCCTTATATAGAAAGTATATCCTCTCTATTCCTTCCCTTCAGCAACAGGTGGCAATAGAAAACACTCCAGGCTCACGTTGGCCAATCAGTCTGCCTGGCAATAAGTGACAGTTTAGAGAGGGAGTTAAAGTCTCTCTTTTGTGCAAAGTTCTGACATTGGTTCCTTTACCTCTCATCTTTCTTGGTTCTGATTCTGGGTCTCCTCTGTTAATGCCTCACCTCCCTTAGCTTATGTAACCAAAGTCTAATCAGTCTAATATGAACTCAATTACATTTGTACCATAACATAGTCAAGGAACAGTCCTGGTATATGTTTTCCCATTTATCAAGCTAAAAGTTATCCAATTTTTAAAAATAAATCACTGAAGGATATTGTGTTTTCCATCTGCTCCAGTTTCTTTCTTTCCTTTTTCCTTCCTTCCTTCCTTCCTTCCTTTCTTTCTTTATTTCTTTTTTTGCAGGGTAAGTGACTTGTCCAGGGTCACACAGCCAGTAAGTGTCAAGTGTCTGAGGCCGGATTTGAACTCAGGTCCTCCTGAATCTAGGGCCAGTGCTTTATCAACTGTACCACCTAGATGCCCCTGCACCAGTTTTTAACAGATTATTTCATTCAAATAAGCAAATGCTATCTCAGAACTCTGTCAGCTGAGTTTTGTAATTGCTTATCATAGAACTCTGAGCAGATCTATGTCCCAGATAATAAACTGTCAAGACAGACATAATTGAAAAACTGCTTTTTTTTTTAAGAAGCAGGCTTATAACTTCAGAAAGGGTAATTTCCTTACAATTAGATCATAAATTTAGAGCTAAAATGAAGCATAGAGGCCATTGAGTCCAAACCCCACATTTTACAGATAAGAAAACTGAGGAACTGAGTTTAACTGACTTGCAATTGGTCATATAGCAAGTAACTATTTAAATTGGGATTTGAACCCAGATCTTCCAGACCCTGAATCCAGTGTCCTCTCCATAATACCACAGTGCTATAGGCATGTGAACCATTGTTGCCAAGGGTAGAGCTTTAATTTTTTTCTATTATGTTGTTATTGTTACTGCTATTAGAGATACCACATAATTAATGAGCATATCTTCAGTCACTATCTTTCAGTTCATCATCTTTCCATATTTTGGGAATAACTAGGATGGCAACTATACAAATACAATGCCATACATGTTTGGGATTGTAAGAACAATAATTGCTTACAGGCATGTAGCACTTTACAATATGAAATGATTTCCTCACAACAAACCTTAAATGTAGTTAGTAGTATTCCCTTTTTATAGATGAGGAAATTAAGACTATGAAAAATTAAATGATTTGTCCAAAGTGTCAGAGCTAGTAAAAGTCAGAGCCAGAACCCTAAACCAAGTGCTCTAATTCTAAACTCTACTGTCCTGATGTAGAACATTCATTGTTATAGCCTGTCCTTGATAAATGTACTCCTAGATACAGTGCAGACGCTGCCATTATTCTTAATGCCTTTTTCAGTCCTCTCCGGATTTGACCAGTGAAACATAGAGATAAAATGGTTCTGAGATATTTCCATGTCTCTGGTGGGTCTCTTTGTCATGGTTACTGAGTGCACTGATTGGTTGGAGTAAAAGTTATAGTCAGAGCATATTAGTGTGCCACTGTGCTTTGGGCCTGTTGGCATAGTCACAGTAATCCAAATTCTGTAATTTGCTCAACTGACCTGTAAGAGAAGGTTCATCATATCAACTGATAAATGCTTGTGGTTTAGCTCTTGAGACAAAGGAAGTTCATATAGAGCACATTGATGTCCAATTCGATTTGCAAAACTTAGAAGCCAGCTTTAAGCTTTTATGTCCTTTATTGACCAGGAAGTGGAAAAGTATTACAGAAATTTGGGGAAATGGCTGTGTCCCATCTGTATAATCTTCAATACTGTTGCATTCAAAACATGCAGTAGCCAACAGAAACAGCTCATCCATACAAAGTCTCCAGTTAACAACAAATGGACTATATCCATTTATTTTTAAGATTGCTAACTTCATAAGATATTTGTGTGCTGTTTTATAAATTAGTAGATTAGAAAATGTTTGTGGCAATAAGGTTGAGCAAAAGCTAATTATTGTCTTGCAATTAAACCTAAACAAACAGTCAACATAACCATTTTAATTAAATACCAAGCTCAGGCAGCTAATCAGTAAGAGTGAATGAGCTAGAATGAGATTTATCATGCTGAGCCCACTGGCACCCCATTTGTAATGAGCCCTTTCCTTCTCTAAAATGAAAGGTTAAAAGTAGCTCGCCACTGTGGCAGCTAGTAAAAGATAACCCTTCCTCGGGTCATGATTGCCAATTTGTTATGGAGGCCGAGTAGGAAAGCTGTTCTTGCCTGTCTTTGACTCTGTGGATTTACTTATTGCTAATCCGTTTCAAACTTATGCTTTAGATCTCTGTGCACTCAAAAGAAATCTCACTGACTGTGGAATTATTTGCTGCCCCAACCAAGACAGAGTTTGTGAAAGTTGTGATGATTTTATACAATATTGCATGTGTCTTATCTTCCAGCTGGTGTCCCCAGTGACATGACTTTCTCGATTCCGACATTTATTTTAAAATTATCTACCCAGAAGTATTGCACTTTTGAGTTCTGTGTCCTTCAGTATGCCTCTTTTTTCCCTCTCAGACTATTTTAAAAACAAACAAAATATGAGGATGGAAAAAGGAACATTAAGAGATTTTTTTTTCAGTTAACTGTAAGAAATAGTACTTGAGTTATCTCTGCTTTGTAGACTACATAGATGAATAATGCAAGCTTTATGATGATAAGGATCACTGGACTCTGAAAATGATGCCATGGACCTAATTCTTCCAGTTCAATGAAACTCTTCATATCTTGACATTTGACAAAATAAGAAGGGGGAATATTACAATAACAATAATTGTGAGTTGTTTAATTTTTTTTCTCTAAAATGTTAGCTCAGTTTTACTTTCCTTTAAAAGAAAATACCAGTCATTTCTATGAGAAAAAATGAATTTCAATTAAAATTTAACCTATTAAACTATTTATTTCTTCTCAAATTATGCTAGCTCACTCAAATTCACTGTTTCTATCATAGATAATGATTCTAACATAGGATTTAGATTTGTAAAGGAAATTGAATATGTCATAATAATGCAGTAGACTCCATCGTTTGGTTAGAGTTGGGTTTCAGTTCCTATTTCTTTTTTTTCTTTTTTTTTCCTTAATATCAGCAAAAATTTAAGTAGAATGATACTTTCTTGCTAATCCAGTGATATATTCAGTCTTTATAATCTTCAAATCTCAGATATCAAAGAGATGGATTCTTCAGCTCCAAATACCAAATCGGTCACTCTCTCTCTATACCTTAGTTTATCCATCTGTAATATAAAATGTCTACCTCACAGGAGCACATACATAAATGAGTTAGTCCTGAGAGATGGGATTCAAATAAGCTCTAAGTACTATAGAGGTTTCAAAGGCAAAGATCATATTTTCTATTTTATTCCCCCATAATATTGCAGCTCACCTAAGAAACATTCAAATATTTTTTGTTGTGAATCGATTCAACAATTATTCTTCTGAGCATCTACTATATACAAAGCAACTCTATTAAAAGCTATAAGGATGAATAAAATTCTGGTCATTGCCTTCATGTACTATACAAACTATTAGAGGAGATGACATGTGCACAAATTACCATGATAAAAATTGAAATATGAAAGTATAATAAAAGAAGTCCAGATTCCAGGAGAATTCAAAGGAAAAAGAATTCTCCTCTGTCAAGAAGAATCAGAGAAATTCATTGAGCAGTTTACATTTGATTTGGGACTTGAACGGTGGGTTGGAATTACATAGGTAGACCTGAAGAGGGAAGATAGTATTCTAAGTTCAGGAAATAGTATGAACAAAGCACAGAGGCAAGAAAAGGACAGGGAACAGTGATGAGTCATCCAGCTTGAATGGATTTTATAATTCATGAGAGATAGAAGTAAGAGATGAGGCTGGAAATGTAGTATAGAAATCTTTGAATGCCAATAGGAGTTTGGATTTTATTGAAGAAGCAATGGAGAGCCATATAATAACAATAATAACAACCATAACAGCGTGATTGAGTTTTGCAGAACTTTACATGTATTATTATTTAATTTGATCCTTATAACCCTGTGAGAGAGAGCTATAATTACCTTCATTTTGCAGTTCAGGAAATAGAAGCTTTAAAATGCAATATGCCTATCTTCATACAGGCAATAAATGTTAGATTCAGGATTTGAACCCATAACTCTCCCAACAACAAATCTAGTGTTCTTTCCCTATATTTTCCACTATGCTGGGGATTGGTTTTGGTTTAGGTTTTTTAGCAATTGGGTTGTATAACTAGTAATGATCTTGAGAGCATTATGTCCTCAAGCAGTGGTATATAGGATGTATAGGAAGAAGGCTGGTGGACACTAAAGATAAGGATACCATCTGAAAAGCTGTTGTTGTAGTCTAAATAAAAGGCAATGAGAACCTAACCAAGGCAGTGTCCATATGAATAACAAAGAGAGAGATAAACATGAGAGAGATACTGGAAGTAGAATGAGATTGTTTAGCAATTGACCAAATGGGAAACATGAAGAAAAGGAAAGTGTTAAGCTCTCTAGTTTTCAGCCTGGGTGATTTGTAAGAATAGTGGTGATATTCATAGAAACAGAAAAAAATAGATCCAATCCGAACCCCAAATTCAGAATCAAGTTAGTACCCTGAAGTTTGGTTAGAACTACAGAATTCTTTGATCCAGTCATTCAACAATTGAGCTCCTACTATGTATCAAGCACTGTGCTAAGTGCCAATGCTATAAAAGGGTGGGGGGGAGTATCTGTTCTCCAGGAGCTTATATTCTAACTGGAGAAATTATAATATGTGTGTGTAAATAGATAAATGTAAGATATAGAAAAAGAAGGTAGAATGCAATCTCAAGGGGAAGAAACTAGCAACTGGAGGAGTGGGGAGCTCAGCTGGGTAAACCTCCTGTTGATAGTGGGATCTGTGCTGTGTCTTGAAGGAAGACTGGGAAACTAGAGGCAAAGGTACATTCCAGGGGGGGAAATAATCAGTGAAAAGCAGAGATGGGAAATAAGTGTTTTGCTCAAGAAACAGCAAATAGGCCAATACAGTTGTATCATTGAGTATATGGAGGAGAGTAAATTATAAGAATACTGGAAAGGTAAGAAAGGCCCAAATTGTGAAGAACTTTAAATGCCAAGCAGAGGACTTTTTATTTGTTCCTGAAAGTAAAGGGAATTACTGGAGTTCTAGTTGGTGAGACAGGAGGAATCTGAAGATAGTCATACCTATACTTAAAAAAAACTATGGCAGTTTGAAAGAAAATTGATTGAAAGGAGAAAGGAACATAAAGCAGGAAGACTAATGAGAATTCTATTGTAATAATCCATGTAAGGAGTGACAAGGGCTTGTATGGGGGTAATGGTTAGATGAGGGAAGAGATCAAAACATACAAGAGATGTTGTCAAAAGAGAAATGACAAAATTTGACAGTGGATTGGATAGGTGGCATGAATGAGAATGAGGAATAGAAAATGACATCAAGCTTGTGAACCTTGGTGACTGAAAAAATTGTGGTCACTTGACAATAGGGAAATTAAGAACAGGGAAGTGTTGGGGGGTGGACATGTCGAACCATTCATATAGTTCAAGATATTTTTAAAAAGCAGTTGCTGCTGCATTACTGTAGCTTAGGAGAAAGACTAGGGCTAGATATATAGATCAGGAAATGATCTGATAGTGATCATAATTGAATCCATAAGGACTGATGAAATCACCAGTCATATAGAGGAAAAAGAAGAAAATACATATTGGATTGTGACATAGATAAAGAACTAGCAAAGGAAATGTCATAGAAACCCAGAGAGGGGAGAATGTACAGTAGAAGTAGATGCGCAACAGTGTCAAAAGAACAAGGACTGAGAAAAATAAGGATTGAGAAAAAGGTCATTTGATTTGGCAATTAAGAGATCATTGCTAACTTTGGAGAGTACAGGTTCAATTGAATGATGAGTATGAAAACTATATTGCAGAAGGATTAGAAAAGAGTAAAAATAAGAAGTAGGAGGGGCAGCTAGGTGGCACAGTGGATAAAGCACTGGCCTTGGATTCAGGAGGACCTGAGTTCAAATCTGGCCTCAGACACTTGACACTTACTAGCTGTATGACCCTGGGCAAGTCACTTAACCCTCATTGCCCCACCAAAAAACAAAACAAAACAAAAAGTTATCCTGTTGTTCAAATTAAAATAGTCCAAAAATTTAGGTGGAGTCTGGTCTCCTTTAAAATAAGGAAAACAAAGATAAAAATCCCCAACGTTTTCTTTGACATTCCAGCATCTACCTCTTTAGCAGTTAACATTAACGTTAATAATAGCTGCTGAGTGGAGCTTGTGAGACAGTTTTTAAAGGAAAAAGCAACATTATAAGCTCACTGATTGTTACAAATGACATCAAATTATTATCTTATAGATTTTAAGGAAAATAGATGTATTTGATTAGTTATTAAATATGTGTTTTACTTATTATGGTAATGAAAACCTCCCTGTCATATAGAACTGAGGTGCCTGCAGCTTCTCAGCAACTTTAATTGCATTCCTTCTGGGTGTGGAAAATAAGTCATTAATCTGAACAACAAAGGGCATAATGGATTTTTTTAGAAGTAAGTGAATACACGGCATTTCATTCTGGTTTTGTGCTCCTGTGATAAATCATGGAAACATATATGGCCAGATTTCAGAGAGGATTGTTAACCTAGAAAAATATGGGCAACTTTGAGAATACAGTGTGGCATAGTAGAGAGCATGCTGGACTTGAAATTAGGAGACTTTGGTTCAAAACCTGACCCCATTTAGCTGTGTAACCAGGGATAAATTCTTATAATTTTTTCTGAGCCCTCATCACCTCATCTGTAAAGTGAGGAAAAAAATGATATTTGAACAACAACGTCTCATGGGGTTTTTGAGAAGAACCTCATATAAATGAGAATTACTGTTTTTCTTAACTAAAATCAGGATCTAGGACCCCACCAAAGGAACAGACAAGAAACAACTTTAAATAAGCCTTTAAAACAAGTTGACAAAAGAGCACTCTGCTTTCAAGATATATAGACAGAGATAGACATAGACATAGACATATAGACATGCAGAGAGAGAGAGAAAGAGACAGAGACAGAGAGTGTGTAAGTAAACTGGCCATCCCTTGCTTAACTTCACTTGGCCTAAGGAAAATATTTCTAAACATGTAGACCAACAAGAGTAATATTTTTAACTCTTCTTAATTGTATCTTAGTCATGTAGTCCACCATCATTATTAATCATATAAACATGGTGATGATGGAGTGGATGGTAGAATAATGCTTACATTAACATAGTAGCAATTGATTAATTTTTGAATCTCAGGCCTGGTCTTTAGTTCTTGTCTTTCACTTGTCCATAACCCTTTTTCCCCTTTTTCCATATACCACTTCCCAGGGTCATTGGATCAATGGTGTAGGGAAATGGAGATTTTTCTTCCCAATAGTGGTCATATATTCAGGAACCTTGGTAACTGCAAGATAGTATCTCTGAGAGAGGGACAGAAATCGGTACTAAATCTGGAACTTTTTAATATTACAGGGAACTACCTCTGCCAATGATGGTCAATACCTACTCTGCAATTTACATATTTAGAGACCTAGAGCAGTGGCGTCAAGCTCACTTAGAAACAGATATCTGTGAGCCACATGTTGACCTAAAAAACTACAAATTAATATTATCTATGTTGTTTTATACTTTTATATATTTCATTAAATATTTCCCAATGACATTTTCATCTGGTTAGGGCTATAGTTGGGAGTTTTCTGGGGTGAGTTTGACACTTCTGGTCCAAAGCATTGAGTCACTTGCTCAGGGTTAAACAAACCATATGTGCCAGAGTTAGGATCTGAACCCAGGTCTCTTTGGATTAGAAACCAGTTCTCTTTCTCTCCACATTTCCACGCTGAGCAGGCCTTGTACATAATGAAAGTGAGAGAGCAAGAGAAAAAGAAAAGTATCCACCATAAACTATAATCACTAAAAAAACATCAATATCACTACATTCATTTGCATTATAAGAAAAATTCAGAAACCCTCGGTTTTTTGTTGAACTAGGTATCCTTTTTTTTCCACAGTTTGTGGGTAGAATAACTTTTTGGTTAACTTGAAAAATGTAAAATTTTGCTTAGGAAAAAAGCTTTTAGGAAAAGTTTTCTACATTTCATGCATTTATAGGTAATTTTGTTCCAGTTGTTTCTGTCTTCAGAATTAGGTAAATTTTTATATATCTCACCAACTCATCTCATCTTTGTGAGTCTAGAATATCACTAAGAAATTTAAAATTAAAGATTTTTTAATACCAAAATCCCGATGTGAATATTGAAATAAATGCTTAATCAGCATTAAAAGTTCAATATCTAAAGAAATGTTGGGTCAACAGATTTCATTTATTAAAAGATGACTTGCTCATCAGAAAAAAAAAGTTAGATAAACCAGTTTCATTTTAACCCTTCCATTTCCACTAAGGATATTATGGAGTGGGTTGTTTATTCAACAACAACAAAAATACTGAAAAATATTTTCTTCATTAAATGGGTGTTTTGTTACTAGCATTAATAATGATAGCTTGAAGACACAATAGTTTCAAAGTTACTATGGGCTGCTTCTGGAAAACTTGACTTTCAGGCGTGAAGTTCCCATAGCCCAGTGAAGGTAGCTACTGGCACCATGACAACCAGCAGAGGTGTCCCTTGTGATAAGGAGCAGGATTCTGGATTGGAAAGAGAAGCTATGATGGCTGAAGAGAATGGATTGGATTTATACAATATACGATCCCCAAAGACAGCTGCAGGGACTAAAAAAGAGCCCAACTTGCCCCTCAACAACTAACAAGAGAATAGTGGCCTGTATCTAGGATAACAATGCAGTATTTGTTTCTGACTTCACAAAGGCAAGACAGAGCATTGCCCCAACTGTGGAACCCATTACAAGCTGGTACCCCACCAGTTGAATCACTGAACCCTTGATTGATTTATTTGGGATATACTGTAATGTTTTCTTCCCTTCCCAATGGGAATTAGCCACTGCCCTGGCTCTACCATTAAAAACATAATAATGATGAGAGATTACATTTATTCAGTACTTCACACTTTTCAATGTTTTCCTTTACATTTTTATAATAATTAATTGATGTTACTATGTGTAAAAGAACAAATCTAGGCACTCAGAGAGATATGAAAATGAATAAAACTAGCCTTGACCTCAAAGAATTTACAACTTTACTGTATAGTGCTGTGCTATCTCTTTCTCTCTCTGCTCCTATCCCTGGGCTTCGTGCTCAGAAACTTCCCAACCCACCATCCACCAAAAAAAAAAAACAAAAAAAACCCCAATCCCACAATCCCTAAAAAACCCTCCAAGAGAAAACAAAAACAGACATTTGTCTTGAGACCTGTTGCCCAAATCTATCCATCCACCCCATGTCCACCACCACCCCCCTTTCTGTCCACATTCAGGTACCACATGTCTTTACCTGCCCCCCCCCATGTCACCCATGATCTCCTGTCTGTGTCCATGTCCAATCCCCAGATAGCAGCCCCTAGTACCCTTGTATTTCTCATCCTGCTGTCTCTTCTCTTTCCCTCATCCCCCATCTTTGGTCCCATTCCTGCCTCCCCTCTGCCTTCCCCATGCCTGCAGAGCAAATTCATATTGTGTAAAAGTCATTTTACCAGAGGTCTGCTAAAAGTTCCACTCACATAAAGCAAGAAATGTCTTGTATATGGGAAGTATATAGCAGAGGTCAAAACAGAATTCTATGAGCATTAAGACAAGGGGAGAAAATCACTTCCACCCAGGGCAATCAGGGAATTTGCTGGAAGGGGTGACATTTGAGACAGCCCCATGAGATATTCCTGTTGGATAGGTGACAAAATTGAAATTCATAAAAATTAAGTGATTTGCCTAAGATCACATACATAGTGTCAGTATTAATCTTAAAACTATATATTTTTACTTAATCTTGTGCTATTTGACCAATACCATGCCACCTAGGTATACAGCATTATATAAGGCAGTGCTCTGGAGAATATCAAGGAATAGAACGCAGTCCCTTACCTCAAAAAGTTTTCAATCTAGTTGGGAAAAATGTTTTGACATGTCTCAGCAACCTGGAAATTCCTTAATAACAGTGCCAATGATAGTGGGCTATGCATCTATAGTTTAAGAACAAGACTAGGTAAATAAATGTCTTCAATTATAATAATAGCAACAACAACAACAATAATAACTAGCATGCATATAGCACCTAACATGTCAGATACCGTACTAAGTGTTTTACAAATATTATCTCATTTGATCCTCACAGCAACTCTGCAAGATATACTGAAAAATACTGAAATATAAGACAGGATGTGATGAACACATGACCTCCTGTACTAATACACCAAAGTATTGAAATCCGAGTTCATGAAGGGAATGTCCCGACCAACATAATAACAAAAATTATGAAGTATTTTGGTAAATGAGATATTTCAAGGCAATATGTAAAGTTCAAATGAGTGTTACAGCTAATGGATTCATGAAATGGAGAGATCATTGTGGATCACAGTAGTCAAGGAAGGCTTCATGAAGGAAGAAATTAAGCTGAGTTTTGAAGAATGAATAACAGATGGGCAGAAAAGATGGGAAAGGTCATTCTAAAAAGGAGGAAGTAGAGTGTGGTAACATCAAAAGCAAGAATGTTTGATGTCTCTGTGGGGGCAATGAGTAGAGTAGAACCAGTTAACTGAACTAAGGGATTTGTGTTGGAAAAATAATGGCATAAAAGTTGAAAACAGACCAAACCATAAATTTGTCACATTAGATTTCAGATTAGAGTTGTTGAAAGGTTTTCCATTGGGCAACATGGTGAAATGCATTAGAAAAAAAATAATCCAATGACAGCATAGGAGAGATTGGAGTGGAAAGGAATTGGGATGGAATGAGATTGGAGAGAAAGACAACTATTGCCATAATTAAAATCAGGAATAAGGTGATAAGCTACTGGTTAAAGGTAATAGTGTTAGAAATAGAAAGGGAAAAATTGAATGTAAAAGGCATTTTAAATAAACGAGAACAAACAATGCCATCATTGAATTACATGTTAAAAAATAGAGTATAATAAAGTTTCCTTGATACTACTTAATTTCACTTTTAATTTTTGAACTATTATGTTTTCTAAATTACACTGGAGGGCTGTTTTCTTACATATGGGATGCTTTTTGGCCTAGTATACTGTTCAATTCAAGGAAGCTTTTGTTTTTATACCCTTCATTTTTCTCATAGCAAAAATGCATGAGGAAAACTTTCATTCAAGAGACCATAAATTCTAATTATGAAAATGGCTAACAGAATAGACAGTGTTAGTACTATATCATCACAGTAATAAGCTTAATAGTGATAATAACAGGTTATAGCTACATGATGCTCAGACTGTCAGGTGAAAAATTAAAATTTAACTACTAAGGATTTTTTTTCTTTTCAAGATTCAAGTTGCCAATTTAATTTTTGTGTTGGCATTTTTTCTCAACAAGTTAATTGTTTTTCTTGTTTTCACTGTACCAATCAAATAAATCCACTAGTCACTTTGACACCAGGTAAACACTGCAGTCCAATTACAATAGTTAAGGTTTATTTGAATCCTATCTCCGAAAATTAAAGCACTTGTTTTCATGTTTCTGAGGAAGCTAGGGCATAGAGAAAGTGACCAACTTAATCATTTGGAGCCAAAGAATGCATCTCATTCATCTTTGACATCTGCACATCACATAGACCAACTATATAACTGAATTAACAAAAAAAGTATTATCCTACTGAAATTTTTGCTGACATTCAACAAAAATCACAAATGACCACTCAAATACAACCCTATGCAAACAAAGGAGTTCATTGCATTATTATGACATACTATCATATATTCAGAATGCAAGTGTCATTTTAGTATTACTTGGAAGCTGTTCTGAATGTAATAAGTAAAACATACTTCAATCTCTAATATTTATTCATTCTCTACTTAGCATTGTTAAAAAATTATTTACTATATGGTATAGAGCACAACTTATTGTTATCCATTTTCCCTATGTTTGATATAAAAGCTTTCTTCAGCTCTGTGTTATATAGGAATATTGTCAAAGTTTGATGGTAATTTATATTGTCAGTCCATTAAGTTGATTTTATGGCAGCCAACACAACTATTGTCCATTTATGGGCAGCCTGAGGACTACTCCAGGGCCTTGTGAAGGCCATTTGATACCTGCCCTCTTATACAGCTGACCTTGAGGGGACTTGAAGTTTGGAAATTTATGGCAAAGACCATCTAGGAAGACCTATTTGCAAGATTCACTGTCATTTAGTGTTAAATGATCATTCCTGACTCTAGAGACAATCTGAAGTACTGACAGGACAATCCCATAAAAAATATTGCCTACCCACCCAGGTGTCCTTTCCAATTATCTGGAGTAGAAATTAATACTTTTAAAAGCTGCTAGTTTTTGAAAGGTTATTGCAATTTATTCCAGTGGTTTCTTTTGCACGTTATGATGAATTGGTTTATTACGCCATTATTTTCCATGTCAGCTCTTTAGAAGATTGAACCATAATGTTGAAACATTAGCATGAATGGCAAACATACTATTTCACAGCAGAGTAATATATTTCTTCTAGAAAAGTGTGCTCAGTTTTTAATAACAGGTAATTTTATGTTTATGCTCCCTAATGCTGTTGTCAGAGATTATTTATTTCTGTTTAGTGGGGACTGGAGAACCTTCTTTCAAAATGTTAATGATAGTTTGGACAGATTTTTAGAGCCATAGTAAGAATATATTGCTTAAAAGTACAATATAT
The DNA here is from genome assembly GCF_019393635.1 of Dromiciops gliroides. Lineage (NCBI taxonomy): Eukaryota > Metazoa > Chordata > Mammalia > Microbiotheria > Microbiotheriidae > Dromiciops > Dromiciops gliroides. Next base: position 345,981,556 of record NC_057864.1, on the reverse strand, counting down.
AAATTGTAAGTGTTTCCTCTGAAAGCAGGTATTTCCTAAGGTTTTTTCAACATCAACTTGAAATATAGAAGAATTCCTGAGAGAGAGAAAAAAAAACTGGAGTTACTCTATTTTCCCTTAACTTAGCAACAGGGGGAATAATTTTATATTGTTTTTCTCTAATCTCAAAATCATACAAGTTTTCCTTTAAATGAGTGTTTATTTGAATAAGTCCTGTTGACTTGAATTCCTAAAATCATCTTTCCATTGTATTACAGCATGCTATTTATAGAAATGGTTCAACTTAAAACCATACTTTGGGGCGAATGTGACTTGTACAAAACCTGAATGTGGAATACAATTGCCTTTGTTTCTTAGTGTATACCTATTATACACTCATACACACACATATGTATACATATAAATGTATATGTATACACACATCTGTGTGTGTATTTTTGTCCAAGAGATTTCATTTTGGGTAGAGAGGCAATATAGACAGAAGGAGTAGAATTTTTCTTTTCAACGACAATATTTTTTGCTGGTTATATCTAGTTCAATAATAGCAAATGGGAAGTTGGATAGACCACCAAATTCATATAGAAATATTTGTACCACTTTGAAACAAAGAAAAATTGAGGCTATTTCAAATAGTGCCCAAGTGTCCTAGGTGCTATTCAGAAAGTAAAATTGGGACATATTCCTCCTTATATTCTACCCATCAGCCTTGCCATTGCCCTGTTGTAATCATTTTCTCTCTACATTTTAGAAGACACATCTTCACAAAGTTCTAAATCTTAATTAGTGGACATCTTATTTGTTAGTTTCACAAATTAAATATATTATAGCAGCTCAAACTATTATATGTTTAATTATTTTATTAAATATTTTTTTAAATCTCACTAAGCGAATGTTTTTAGGATGGAGATATTTATTCCAGTTGAGGTGATTAAGACAAATTTTAGTCAAATCATCAAGGACTCATTAAGCATTTATTATGTGCCCAGAACTGTGCTAAATGCTAGTGATTCAAATTAAAGTAAAAACACAGTCATGATGTCAAGGAGCTATCATTCTAATGGGGGAGACAACATACAAATAACTTCATATAGGATATATACAATGTAAACAGAAGGTAATCTTGGAAGAAAGCGACTAGCTGGCCAGAGGGGACCAGGACAAGACTCCCGTGGAAGAGAGAACTTGAGTTGAGTCTTGAAAGAAGCCAGGGAAGCAACAAATTGGAAGTGGGTGAGAAAGGAGGGAGGAACAACAGGAGACAACCAATGAAATGGAACAAAGTTGAAAGATCAGCCCATGTGCTATGAATAAAATGTAAGAAGACAGAAAATGTAAAGAGGGATAAGGTGATAAAAGACAAATAGATAATATATTATACTGGAGGTAATAGGTAACTACTGGAGTTTATTGAGTAAGGTCAGACCTGCACTTTTAGAAGATCACTTTGGCAAAGATGCAGAAGATAGATTGGAATTAGGCAGTAATTTGAGAAAGGGAGAACAATTGGAATGTTATTACAATAGTCCATGAGAAATGATGGGAACATGTATAAGGCAAGGTGGCTGTGTGAGTAGAGAGAAGGGGATATTTATATGAGAAGTGATTAAATGGTTAAAATTATAAGATTTAGCAAGAAATTGAATGTGTGGGGTGAGTGAGAGTAAAGAGTCAAAGATGACACCAAGTTTTTGGTCCTGGTTACTGGAAGACAGTGGTATCCCTTGAAAGTATTAGGGAAGTGGGGCAGCTAGGTGGAGCAGTGGATAAAGCACTGGCTCTGGATTCATGAAGACCTGAGTTCAAATCCAGCCCTATACACTTGGCACTTACTACCTGTATGACCCTGAGCAAGTCACTTTACCCTCATTGCCCCACCCAAAAAAAAAGAAAGAAATTAATAGGGAAGTTGAAAAAGGGGGAAATTTGGAGAGAGAGATGATGGGTTTTGTTTTAAACATGCTATTTTGAAACATGGAAGGGAGATCCTAATTGAGATATCCAAAAGGCAGTTGAGATACAAGCCTGGAGCTTAGGGAAAAGGTTAGGGCTAAATATATCTATCTGCGAAATCTGTATGGAAATTATAATTGAACCCACAGGAGCTGACAAGATTACCAAAGATAGTTTAGAGAGATAGGAAAAGAGAGACCATGGCATATAGAGCATTTAGGGACACCTACAGTTAGTTAGTTACTAGTGAGTGTAACCCAAATGAAAATCTTTCAAAGGAGACCAAGAAGCAGTCAGACAGGAAAAAGAAGAACCATAGAGACTGAAATTGGTTGGTCAGCAATGTGAAATGCTACAGAAAGATGGAGGATCTGAAATGAGATAAAGTCTTTAGTTTTGGCAATTAAAAGATCATTGGTTGGGGCAGCTAGGTGGCGCAGTGGATAAAGCACCGCCCTGGATTCAGGAGTTCCTGAGTTCAAAATCTGGCCTCAGACACTTGACACTTACTAGCTGTGTGACCCTGGGGCAAGTCACTTAACCCCATTGCCCCGTTAAAAAAAATGTAAAAAAAAAATAGATCATTGGTAATTTTGGCAAGAATAGATGAATGATGAGTTTGAAGAACAGACTATAAAGAGGGCATAGAAATGAGTGAGAAGGAAGTGGAAGTACCAAGTTTAGCCAAGAAGAGGAAGGAGGGAGAAAAATATAGGAAGATAGTGATCAAGGATAGTTTGAGTGAGCGTTTTTCAAGTAACAGGAAGACATAGACATGTTTGTAGACAGCACAGAAGGATCCAGTAGATAGGCAGAGATTGAAGCTTAAAGAAAGAATGGGGATGATAATGGGCAAATTGATAGAGATGATGGAATGATATGGGATCAAGGGTTTATGGGGGAAAAAAAGGTTGGCTTTGACAAGGATGAGGGCCAACTGATCGTGTGAGATAAGGGTGAAAGAGGAGATGGAAGTGGGGAAGATTTAGGTTTTAGGATTGATTGTCTACTTTTCAAGAGGTGAAAGAGATTGGTGAATGCAAAGGCTTCAAATGAGCTTACAGGGGCTGACTATGGGACTTATTACCTAAATAGGAAAGTAGATTAGCAAATCAAACTGAAAGAATTCAATAAAAGAGGATGGGGTTTGGACCTGGAAAAGCTTCAACAAAGATAACTAAGCAGGATCCACCTTGTGGAGCTTAGGCAAGTCATTCAATATCCATAAGATTTACTTAAGTGATGGTAAAGAGCAAGAGAGAGGAGTATTGCCATGAATATTTTAAATGGCAGTTATTACTAAAGTCACTTGTAATTATTTTTGTATATGTTCCACATTTGCATTTCATTTTAGAAATTTGAATTTGGGAATTATCAGTATTTCAAGCATATTCATGAACCATACTATGAACATTAGACTCAGGTGCTCTAGGATGCTCCCTAGCTTCTCCGTATCTGTCCCCCTGATTATTCCTCCCCATTCCATGTTAGCCAAGCATAGCATCACATTTACTTTTAAATTTTATTTTATTTTTAATTTATGAAATAAAATGAGCATTACATAACACGGAAGAATGTTGATGATTGCACATGAAAGTGCAAATATATTATGTACAACTTCCTATTCCTTTTAAATATAAAATAAAGGTTATCATGTACATTTTTTTCTTTTTTTTTTCCTTCCTCTAAAACTCCCCACAGAGGGCTACCACTAGACACAAATATGCATATGTGTGTAAAATCATCCTCTACATCCGCCTCACACAGCCACCTTGCCTTATACAGGCTCCCATCCTTCTATTTCTCAGTTCTTTCTTTTTATGCAGATTACATCTTCCTTCATAGGTCCTTTCTAGTTAATTTGGGTATTAATAATAGTCAAAATGACTGAGTCACTCAAAGTTGTTCTTAAAATAAATTGCTATCACTTTCTCAGACTACAGCAAAGAAAGTATCAAATATTATGCTGACTTCTCTCTTGAAAGTTTGTGATTTGCTTTCTCTGGGACATAGCAGAGACAGACCTAGGCGTATTCATCTCTGAATCCCTCACAGCTTAGCATTGGACTATGTAAAGTAATGGGTACCCAAAAAATATTTGTTGGAGGAATGAATGACTGTCTCTGGTTTAACAGGACTTTCCTTCCCACTCCTGCTAAATCAAAACAAGCAAAGATCCTATTTCCATCAACAGGTGAACAAAGGTTAATTGTGTATAAAAGTCTATTGTCTACAAAAATAAGGTTTGCTGTGGATAAACAGCACTGCCACTAAGGCACTGGCAGATCACTGAGAATATTTCAGATGACCATTATAACTAAATAGTGCATTAAATAAATTACTGCATTGTAGAATGTTGCAGAAGGTTGTCAGGTATTTAGTTAAAAATTTCATGGCAATTGTTATTCAGTCATTTTTCCATTGCGACTGACTCTTCATGACCCCATTTGGGGTTTTCTTGGCAAAGATACTGGAATGGTTTGCCATTTCATCCTCTATCACATTTTATACATGAGAAAACTGAGGCAAACAGGGTTAAGTGACTTGCCCAGGGTCACACTACTAGTGCCTGAGGCCACATTTGAAGTCCAGAAGATGCGTCTTCCTGACTCCAGGTTTGGTACTCTATCCACTGCACCACCTAGATGCCTCTTGGAAGGAGTTCTATATAAATAATTTAGATAGCACATCTAATCTGATTTTCTGTCTTAACTGACTGTATATCTTAAAATTTTAAGAAAAATATGCAGACTGTGCACTAATCCAAGTGTTCATCAGCCTTTGAGTGGTTAGAGCACTGACCTTGGAGTTAGGAATAATAATTAATCATCATCATCATGATGTTAAGGACAATGGTTAGCATTTATGCAATGTTTTAACATTTACAAAGCATTTTACATGTATTATCTCATTTTATCACAACAATCCTTGAGATAGGGACTTCTCATCCCCACTTTACAGATGAGGAAACTGAGATTCAGAGAGGTTAAGTGACTTCTTCAAGGTCATACAGCTTAGTGTCTGAGGCAAAATTTAAACTCAGGTCTTCTTGATTGGAAGTCTAGCATTCTATCTACTATACCACTTAGCTACCATTAAAAGGCAAGAAGTAGTTATTGGATAAAAGTAGCAAAGAGATGGTCTAAATGAGACAGTAGGGACCAACTTCTTCTAGTCTTCTATGTATCAGGGGATGTGAGCAAAGGAAACCTTGGAAAAGGCACACAGTGGCCACAGTGTGGCAGAGGAAATGTGATTATCAACATGAGATTACCATCCTAGCTCAAAAACCTAGAATTTGAGTGACTCTTGGACAAATCACCTCTCTGGGCCTCAGTTTCTTCATTTGTAAAATAAGGAAGTTGGATTAGGTGATCCCTTCTTGCTCTAAATCAATAATCACTTATCTCAGCCTAGCCAATAGAGGTAGTTCTGATTGTAAACAGGAGTAGAGAAATAGAGGTGTTCCCTAGAGAAATTCCTTCCCCTCCCCCAGGGCAATGAGATTTATGTGACTTGCCCAGGGTCACACAGCTAGTAAGTGTCAAATGTCTGAGGTCGGATTTGAACTCAGGTCCTCCTGAATCCAGGGCTGGTGCTTTATCCACTCTGCCACCTAGCTGCCCCTGCCTTCAAGAAATTCCTAATGGCATATTCTCTCTTTAGAGAGTATGAATAACATTCCCATTCCTCATCCACATACCTTTAAGGAAGTCCAAGCAGAAGACCATACATACTTCTGTGAGTGTATATATGTATTTTTGAATTAAGATACATAAAGAGGATGTGCTCTACTGAGATCTCAATAAGTCTGTGAGTTAGGAGATATTAAAAATCACAAGAAATAATAACAGTTCTATCTTTTCCTTCTGCTATTGGTAATTAATTTTCTTCTAGTCTTTTTCCCCAGAAGGTTTATAGATGTTTTTAACAGTATCATACACCTAGCACAATGTTTTAATTTTCATAAACAGTGCCTGCCTATTAATATCCAGTGTTGGTATGCATATTCTGGCTGGTCGTCTTAGCTCCTTGTGAAAGCTTTATTTCTACTTTTACTTACAAATTAGGCTAAGTCCATAATTGCACCTCCCAGTTTTGTAATTCAATTTAGTTCTTTTTGACACACCTCTTAAATGCCTGCACTATGATACATGCTAAGGAATATACAGATGAAAATGAAAGTCCCTGCCCTCAGAAGTTTACATTCTATAGAGTGGGGTAGAGGGAGCAGCATATACACAACCGCTTGAGTCTTAATGGAGACACTGAATGAGACTGACTTGAAGGGGGAGGGAAGAGACTTTCCTATTCTCTTTCTCATCTGAAGTCCTAGCTATCCTTTGAAGCTAATGTCACATTAGTGATGAAGCCTTCTGTCTTAACATATATTATATATATATATACACATACATATGTATACTTACCATGTAATATTATAGTCTACAGCTGTCCTGTGTTGATATCTCATCTTCCTACTTAACTGTATGTTCTAGGATGGCAAGAATAGTGTCTTACCTAGACTTTATATCTCCTTGTGCCTAACTCTGGGCTCTGGGATCTGTGGGTGCTTAATAAATATTGTGCATATTCTTGCTTCCTCTCCTACCCTTCTTGAACATGCAATTAAACATCTGTCTACAGAACTAAGGTTGTTGCTATTATGGAACATGGTACTTAGAACTCTATCTCTTTCTCTCTGTTCTTCCTCCACTTCCAACTCAACCCCAATCCATGGCAAAGGCAGAGAGCTGATGGCTTTTGTTGTCTTACTGTTATGCCATTCAGGCCCATAAAATATTATTTCTCCCTTTGGGGAAACAAAGACCACAAAAACAGCAGAAAAGGGAAAAGAAAGAAAAGGCTGAGGACAGCTAACACAAAATTGACTTGCTTGCCAGTTTGCCTTGGGCCTCTTCATTTATATTTAATTCTGAATAGACAAATGAAAGCTTTACATGGACAAATTGCTTTTGTTCACTGATGCACATACTTACACCCATCTCAGTAAGACCCTTAGAGAATAGAAGGTATATTGTAGAAACAGCAATAATCTTGGATTGACGGGGACCAACATTCAGATCTGGGTTTGAGTAACTGAGTCCCATCTGTGACATTCATTAGAATGTATGACCTTGGACAAGTCATTTAACTGCTCTAAATTTATTTAGTCATCTGTAAATGAGTTTATTAATACTTAGATTTCAGCCTTACAAAGCTATTGTGAAGATAGTAATTTGTAAGGCACACATTTCTATGTAGATATGTTATTAGCATTATTACCCATCACCACAACTAAAAAGACTACTCATAAAGCATATCTTACTGATGTCATCAAATGTCAGTGTTATTACTTCCAGAAAGCAAGCACTAACATACTATTGCCTGAATGTGAGAAGTTCCATGGGGGGCAGTTAGCCTCCTCCTTCCCTCCTGTCCCCACTTTGGTCACTAGGTAGAATTACAAAAAAACAAAGTTGGGTTTTTACTGATCTCCTAGATCTTTTTATGTGTCTCACTTTTTCTCTTGTGACTCCCTCATTTTATGCTAATGTCTACATGCCTTCTGATAGACTACACCTATAGACAAATACTATGGCCCTCCCAAATACTATTTTGGTGGTGGTGGTGTTCAGTCATTTTCAGTCATCTCTGACTCGCCGTGTTGTTATTTAGAGTTTTATTGGCAAAGATACTAGAGTTGTTTGCTATCTCCTTCTCAGCTCATTTTACAGATGAGAATACTGAGGTTAAGTGACTTGCCCAGGAGCACACAGCTAGTAAGTGTCAAAGGCAGATTTGAACTCAGGTCTTCCTGCCTCCAAGCCTAGTGCTCAATCCACTGTGCCATTTGGGGAGGGGGGGGGCAGGGCAATGAGGGTTAAGTGACTTGCCCAGGGTCACAGAGCTAGTCAAGTATCTGAGGCTGGATTTGAACTCAGGTCTTCCTGAATCCAAGGCCAGTGCTTTATCCACTGCGCCACCTAGCTGCCCTCCACTGTGCAATTTAGCTGCATCCAGCTGCCCTTGCCTAAGGTTATACACGTAATAAATAGCAGACCTGAGATGTGAACCCAGATCTCCTGATGCCAAATCTAGCAGTCTTTCAACTCTACCAAGATTCTTCTGTTTTACTTTCCATTAATTGAAAATGTTATAATTTCATAATAACAAATAAGAATATTCCAAATAAAAAGGATAGCAAAAGATCGTAGATGAAACCTTGAATCTATTATGTCTGGCTTGATTTTTTAAGTATATATTAGAATTTAACATGGGTAGTATCAGCATTGTCTAATTTGTCTGTGTCCACTTCTATTCAGTGTATCCTTTAAATTTTCATTTACATTGTTTTCTTTCCTTTTAACCATGATGTTAGGTGGTGCAGTAGCTAGAGTGCTTTTCTTGGAGACAGAAAGACTCATCTTCCTTCAAATCCAGCCTCAGTGTTATGTTTAAAACCTAACTCTTATAACTAAAATCTAATGTGTGGTCACCTTAAATTAGAAGCTTATAGCACCAGTCTTTGGACATTAAGCATTTATTAAAGTATATGAGAAGTCAGCAAAAGAGAGAGGAAGAACACATGGAGTTCGGAAAGAAAAGGCCTAGCTACTCTAGCCCTGCAGCCGACACCAAGAGCTCCAATGGAAAGAAAGATCCTCTGTCCTCCTAGAGCAGAAGCTCCCTATGGGAGGCAAGAGGGGCGGTCCCCACACACAGCTCCAAGCTAATTGGTTGGTAGCATTGATTGACATGACTTACAGGTGATTCTATGAATAGATGTAACTTCCCAATGCCAGGAAGTCTCCCAACGCAAGTCATATGCTTTCTCCTGGGGGGGGGGGGGGGCACTGCCCTGGTTCTCACAATGTCTTTCTCAGCAGGGGGGTGGCACCCTGATATTTACATCAGACACTTACTGTGTGACCCTGGGCAAATCGCTTAACCCCATTTGCCTCAGTTTCCTCATCTGTAAAGTGAGCCAGAGAAGGAAATGGCAAGCCACTCCAGTATCTTAGCCAAGAAAACCCCAAATAGTGTCACAAGGAGTCAGACATCACTGAAAAACAATAACTTTGAAAGACAGCATAGTTAATAATTTATACTTAGATATGATGAAAGAGTAGATATTTCTGAGGAGGAAGTCATTTTTAAGGTGCCTCTTGCCTGGCCCAGACCATGCTTCTCTCTACCTTTCCATGCTAAAGAACAAATCTCAGAAATTTGGTGTCCCATAGCTGAAAAGTTGTCAATTCTTGTCATACATAAAAGCAAAACAAAATCTATTCGTGTGTTTATATTGCTTAACAAAAAGAAGCATATTGTACAAAAGAGACAATTGGCTATAAAAAGATGCCAAAAGGAAAGTAATGAAACTGTGGGTGGGTGAGAAATCAAGATTAAAAATAGAAAAGAATGAGTAAGTTGGCAGAAGAAAAAATACTTCAAACAGTAATCTCAAACTCAAATTACATGTTTGTTTTAAGTTGATTTCAACAATCTATTTGCATATTGTGCTAGTTTTTACCTCATAAACACTTGCTTATGCAATTACATACTTGTCTGAACAAAGGATAATAACTAGCATGTCTATAGTGCTTTAAAATTTGCAAGATGCTTTAACATATATTATCATTGGATCCTTAACCACAACCCTATGAAGTAGGTACTAAAGATCATATCCCCATTTTACAGATGAGGAAATTGAAGCTCACAGATAGCCTAGTCAAGGCTAATAATTGTTAGAAAGCAGGATCCAAATCCCCTGACTCTAAGCAAAGTGACTCTCAAAATGATTTGGAAGATTGCAAGCTGCCCTAGACTATGAATTCTAAGTTTGAAATTATTAGAGAAAGAGAATAGTTAGAAGAGTAAGAGAGAAAATGCAGAAGCAGTGTGCAGAGTGAAAGAGGATTCCATTATAATAAAATCTTAATAACTTTAAAATTGGTAAGGGATCATCTATTCTAACTTTTTCTTTTTAAAAGAAGGAAACTGAGGCTAAAAAACATTTCTTAACAAAGAAAAGCCAGCTAGTGGAACTGGGACTATAATCTTAAACTTCTAACTCCCATATGAAAAATTCTAACCTATGAGCTTCAAAATCCTCAGGAAAAAAATCAATTTTGGTTTCTAATTTTTCTGACATGGTTCATAATATAGGATGAAAATATGTGGAAACAGGAAATAAATGTGTTCATTTGAAATTTTGAAAATCTTCACTGCTTAAAAAAAAAGTTGTTCTTCCCTTTTAACCTAGGCAGCTGAATGACTGAACCTATCTGCCTGAAAATTCACATGTAAATGGATTTCAGTGAAGGAGAAGCCAAAAAGTTTCAAAGAAATACTTGAGTTTAGATTAAGAAAGTAAGAAGACTATATGTGCCTATGAAGGGAAAAAATGATAGTCAATGTATTCTTATAGAAATGCATACTGTGTGGATGTTCGATGGAAAAAAACATGGTTGTATGTTTGAGAATTGTTTCTTTTTTAAAGAAACTCAAAGGTTTTTTTAAATTACCATTCTACTATTGTATATTAATATACTGAATTAAAATTTATTGAATATTTTGAATGCCAAAGGAATAAGCTTATCAATGCTAGAATAAAATCTTAGGTGCCATTTTAATTTACAGATTGAAAGGTATACGAAAAGTCTTTGTCATTTTATAACATTTGATTGCAACCCTTTGTCCAACTTGGCTTGGAATACATTGGAATACATTGAGCAAATGGCTACCCATCTATTTATTGGCCTGAAGTGAATGACATTGTTGGTTCATTTCGGCAACTGAAATCATGTCTGTGAGAAAGCTAATCAGCAAGATGGCTAGTTACATTTATGAGTGTTTCTTTTAGAGGCATTTGGTTACAATTCCACAGATGGTCGCTTCCCTCCATTAGTTTCCCAGCCAAGCTTCTCTGTTTCCTATTGTACTTAGCAGAATTACTATTGCAGCAACACAATTATTGCCAATACAGGGCAACACACAGTGGGACTAAAACAAAGCTGTGTCCTTACAATTTAATCCCAGCCCATCTTCCCCTTCCCTGGATCAGTGAGCAAACACCTGCTGAATTCTGCTCCATAATGAGAACATCTGAAAAATGGGCATCAAAGATGCCCATTTAAGCACACACTGAAGTGGGAACCTCAGTGACAATGCAGCACACTCTTAGTATAAGGTTCTAAATGCCATTGGGGTGCTTAACCTGGGGTCTATAACTCTTTTTAAAAAATAATTTGACAATTATATTTCAATATAATTTGTTTCCTCGGTAATTCTATTTAATTTTATGCAGTTTAAAACATTATTCTAAGAAAGGGTCAATAGCCTTACCAGACACAAAGAAGTCAAGAATACAAATAAAATAATAAAAAAGAATACAACTAAAATTACAGCTCCTTCATTCAACCCCATTCCCCTAAGCATGACAACATGCCCTCCAAAACCTTGATATAACACAGTTAATTTGTAAGGCACAATTATTATTCCAATGCCAGAATTAAAGCACCGTTATCTGTAGGAATTAGCCTATACTTGAAGGAATACCAACTGACAATCTGAGTGAAATCACCAGTTGTCAGAAAAACTCTCTTTTACAGATATTTTTCCCTCTCAGACTGGAAAATAATGTAATATCACGAACAAAAGATATTATGCTTCCTGGTTACTTTGGTGAATCACTATCTGTAGGAGCTCATATACCATGATAAAAATTTTGGTGATACCCAGAAAAGAAGATAAATGATTAAAAAAATCTGTATTTTTACCTCTGAAAATCATTCATGTATTTTTATGTTTATATGATGAAAGAGCAAACATAATGAGGAATGATGGCTTATCTCTTTGAGAAGAGTGTTAATTGCAGTTATGGAAGTTTAGAGAGAGCATAGAATGATTAAAAGAGTGCTGGTGGAATGGGAAGAACTACATTGTGATAAAAATTCTCCCTTTGTGAACTGGGAAATAAAAGAAAAGAAAGAAAAAAAGGGGGGCAGAGCTAGGTGGCACAGTGGATAAAGCACTGGCCCTGGATTCAGGAGGACCTGAGTTCAAATCTGGCCTCAGACACTTAACACTTACTGGCTGTGTGACCCTGGGCAAGTCACTTAACCCTCATTGCTCCACCCCATCCCCCCAAAATGGAGTCAAACAGGGTTAGATGACTTATCCAGGGTCACATAGCTAATAAGTGTTTTAGACCATATTTGAGCTCAGGTCTTTCTGATTCCAGGCCTGGCACTCTATTCACTGTACCACCTAGGTTGCTTGTGGATTAATTTCTATCTTAGGAGGAAAATAGTTTGTGCTGGACACTGAAATCCATGGTTTGGTGGTATCAAACGCAAGAGGATTTTAATTATTAAAAATACCTTTATAACAATCTCCCTAAGATCATCCAAATTCTTTAGTCTTAGAGAAATTATGGTTAAATGAATAGGTTGCTGAAAATTTTATCTCCTATGTGAAGAACTTGAAGATAAAATAGATCCAATCAATGAGAAATACCTTAGATCCATTGGAGAAAGGAGAGGAAAACTGATAAAGCACATTTGAGTGCCTTTTCTGTATAAACACTGCTTTAATTACCATGTCATTTACACAGTAGCCTGAGCTCTTCCTTCTTCAGGCACCCAAATCTTGTTCTGAGTACATCTGTTCTCAATAGAAATTTAGGTGGTTGAGATATTTCATATAGGATAAGATGAAAGGAATGGAAGGATATTTGCAACCTGATTGCATGACAAAAGACCAAGCAACTCAGCTCTCTTCTTGAACAGAATGCAAAAATAAAATGTCAACAATTCATTTCCTTGAGGTGTTAAATGAACAGAGACCAGAGGAAGCACATGACAAGGCTATTCCTTCTAAGAATTCAATTTAACCAAATCAAATAAATATTGTTGTTAGGAGCTATCTTCTGAGATGTAAAATTCTCCTATGAAATGTTATAATATAATTTTGCTGGGGGGAAAAAAAACTTGCCCTGAGTCCTGGTATGAAATGCTTTATATGAGACATAATCTTGTTGTCCCCTCATAAGGTCTTTCTCTGGCATTAATAATATCCCTATAATGATTCAATCTGACAAGGACTATTTTTTTATTTTAAAAATATCTATCTTTTGTCTTTATATCATGTTAATTTCTAAATATATCTCTCCCCCCTTTTACCTCGTGAGCCATCCTTTTTTAACAAAGAAAAGAAAATGGGAGGGGAGGGATTAGTTTAGCAAAATCAACACAATCTACTGTGTCTAATGGTATATGCAGTATTCCATATCGACAGTTCTGCCACTTTTGCAATGAAGGGATAAAGATACATTTTCTCATCTGTCCTCTAGGGTCATCCTTCTTGCCATCCGCCCTACCTATGTGCATAAACTGCCCTCCCTTCTTTGTTCTTGGAGGTAAATTGTCATACTCTTTCAAATGAAGACACAAACATTAAAGTGATTCCTTTAGTACTTCAGCAGCTCCAAACATACTCAGAGTTTAGCATTTTCCTTTACAGTTAAAATGTATGGTACAAGACTCACAATTTAGCTTTCAGACATTAAACTCCCAGCAAAGCATAAAGCATGCTTGAGTCTCGAAGTATAGGTCTACTGTACCCATTTAACATATTTATTTCTCCCTGTATGGAACTCTCTTTTATCCCTTGAAATGCTTAGCCTTAAATACATGCAGCCATTGTAAATATTGCATGAAATTTTGAGAGCTGAAAAATAACTTCCTCAGTGTTAATGCAAGGATATGATAAGTAAAGCCACTTTATTGACATGATAAAATCTTAGGAGTTATATGTTGGATTTTTCTCATCCATCTATGTCAGTATTGCCACAGTGTTTAGCTCCATATATAAATGTGTCTGTGAAGCTCTTATCTGACTGCCTGTGTTTTACTTGATGGGAATCTGCTTTGCCTACTGCTTAGATTTTTTTTTGTAACCATAATCTATAAGAGACTAAGACAACATTGATCAATGAAAGAACCTGTGGTCACTTGACAAGGGTGGTGCTGGAACCAGCTCAAACCAGCCAATGTTCAGTTTTCAGTGTGAGCATTTACACTGCAGATATCAGCAAACACTGCAGATCAGGGCTTGGTTATTATGTTGTTTATTGTCTAGACTTAAGAAATTAATGGAAAAATGCTAATAATGTAGATTAAACTTAAAAGTATGTGTATATGGGGCAGCTAGGTGCGCAGTGGATAGAGCACCGGCCCTGGAGTTAGGAGGACCTGAGTTCAAATCTGGCCTCAGACACTTAACACTTGCTAGCTGTGTGACCCTAGGCAAGTCACTTAACCCCAATTGCCTCACACAAAAAAAAAGTATGTTGCATATACCTTTTTCCAGAGATGGTTCTTCAACATTTACCAGCATAACCTTACCTTCCTCTTTGAAACATGGGCTGTACTTCTAAAATTCAAAATAAGCAACTCCATCTCTGACTATTACTCACCATTGAGTTTGCATAGTCCTTACTTCTCTGCTGACCCAGATTATTTTAAACTGCTGCTCTAAGACTTTTGGGACATCCTGCATAATCCACCTACCTCCACTTTCCCTGTTTCCACTCACCATAAAGGTTCTATGAAAGGCAGCATGACTTGGAGGATCAAGAGCTGGCCTCAAAGTAAAGAAGACTTGGAGCAGCTAGATGGTGCAATGGATAGAGCCCTAGCCTTTAAGTTAGGAGGACCTGAGTTCAAATCTGGTCTCAGATACTTACTAGCTATGTGACCCTGGTCAAGCCACTTAACCCCAATTGCCTCCCCCCCAAAAAAATAAAATTTAAAAAAAAATTTTAAAAAAGTAAGAAAGACTTCAGTTTGCATTTTATCTCTGATGTTTACATATACTTGCCCTGAAAAAATCAATCTCTTAGTATTCTAAGACTTAAAAGAGCGGGAGGTTGTAATGTGTACAGACAGGAGGACTGGTCTAAATGAAGTGGAAGTTATATGTCTACAGCAAGATGTGATTTTCTGCCTGGGGGTGGGGGGGTAAGGGGAGGTCAGGAAGGGTTCTCAGAATCATGGGACATTAGGAAGATAATCAAGATGAAAACGGGAAGGATGTTAAGGAAGAAAAACTTCAGATGCTTCACAGTTTCATCCACAGTATTTGCTTCTCTTTTAAAGCACCAAACTCAGATAGACAACTTGATATCTTATCCATATTGGGTCGCTGCATCCAGTTCCCTGCATGACTTTAGTTGCTATTTTCAGAATCTGTAGCTGTTTAGAAGTCAGGCTTTTCACCTTGTGGTTTAGCCAAGACTTCCCACTTGCACTGGGGGCCTGCACTGTTGAAGACTGTCTGCTGTTGCTGCTCTTGTGTCCCAGCATTCCACATAGAGGCTGAATTGTAAAAGGAATGTGTAATATTTTGTGTGACCACTAGTAAACCTTTGAATACTACTGCAATTTGGAGACTTAGCCTACAGCTGGCATCAGCCTAGACTCTGGGTGGCTTTCTTAGATCAGTAACTTTTTTTACCAGGTAGTCTCTCTCTCAGTAAAAAGAACAGGAACTGGAATTTATCAGATTGTAATCTGATTGCATCTTGCTATCACTTTTTCAGGGATCAATAAGAATCCCTAACTGACATGTTTCCAGGCTTTAATTGTAAGGGAATATCGTATGGGGTCTGACAATAATCTAAATGATTTTGGAGCATTAGTGTTCAACATTTATAGAGATAAAACTAAATATCCCTACTTAAACGATGAAGAGGATCCTGGACTTGGTATCTCTGAACCTACAGAATTGACAAGCTCTGAGACTACAAACAAGACCTTCTATCATGCTAAAAGTAAGGGATTTATTAATTATTCACATATGTTAAATGTGTTTCCCTTAATACATGCATGTAAAAAAGTTAATTACCGAAATTGGACATTAAAAAGTTTGAGATGTCTTGTATGTAGAAATTATGTAGGTTTATTGTGGTTTGTTATTTAATTTTTTAAAAATTGATTAGAATAGGGGCGGCTAGGTGGTGCAGTGGATAAAGCACCAGCCTTGGACTCAGGAGTACCTGAGTTCAAATCTGGCCTTAGACACTTGACTTACTAGCTGTGTGACCCTGGGCAAGTCACTTAACCCCCATTGCCCAGCAAAAAAAAAAAATGATTAGAATAGTATAATAGGTAGCAAGATGGAGCTGGGTTCAAATTCTTCCTCAGATTCATACATGCTGCAAAACAGTAGAAAATTCAATTAACCTCTCAGAGTTTCAGTTTCCTCATCAGTAAAATGTGAATAGCAATGTTTGTGCAACCCACCTCACAGGATTGCTACAAGGAAAGTATTTTACAAAGGTTGAATGTGTTTTATAAATGTTATTATTATTATCTGATTATTTTAGAATAAATACAAAATAAAGTTATAGAATGGTTTTTAAAAGTATAATTTTAAGTGTAATATAATTATGTTTATAAGTCATAATATCATGAAAAATAAGCATTTAGCACAAAGAAGAAAATATATATAGAAATCATGAGTTCATGGCAAACTGTCCAGATATATTTGTATTCAGATATATTTATAAGTCTTAGTTTATATAAAATGCAAAAAATAGAAATAGTCTTTCAAATCATTAATCTTGAGCAACACAGAAAAAGAAAAATTAAGGCACAAGGAGAAAAGAGATATTGCTAAGCATTTCCTTGCTGCATTGTTTTTCTAAATATTTCCTCATCAGCTATTTTCCATGATTCCTGCAGCGATGCATAGACAAATGGACCACATTTTAGAATAGAAAACAAAGAGAGATTATTTTTCCCCTCAGGAACCTCCTGAATCAGCAAAAGGGACCAAGACCAGAGCCTGGGTCTTCTGTGTCCTTGGTATAGATCTTAAGATAGAATATGAAGAATAATGTGTTAAATTTAGAAGAAAGATCTTAGGGTGCCAGGCATTGGTTTTGGTCCCAGTTCTAACATGTTTATGAGCTTGGGCAAATCACTTCATATCTATGAGCTATAATTTCCTCTTCTGTGAAATAAGAAAGTTGGATCAAATGATCTCGAAGGCCACTTCTAAGCTTAAGCATTCTGTGATTCTGTGTTGCAAATTATGACTCTGGACTAACCCAGTTGAGGTGAAAGAACATAAGAAAACAGAAAAAAGGTGGAAAAATAAGGGGAAAATTTAAAAAGCTTGGAGATTCAGGTAAAGTAAAGGAACATTATTGGCTGATTATGTTTTTTAAAGAAAGAAATAGAAGCTTTAACATAGCCCTTGGAAAAGGGCTTATACTGAATGTTGGGCTAAAGATTGTGTATTAAAACAGAAGTAAAATTGTCATTCTTGGTTTCCATAAGAGAGCAACTAATATTAAAAAATAATTATGGGGGCAGCTAGGGTGGCGCAAGTAGATAGAGCACTGGCCCTGGAGTCAGGAGGACCTGAGTTCAAATCCGGCCTCAGACACTTAACACATACTAGCTGTGTGACCCTGGGCAAGTCACTTAACTCCAATTGCCTTGTCCCACCCCCCAAAAAAAATTAATGGCAACATTTTGATACACATGGTTATGCCTAAGAATATAAGCTGACCGCATATTATAAATTGCAAGGATTCTTTTAAGTTCAAGGATTTCTATAAAAGTGAAATTCAGAGTTGCATGCATGGGATGCAATCTTCATGGCGGGGAAAACTCTCCTACTATTCAAATGCCTCAGACTTGACAGTAAAGATAAGAAAACTAAAATTCCAACTGATCACAATTTATAAAACTAAAAGAAATATTTTAAATGTCTTTAAAAATCATTGTTTTTCATAGGTTGTAGGTATTATGTATGAACCATGTCATCTACCAGTAAAAGGAAGAATTTCCTAAGAATCAGATCTGCTCAAAAATGGAATTGGCTTGATGGATCTTAGTTGTAATAGCAAATATTCAAATGAACTTTGAAGGATGAAGTGAAGAAAGGCCCAATATGAATAGCTATTAACAATGAGTCAGTCCTTAGAGATGGGAGAGGATAGAAATGCCTGCTTTCTGTCACTAAATTTTTAAGGAGGGAATGAATGATCAATCACCTCTCAGGAATCTCATGGTTAAGGATTCTTGTCTTAGATGAAAAATAGAACTAGAGTATATGTAAGGTATCTCTCAATTTGAGAATCCATGATTTGGTGGTTTTAATTCTGATAAGGTTGATATGTGTCCTCTTGTGACTTATTTTTCAAGGTTAGAGCAATGAAAAACCTAATCTCATGTCTTGTCATTGCATAGAGGTGACTCTGGGATCAAAGAAAATAGCAGAGGGTCATAATCTTTAATAGTTCCATACAAGCTGAAAAGATTTCAAGTATGGTCCTAACAGTAGACTTTGTGTCTACATTCCAAAGACCATGGTTACTAAACTAAGCTAGCCTAATCATCACAAGGTTACCCACTAGGTGACATATATTTTTGACCAGAGTGACTCATGAAGATTGTGCTATCAGTGAGGAGAGTACCCACAATGATGAAATTATCAGTCTTCTAAAATATTGAAGAATTTCTTTAAAGTCATTATGTTAAAGTAGCTTTTTTAAGTTTGCTTTTTTCATTTTAAAAAGAAGTAAATTAATCAATTATTGCAAATATTTATATTTAAATATTATAAGAATAGTTCTTACCATTTCCTTTTGACTTACTTCCAAATTAGATTCTTCTAAATGATAGTATTCCATGATCATCTCCAAGAGAATAAAAATGAAACTATGGGTCATTGAAAACTCTTTGTAGTTCCCCATATATGAAATGGCCTTCTTTTTTCCTTTTCTAATTCTAGATCCAGTTTACTGTTCATTGGCAGTGCCTATACATATATTTATATACTGATAGATTCAGAGTGCATCCAACTGCATATTTTTCATCTATGTTGTTTTTCCGGAGTGATTGGTCAAGCTGAACAGTTTCAAATGATTATGGACTTTGTTGAGAAGACTTTGAAATAGTTTGAGACTTGATACAAATATAGTAGCATAATGTCATCTATGAATGTGAAAAGTGATAACCGTCAATTTTTTAAAAAATCAATAATAGGAACAGAAGGATCTTCCATATACCTTTCAGTTAGTTGCATGACTGTAAAGATAGAATCTGTTGTAAAATATTAGATAGATAGAGATAGATAGATAGATAATAGATAAATGTTCATGAAAGTCTGATTATTCCCTGTTAGTGTTATCATCACAGGTATCCTTAATGTATGCAAATGCCATTTTGCTAAGAATTTTGGAAATTAAAAACTAGATATTTAGGTTTATAGTTGGTGATGAATTTTCAGACATTTTTTAAAAGTACCATTGTGATCTTTCCATTCTTTTAGAATCTTCATTTCTTTGAGATTGTTTAATGTTTATAAGAGTGTGACTTTAAAATTTTGTTATTTCTTGTACCAGTCCTTTTTTGTATGCATTTGATCAGGTCTGGTCAGCCTACTCATTTTATCTTAACTTCCATTGCCCACCTCCTCTCAAGCATAAGATCCCTTCTTTAGAGACCTTTCCCACAAGTGAGGAAGTGAAATAGTCCAATTAAGGTGGTTCCACTCTAGGACCTAATTAGAATGCATGACTTTACTCTTTTTGTTGTCCTTCCAGTGTCACCTAGCAATACTTTCAAGGTGAATATGAAATGGCTGGATTTCATGACAAGGTTTCTATAGGTTCATTTTCTCTTCAATCATTTTTTTCAGGTCTTTTGAGAAGATTACTTGTAGACTTCTGTTATCTTCCTCAGTAATGTTTTGCAAATGAGCTTGTACTCTGAATTGATGGACTCTGTGGTGTCAAAGAGATACAGGACTTCCTTGGTTAAGACAGTCTCTGTTCTCTTGTATCTTCTTTTAGGGGCAACTCTTTTATATTATTTAAAAGTCTATAAATGGGGGCAGATAGGTGGTACAGTGGATAAAGCATGGGCCCTGGATTCAGGAGGACCTGATTTCAAATCCAACCTCAGACACTTACTAGCTGTGTAACCCTGGGCAAGTCACTTAACCTTCATTTCCCTGCCCCCCTCCAAAAAAAAAAGTCTATAAAGCTTGTTGATAGTCATTTTTTCATAGTTCCCATTTTCTTAAGTTGATAATTTATGTAAATAGGTTGGAGTGGAGCTGATATAATGATGCAGGATATTTTCTTATCAACTTTATCATTTCTTCAGCTTGATATAAATAATGGCCCTTGTTTTTAACTAGTTGATCTAACTTCACTGACAGCAATTCTGAAATTATTATTATATCAGTAACTAGTCATTCCTGTCTTATTATGATCCATTTAATCTTCAGTTTGTGATGATGGTGCATGGTTGCCCTGTTTATTGCTCTAACTTGTTCTCAATAATATATGACATGTGGTTAAATAAGCTCTCCTTGTCTTTATAGTAGTTTATTTGCTTAAACTCCTTATGAGCATCGCAAAATGTCTATTGAAATGATGTTTCTTCTTCCCTATGAAGACACAGTGAATCCAACTCCTTAATGTCTTAAAGGCCTTTGGCCCCTCAGGAGCTTAGTATAAACGTGCAAGCATACTTTGGAATAGCTTAGATGATTATCAGTGAACAATTCACCTGCAGAGAACAGTTGTTGTTGATGATGACAGTGGTGCCGGTGATGATGACAATGATGATAGCACTTTCAAAAATAGCTAAGGCATTTTGATGCAAGATAGATGGTACAGGAAGAAGAGAGTAGGGAGAGGCACTGACAAAAACAGAGTTCTGAAAAAATAGCCAGGACACCAAAGAAAAACTTGGCCAACAATCAAAATCTGTCCAGATCTGATTCTGTTTAGGACCTCTCCTGATACAACCACATTGTTTATGATATGATCCTATAAAGTAGAGCAGGATCAAACCTTATAGGTCACTGAGTTCAATGACCTTTTTGCAAATGAAGAAACTGAGAGTCCAGAAGGTCAAAATTTGCACATACTTCCTTAGGTAGTAGGTAGTAGAGCAAAGATTCAAATGTTAAATCCTGTGCTTTCAAGTTCAGTACTCCAAATTCAGTACTTTTGTCACTCTTTTGTTGTTCAGTTGTTTCAATCATGTCTGACTCTTCATGACCCCATCTGGGCTCTTCTTGGCAAAGATACTAGAGTGGTTTGCCATTTCCTTCTCCAGTTCATTTAACACATGAGGAACTAAGGCAAACAGGGTTAAGTGACCTGCTCAGAGTTTTACATAGCTAATAAGTGTCTGAAGCCAAATTTGAACTCAGGAAGACTCATCTTCCTGAATCCAGGCTCTGAACTCTATCCATTGTGCCACCTAGCTGCCCCATTTTTTTCACTATACTACACTGCTACTAGTAAAATATAGAATGGAAAACTAAGCCTGACCTTTGCTTCCATAAAAAACCTTACCGTCCTCAATCCCAGAGTTCTTTGATTGTACAGAAAGTATACCTGGCTTTCTTTTCCTCTCATTGTACCCAGGGAGTATTTTTGAAATGTTGTTTCTTATTGGAGTGCCCGGAGGAACTGATGATATTAATCTTGGTGAGGATAGAACAAGAATATGAGATTCCTGCTGCTCTTTGATTAAACCCACTTAGATAGAATTTTACCTCAAGAGCTTTGTTGTTTTAATGGCCTCCTGTAGGTATGTTCCTGAGAGGTCTCTGTGGGCTTTGTTTCATAGCCTGATGTAATATTCTCTGTCAGCTCCCTTTCTGTATATATTTACTCTGTCAGCTTCCTTCATGTATGTTTTGTACTTCAAAAGGCTGACTACATAATTTCCCTATTTCTTCATCTATAGAATTAAGGAATGTCAAATACTCCTCCTATGTGCTAATGAGGTGTGAGCTACTATGACCTGTCAACCTTGTGCACTAATCTGCTATATTTTAAAAGATATATAATCATTTCTTTCTTTCCATCACACATACTCTGGGAATTGATTAATCAGAACGAGTTCAATTTGTGGCCCAGTTTTTTTTCTCCAGCTTGCTGTATTAGTGATTTAAATTGCAGAATGATGTATGAGGAACCTTTATTGGAATAAGTTGGTCCTGAATTCCCAATGGCTTTCCTCTTGCCTTTGATGTGGGTGATACTGGAAATAAAGGGCTGTTTGATCTCCCTGAATGTTTAATAACTTTCAAACAAAAACATACGGATTTATAATTGGTTGGCCTAAATGCAGTCATTCTTTTCTTGAACCAAATTATATTGTTTCCTATCTTTATACCTGTTTTTCAATGTAATAATGCCACTGTGTTTAGGGGCAATTTTTCCGCCAAGTGCTTTTAGAATGCACTTGAATTTTACTTTTTGGCAAGGGAATTGCTCCTGAAAAACACAAAAATTGCTGAATTGTATATATTTTTCTCAGTTCAAAGGTAGGGGACTTTAGATTTGCTCTTAATAAGGGATGCCAGAAAAATTAAGAAAGAGCTCATATTTGGTAACCTCCCAACTTTGGCAGTGTTTGTGTGTGTGTGTGTGTGTGTGTGTGTGTGTGTGTGTGTGTGTGTGTGTGTGTGTGTGTTTTCAAGATGAGAATACAATCATTTGATTTATTCAGTGGGTTCCAGTTTCCATGTTTTAGCTGGACTTCACATCTGCCAAAGAAAAATCAATTACATTTTATTTAGTTTTCCACAGAATGGGCTTCATGTTCATCTGAGCTACATAAGCTTATCCTGACGGCCTAGCTTGAGAAACCTCCCGTAAGATTTAGTGGTTGCAGCAACAAATTGTTCTGCCCACATGGCTCTGATCACCCCTGGAGTCCTCAATTGGCATTTCACACATGAAATATGCCATCTGACTTGTTCATTTTGTGGGATCTTTCTTTTTGTTAGCACTATCAAGTCTTTTGCCTAAGATAAATATCCCACATGACTCAAACAATGTAAATCTGAAAATCAATAGGTGACTGTTAACAATGTAGCCCTCTCCTTTGGAAGAGAAAGGAGACATTTCAATTACATTGTCTCAGATGTATCAAGAAATATGGATAATAAGGTAATTAAACCTCAGGGGTTTTTTGGACTTTTCTTTTTCATCATCACAGTTCATCACTTGAGACTAGATGGTTAAATAAAGAACTGTGTTTTCTTACTGTTCTGACATAGATTTGCTTACTAGCTTATCATGGCATAATCGTGTGTGTGTGTGTGTGTGTGTGTGTGAGAGAGAGAGAGAGAGAGAGAGAGAGAGAGAGAGAGAGAGAGAGAGAGAGAGAGAGAGAGAGAGATCTGTTTGTATGTGTGGTTGTGGGTAACAGGAGAAGGCCTCTCAAGATCCTGCTATTTTTCCAAAATACGTTTGGTGTTAGTATTTAGCACAAAAAATTATGCAGATCATAGTCTGAGCTTTAAATCAATACAATATTATCTTACCAGACCATGCAAAAGTTGCCAATTCGATAGCAAAAGAATTATATTATGAAGAAAAGTAATAATAAACCAATGTATATAACAAGAGGGAATTGGGTAATGGAATCAGTCTTTGCCATTATATATAAATGGATGAAGATTCCTTTGACAGCTGAGGTGGGGTCTGGAAAAGAAATCTAGGGGGGAAAATTATGAGGGAATAAGGAAATTGCCCTTCATTATGTAAACAGATAGGGTGAGAAAATTGTCAATTGTTCCCATCTCCTCTCAACATGTTATCAATAGCCAGAATCTACATTGAGACATGGAAACTGTTGAAGCTTCTTAGTTTGACTCTGCATTCATCTGAATCGTGTTGTGACTCCTGGGTTTAGTAATATCAGGGTGGTATGTGTCCGTGTGCGCCTGTATTTTGTCTTGTTGCTTTGACTCCAGCCTGGAACTAGCCTTTCTTATTTCTATTCCAAGCAATTCCAGAAGACCTTAGGAATTTTCTTGATATTCTAGGTTACCATCTGCCCCTTTCCCAACTGCTTCTTCCTTTCTTTTCTTCTTTTTCCAAATCCATGCTGGTTAATATAATCCTCCACACCCACACAGGGCCTCAGTGATGCCTGAGGTTCTGGAACTTTTCCCAATCATTGGCTTCCTTGTATCCTCATTCTGGGGATTTGATAATTCCCCATAACAGAGAATGATTAATGGCAAAATAATTCCAGGACATTAATATTATGGATTTAGAGCCAAAATGAACCTTAGCAGCCATCTTATCCAAGCCCCTGGTTGTATGGTTTCTCATTTTGCAGATGAAGAAACTGAAACCCAGAGAAGTACATTGCTTTGCTTACAGCCACATAGATCCCAGATAGCATAACCACTGGTATCTGAACCTTGATCTTCTGACTCCAAATCTAGTGCTATTATCACTATAGCTCCTTACTAAAAAGAAAGAGAATTTTTACTTTCCTCAATGCTCCACTGTCTCTGAAATCAACACATAAATCTTTCTTTGGGAATTTGTGTTCCACTACAAGGTAAAAGGCTGGGGATTTAAAATAACCTAATGAAAACTTACAATAGTCTTAAAAATTTACAGGTGACTGTGGAAAGAGCATTTCATAGGTATGATTTAATAGAAAGGGTGTGCTGAATTTAGAGCTGAAATCAATCAATAATCATTTATTAAGGACTTACTGTGTGCCAGGTATTATTCTAGGTGGAGAGGATATATATATATATATAGTGTGTGTGTGTGTGCAAATACAATAGTCTCTGATCTTAATAAGCTTATATTCTACTGAAGTAGTCTATATTCTATCCACTTCACTTCTGGATATCTTGGAATCTAGTTTGTTGTCTTGAATAAATCACCTTGTAAATATCTCTGAACATTAGTTTTCTCATCTGGGAAATGAGGATGGTCATACTTATATCACCTACCTCATGTAGTTCTTTCCAGGAAACCACTTTGTAAATTATAAACTATAAGAAATAGAAATGAACTGTAGATATTTCATGCAAAGAGCCTACCTAAATTCAGAAGAATTCATCACCAGAAGGCTCTTCACTTTGTGATAATTTGGGGGGTGGGGAGGGAAGGGGAGGTCATAACAGTGCAATATAATAATAGAACACTGATTTGGGAATCAGAGGACTAAATTCAAACTTTGCTGCTGACTTATTTGTGTGACTTTTTACTTATAATGTGACTTTATATGTGTGTGATTTTTACTTTACAAGTTACTTAATTACAGAGTTAGAGCTATAAAGACCTTGAGAAGTCATCTAATACAAATTCTCCTTTTATCAATTAGGAAACTGAGGCTCCAAGAGGTTAAGGGATTTACTCATGATCACACAGTTAGTGATTGTCCAAGGTAGGATTTGAACTCAGGTATTTTTTTACTCAATGTTCAGGATTCTTTCCACTGTACTATGTTGCTTCAATGGCTCACCCCACTTTGATGTGTCTGACAGAATTTTAGGATTAGACACTGTTGAGATAACTACACACCAAATTCATGAACTTTTTAAAGACTTCTGGATGTTGAACAAAACAAAAAGCATAACCACACATTTATACAGACTCTATCGGATTTGGAAAATTGTCTTCCATTTATCAATCATTCAAATTTTATAATACCAGAATTTGGCAAACTGCAGCCTGCAGACAAAATCTAGCCCACCACCTGCTTTTGTATGGTCCACAAGCTAGATACATTGTTAGCTTGCAGACTCTATTAAAACTGGTGGTGCATTGGATTTGACCCACAGGACATAATTTGCCAAACCCTGCTTTATTTCCTGCCCCTCTCCATGACCCCAGAGATCTGGTTTTGTTTCTATCAGGTGTTCCTGCCAACTGAACTATTAAATCGGGTATCAGAGGTAAAAGACTGTTTCTTCATGGCAATGGTATTCTGGGATCATTAGTTGTAATAGAGTTATAGTTCCATGTTGTTGTTTTTTTCAAATAATGCTAGTGTCTACAAGATATGAAGATAGCCTGATGAACATCTGGTTTTTTGGTTGTTCTCTAAGAACTTCCTCAGGGCCACAGTCTCTGGACTAGCCAACAAGTAGATCCAGGAATCTGGGACTGGAAATCCTGGAGCAAAAAGCATGCTCTCTGCATCAGTGTAAGAAATACCTACACTGTGGATGAAATCACAGGTGCTTAAGGTATAATTTTAGCCAATAATTGTTATTATTTAGTTGTCCTTTAAAAGCAGGAAGCCATAAGTAAAAGGTGATGTCAGAGACTCATAGAACTAAAAGATATCAGAATTAATCACTTACCTGTTATTGTTATTCTTTCAGATTGACCTGAATCTATTCAATTTTTAAAGTCCTCCAAGGAAGATGATGCTTTTACATAATTTAAGTAACTGGTTTCTTTTGAAGCCTATGGCATTTGCAAATATGGTATTTGCAAAATAGTTTATTCATTAGAAATAGCAAGAAAACATGAATTTAGTGGTAAACTGAAAGTTCTTATTTAAGACTGCTTTCTATCCACCAGTTATTTCACATCTTTTTCTATTCTGATCTACTTACTGACTTAGTTAAGTCAGACTTGTTTTGCAGGGGGAAAGAGTACAAAACACAATTATTCTGTTTCTCAGCTCCAAGGTCAATCTATTTGTCAAACTTGATTTAAGAATTAATGTAAACTATTGGAATTTTTGTAATGTCCCTTTCTCCTAAAAGAGAGAAAAGCCCCAAGCTCACTGAATGGATACCCTGTGGCAAATTTATGGAATGACTTAGTAAGAGTTACACACAATAGCCAGGGATGGATGAGCCGCAATCTGAGTCACTGAAAGGAGTCCCCACAACAGTGAAATCACAGACCCATCCAATTGTAACATGCCCTCTTGGCTGACTCTCCTGATTCATACTCATACTAACAGGTTGAATATCCAGAGTGTGGCTTCCTACTACTCTCCTAAGGGTTCTAAGGGTAACCTTGAGGGGCCAGATGTCTAGCAGTACAGTTTAGTTCAGGTTTGGAACCTCCTGAACCTCTTTGGTTCTTCAGGCTTCAAAGTCAATTAAGAGACTTTTCATCACTATACCAGTCACTCCTGGTTGGAAACTAGCTCCCCAAAGCACCAGAGGTTGTATCAGAACCATGAAGGGAATAGCTGCATGTGCTTTGTCTAATCTCCTAGTAAGGGCAAATCAGAACATGCTCTAAAGCCTGGGAACTCATCATCCAGTCTGCCCCATTCCCTCAATTATACAAGTATTTGAGATTCAAAAATAGCTGTATTACCACCACCAAATGTTTCCTTATATCATTTACTAAAAAGTTTTTTCTGAATTAAGTATCTTTCAGATGTTTCTATAGAGGTTATTTCTGTCAAGAAGATTTTATCAGCAATCGTGGACTATAAAATTTGGGCGAGTGTAGAAGGTAATCTAAAAGGAATAGAGCATACAGTTGGTAGGATTCTTGAGAGCTATCTTGGCATTTTGTTGTGTAATCTATGCCATTCATGAAGAATATTATTGAACAGATTTGGGTAAGAAATGTGATCTTATTGTTGGCTCTCAGGAACTTACGACATTGTTATGTGCTATACTAAGTACTGGACAGAACAGCAATACAGAAAGAATAACTGGAATTGCAATAACAAACAAGCTAATTTAAAACAACTAACTTCAGATTTATAGGCCTAAAGTACATTAGTGGCTAAACGCTTTTTGTTTCTTTTCAAATCTACATTAATATTTGGCTGTCAGTGCCCAGGTAATCAATTCAACACCAAAGGGTGCAGTTTTTCTTTTGGAAAACTAAAATTAATTTGATTATTTGGCTTGTAAATAGCAAGGCATCATTCTCATGCCAAATTTGTCCTTAATTACCGGTGTGCATTAGTAGTGACTTCTGAAGCAAGAAGCTGCCTGACTCTGGGAAGTCAAATAAGGAAGTAAGAAGAATTAAACTTGTAAAAAGAAAAAGACTGTCCTTGGCTATGAGATTGCAAAAATCCTAGTCAAAGTATGCTGTGGGGATGATCTGGCCATTTGTACTAATAGCAACCCCTCCCAATATGTCCATTTCTTTTTAAACTGTCTACCCTTCCTAGCTAAAGTGCCACTTTTATGCTTTTTGTGTGGTTTAGTTCTCAAAATCTACTAACTACTATAAGTACCTATGATAGTCCTCTATGGAGTTTGGTTATATGGTGATCTAAAATGCAAGTCAAATAAAAACATGACGTTATTTTTTATGTAAAATTTATTTTTATGTTATTTTAAAATAATTTTCAATATTTATATACATTAAGAAGCACATACATAAAAATGTGCTGGTAGTTGTTTTAATGTGTAGCACATCCTCTTGAGCTACCCCTTACCAGCTTATATTCACAAATTGAGACACCTAGCATCTGCCCTAAAAGACCAGTTCCTAAAACACTCCCATGAGCTTACTTCTAGTTGACACAATTCATTAAAAGCCAGAGCATTTACTAAAATGGCATAGCACAAACATTGGAAAAAAAAAACATTCAACCTTGGGTGCACTATCCCACAAAAGTGCAGTGTTGGCATGAAAAGTAGGCATATGCATAAATATATACTAGTAGAGAGACACACGCTTAGGGAACACACATAGCCAAAGTCACTTACACATCTTATGTTCTTTCTTTTCTTATAGTGTTCCCCCAGCCAGAAAGAATCAATCAATATTTATTAAGCATCTGCTATGTTCTAGGCACTATGCTAAGTGCTGAGGATACAAATAAAAGCAAAGTCCCTACCCTCAAGGGGTTGACAATCTAATAGAGTTCATCATCTATACCAGAACTTAGGTGAGTTCCCTGGATCTGTTCCTCTGTTCAATCTGTTCTGCAGCTCAACTCACAATTTCCAGTGCTAATAATTTCTCCCCAACTGGATTTTCTAGGCCTGACCTTCAATTCAGAAAATTGTTCCATTGCAAGGGAATGAGTTGAAAGAGAGAAAAAAATCCCTCTCTCCCATCCCCCTCTTTTCTATTGTCAGAGTTTGCTTAGTACTGTCTAATGCTTTGTCTGACTCTTTACAGCATTTCCTCGTTTTTGTAAGATAATCAGGGACATAGACGTCTGATTAATGGAAATTTCACTGCATTAGCACTCAAAGGACCTAGGCTCCTCTGCCTCACACTGCCTATGTGATCTTGGATAAGCCAGTTAGTGTCTCTAGTCCTCAGATTCTTCAACTGCAAAATGAGGAAATTGGAAGGGATGGCCTCAAAGATGTCTTTCCAGCTCTAAAATTTATCATCCTAAAATCCTTGATCAATGATCCTTCAGCTAGCTCTATACTATAATTCCACTAAGAAGTTAATTTAAAAACTACTTCCTTGGTTCTAAAGGAGTAACAAAGTGTAAACAATTTTTTACACTTCCTTTAACACCTTTATAATTTGTCATCTCTGTTACTTTCCTCCTACATCCTATAATTTCATCAAGTGGAAACTTGATTTTGTGTATTTTTAGTGAGGGAGAGTGAACAAGACACCTCTATCATGCTACCCCACCACAATACATAAAATTTATCAGCATGGTCAGAGTTGTAGGGAATCTTGGAAATCATGTAGTCCAACCTCCGAACAAATTTAGGGATCTTTTCTACATCTCTCAAAGACGATCACTTAGTCTTTTCTTAGATGCTCTCAGTGACCTCCCTGTTGCTACTTCAAATCATTTTCTGATAGATTAATTTGATGATGTTTCTCTTAAAGGTATCTCTGCAGTCTGCCCACTGTTAAGTATGCTAGGTATATTACCTCTTTTGTTTTGAACACTCTATTTTTATTAATGCAACCTTAAAGAAGGGACATTAACCTGTTTAAAGAAGCTACATCATAATGTTATTCCACATTGAGCTTGTTGTCAACTAAAACATACAGATCTTTTTTGCATATGGATTTCTCCTATTCTAAATTTAAACAATTGATTTTTTAAAAAACCTTTCATTTGTCCCTGATAAATGAAATGAGGGGCAGCTAGGTGGTGCAATGGATAAAGTGGCTGGCCCTGGATTCAGGAGGACCTCAGTTCAAATCTGACCTCAGACACTTGACACTTACTAGCTATGTGACCCTGGGCAAGTCACTTAACCCTCATTGCCCAGCAATCAAATAAGTTAATAACTAAATTAATAAACATTCATTAATTCCTTTGTTTGCTTGTTTAAATAAATAAGTGAATGAATGAATGAATAGATGGATAAGTGGATAAATGAATGAATGAATGAATGAATGAATGAATGAACAAGTGAATAAATAAATAAATGTATAAAGGAGTGAATAAATAAATGCATGAATGAATGAATAGATGAATAAATAGATAAACGAAATGAAATGCTACTACCTTGCCAACCTTAAAGACTTAAAGAAAAGTAAAGTTCTAACAACAAATTATTACTATTAAGTTAATAATCATAATTCTAAATCCTTTTATTTGGGCCCATCATTCCAACCAGTGTGGAAATCTTCAAGAATTGTAATTCTGTCATCAAGTATATGATGTATTGCTTCTATATTTTTGGTCTATGAATTTAATAAGCTTGTTTTCTCTATGTTATTGATGGAGATGTTGACCAAGAAAACATCAAGTGCTGAGTCTTGTTGACAAACCACTAGCTATCTTTCTTTTCAGGTTAACAACAGTCTGTCAATGAATATTTTTTTCAGTATAGTTTTTCAACCAGCTATGAATCTATCTACTATGTCCACACCTTCTGTATATTTTCTCCAAATAAATTATGAGAACCTTAAGCAAACGCCAGATACATTGCATCTGTGATACTCCCTAATTTAATAGTAGTTATTAGTAACCTAGTAACCCTATTTAAAGATAATTAGGATAAGATAATAATAGATAATAAGATAAGTCTGGCATATTTTCCTTTTAAATAACTTTTACTGGCTCATAGCGATCTCTTTCTTTTCTAAGTGTTTGTTAGCACTCATTTAATATTCTATTTTTAGAATTTTGCCAACCATTCTACTACTAGTTTTCTATTCTACAGTTTCTAGAATCTGTCTTCTTTAACTTAAAAAAACACAAGTTATCTCCAATTTTCTGTTATTTCTCCTCAAATATCATCAACAGCAGTTCCCCAAGTACATTTCTCCAAAAAAATTATTTCAGTGCCCTAGGGTGTAATTCATTCACACACATAAAGACTTGAACTTATTTAAAGCACCTTGGTTTTTGCTCTCTAGGGGAAGCCAGGTGGCACAGTGGGCCCAGAATCAGGAAGGCTCATCTTCATGAGTTCAAATCTGGCTTCGGACACTTATTAGCTGTGTGACCCTGGGCTAGTCACTTACCCTCATTTGCCTCAGTTTCCTCATCTGTAAAATGAGCTGGAGAAGAAAATGAAAAACCACTCCATTATCTTTGCCAAGAAAACCCCAAATGGGGTCATGAAGAGTCAGACATGACTAAAAAAGACTGAACAAGTTTTTGCTATCTTGAACTTCAAATCCCTTTAACAATGTTTGTCGTGCCCTTTCTTTCTTCTTCTAGAAGAAAATCAAAACAAAATCAGAATTGAATAGAATTCCTTTCTCTGATTTTTTTTTTTTGCGGGGCAATGGGGTTAAGTGACTTGCCCAGGGTCACACAGCTGGTAAGTGTCAAGTGTCTGAGGCCAGATTTGAACTCAGGTACTCCTGAATCCAGGGCCAGTGCTTTATCCACTGCACCACCTAGCCACACAAAGAAACCCTGGAGTACCCATCTCAGCTCTTTGACCTTGGAAAGGCCACTTACCTAATAGAAGCTTCATGATCCTTTTCTGTAAAATGGGAGTACTGCTATGACTACCACTATTCTTTAACCATAAAGCAGATGCTGGATGTACCAAAAGTCTTAATAAATCTTTAAACTTTAATTGCTCCTTGCCACTCATTTCTATTTGTGTTTGTGTGTGTGTGTGTGCACTTTCTCTTGTATCTTTTGTTATGTCACTTTTCAAATGTTTTTCAAACGAAGTGACAATGTTTCTTTACATGCTCCCCAACCTTTTTTATAAAACAAACTCTAATAATTATATAGTGAGAACTTTGTTTTGGCCTCCTCCCCTCTCCCCACCCTCATGCCCCCTTTCCCTTTTTTATAGGCTATGCTCACAGATTTGTGCATTTACTCTAAACTTCTCGAAAAACAGCTTTTCAAGGGAATATGTTTGATTCTGTTCAGAATTACTTTTCCCCCAAGGTTCTTGTCATTTCCATTTTACTGAACAGTTCTTTGTTGATCACAATTAAGTCCAAAGTAGCAGTGCCTTTCCACTTCCTCTGCTTCCTGAGACATGACATCAGCAAAGCAAGGGAAAAAGTGTTTCAGATGCTCAGCTTTTAGCAGAATATCAGCCCAAACTAATGTTCACGTTGGTGAAGTTCCTCCATTGTTGCTCTAGTTTGTCTTTCTTCCTGCTGATGATTTATTTTAGAAAAACTTTATCACTATCTTCTGCTTAGTCAAGAGGTCTATGATATAATCCTATATTCCAACATTAATTTATATTCCAATGAGTATTTCATGCTCAAATTCATGGATTTACATGTAAGTGTATATCACCGCCCTTTTGTTAGATCTCCTTTTGGGCATGTTAAGCTTTTTTTCTTTCTTTTAGAGATGAGGTCTCCCTATTGCTCTCAGGTTAGCAGTACAGTGGTCAATTACTCAGTCAAAAATGTACACCATTCTTGACTAATAGCATCCTTATAGTTCCTCAGGTATTTTTCATAAGAATCCTTGTGAAGATTCTTCCTCCATGCTGTATTTGTGCAGTTGGTGTCCAGAGTAAATAAGTGCAAAATTAAATTTATCTCAATTAAATTGTATCATTTAACTTCAGTTGTTTATATTGGAATGTCTAAACCGGCAAGAATTTTATTGGTTTCTATTGTTGATTGCTACACAAATTTGACCTCATGGAAGCACCTCTAGCTTTTGCTACATTGCAGAGTGGTAAATCTGATCATGACAAAGATGACCCATCACTAAATGAGAAAAAGATTGCTAGAAAAAAGCCCTCTGAATGTTAATATTGGCCTTAATTCATTTTATGACCTGGGTCACTTTATGACACTTAATTTCTGACTGTCATGATTTCCTAATCCAATGATAGCACTAACATACCATTTAGGGTCTTTGGGAGGCAAAAATTATAAAAGTTATTATAAAGGTATTTGTATTTAGACTACAAAGTCAAGTGAAAATATTTGATAGGTAACAAATTCTGTGTGTTGCATATTTTGCCCTGTCAAGACAAGTTTTCTGAGCAACTAAGGAAATTTTAAATGAAAAAATAAAATAATGCATGGAAATCTATTTCTAAAACTCTCAGGAGTTTTAGGATCACTGATCTAGCTTGTGTGTTATCTAGGTCTTCTCTACGTTCTTTCTTCCTTTTAAGTATTTTACTATATGTTATGGTATTACCTTATGAAAGTAGGTGACATTCAAATGTATCCCTTTTTTGGTATATTAGCACTTCCAGCAAAAGTTTGATGGTTCAAAGACTGAAAATAAACTTAGGACTTGGTATCACCAATATATTATAGTCATTAATATCACTTTTTAGCAAAGATATTGGATAACTGGGTCTGTAACACCCATCAAACTGAATGAAGTTTTTAGAGGGAAAAACTGAATGAAAAGGTAAGACCATCGCAAAGGAACTCCTTATCCAGAGCTAACATTTTTTTTTAATTCCTTTGCATAGGAAAAAGAAAATAGCTAAATGTTTCTTCCAGATTT
The DNA here is from genome assembly GCF_019393635.1 of Dromiciops gliroides. Taxonomy (NCBI): domain Eukaryota; kingdom Metazoa; phylum Chordata; class Mammalia; order Microbiotheria; family Microbiotheriidae; genus Dromiciops; species Dromiciops gliroides. The sequence goes on along the minus strand of NC_057864.1, from coordinate 345,947,957 downwards.
GCCTCCAAAACACTAATGAAATGCTTCCTTTTAGTTACAGCAAAACTGATTAACTATTCCACAGGGACACTTGGATGTATGTGTTTTTTTTTAATGCCCAGTAAAAATAGTTGCTTGGTGTTGTTATTTTTCATTGACTTTCATTAGAGGATGACTGTAGATTCCTAGACTAAGAATTTGGTAGGCTGATTTTTAGAGACTATTCCATTTTCATTCATATAACATTTTTACTTTAAGAAAAAAACTTTCTTATCTACTGTGTCATTTCCTCTGAACTTCCCTGCAAGACAGACAAGGCGTAAGGGAGGGGAATAAGCATTATATAGCACCTACTATGCACCAGGTACTGGTGCCTAAATGCTTCATACATATTATCTCATTTAATCCTCATAACAACTCCAGGAAGCAAGAGTTGTTATTATCCCCATTTTAAAATTAAAGCAACTGAGACAAGAAAAGGTTAAGTGATTTTCCTAGGGTCACACAGCTAAGTGGTTGAGTCTGGATATAAAACTCAGGTTTTTCTCACTCTAGGCCCAGCACTCTATACCCTGCAACATTATTATCCTTCAGTTGACAGAGGAAGAAAGCGAGGCACAGAGAAGCTCCTATTATAATGGTAACAAAACTCACAACTGGGAGTACAAGAACCCATGGCCCAAGACACAAAGCCTGGTGTTTGACCACAGTTCCTCTTGCTTGGGCTCTTATTTTCCAAAAAAGAAAATCATTCCTTCTGAAATTCAATACTAGGAAAGAGGTACTTTTTTTTTAAAAATAATTCTTTTTTACAATGAAACAGACATTTTCCATGTCTGTTAGCTGTGAAATCCTTCACATTTGCATTCCCTTCATACAATCTTGTTCAGCTTTCTTCTGCAAGCTCGAAAGCTATTTTTTCCCCTTTGGATAAAAATAAAGTTGCCTAAAATTACCCTAACTGAACAATCTAAACTTCAAGCTTATTGAACCCTTAAGCTATTCATCATATTACAGTTCAAAAGATGCCAGGCAATTATTTTACTCTTTAGTTTTCAGAAGAGAATTACTTATTGTTAATGAGAGCTGTAGGGCCAGCTCAAGTGTGGTGATAAGTTCAGAGCATGAAAGATCATATATCACCATAACCTTCCTAACCTTCTCTGTACCAAATGACAAACTGCTAGAAATAGCCTTTGGATCAGGTCACAGAGACACTAAAATACTTGTCCTTCAGCAGAGAACTCTGTTGAACCCAATATATCATTTACCAACTTCAGTCACTGAGACTTGCATAAATGCTAAATAGTATTTCAAATGTAAAGTAGGATTTAAAAAAAAACTCTCTTCAAATAGCTCAACTCATAAACTCATGCCATAAGTACATTTAGCATTTTTTAATGCTTCATGAAATGAAGAAAAACGTTAGGGCATGTTATACCTCTGTATTCTATATTTACAGGCAGTAGTTATAGCACCAACTGCCTTTGTGCAAATCATTATAATAGGAGCTTTACATAATGTAGCTCATACAAACTGTTTCTGGAAGCCCATCAATGCTAAACCCATAAAAGAGAATGCATAGCACATCATGCAAATTAAATGAAACTATATTAAAATAGGAAACGACTTGAATTATTTGACCATGACATCAAGCTTAGGCAGTGTCTATACAATGCAAGAAAAGTTAAAAAAACAGACAATCTGCTTATTTTGTCTTCTTATTACCAATTATCTAGTTTTATTGCTATTTGTGTTTATAGATAGATCCATCCAATCAAAGATAGATCGATTAGTGTACATATATGTGTCTATGTGTGTATGATTGAGTTGTTCATGTGGACTGAGTGGATCAGTGTTTCTGCTGTCATTTGGATATAAACATATTATGATGATGGGCAAAGGTAAAAAGACCAAATCGGATCCCTTATATGTATCAGCCCACAGAACATTCAGTAGACTGCTATATACCAAGCAAGAGGTCAATAGTTAGTTACCTTTGACAGACTGAAGTTCAACAGGTTTTAAGAAGATTCATAGAATTCTATTTTCGTCATCTCCTCAAATGTTTCTTTTTCTCTCTTAGGTAGAAATATTTGAAGAGAAATAAAAGGGAGAGCCATAGTGACTCTTACAGATGATAGGGGTTGGACAGAAGAGACCTATTGCATTTCCCAGGAGGTAGTTCATTTATAGTCCCTGGTTTTCTTAGCAGACAAGGAAAATCCTTCATGACAAATTCTGAACAAAACCCTACAGAGTTGTTTGAAGATTGACAATGGAAGCAAACAGAAGGAAAAAGGGGGCAAATGTGTTGGTGCTTGTTCAATATGTATACAACTAATGTCTAAAGCATTAGCTTTCCAACCCTGTAAAGTGGGCATTCCCCAGTGGGCTATCCTTGACCCTCTCGTCTCCCTAGCTGTCTCCCTTGTCAATCTTATTCAGAATAACTTAATTTCAGAGGGAGAAGGGACCTCAGCAGACATCTAGTCCAACTTATACTTGAAAGGTATACCCACCATAACATGCCCAGCAAATAGTCTCTGAGATTATCTCCAATTTAAATTGTATTTATCTTGTTTTAATGTCTCCCTATTAGATGGAGCTCTTTAAGAGTAGGGAATGTTTTTGGTTTTGTTTTTGGTTTTGCCTTTCTTTGGATCCCTATTGCTTAACACAGCATCTAATATATAGTAGATGCTCAAATAAATGCTTGCTAACTTAACTTGATTGCTCAGTCTCTGAAGACCTCCTCCTAAAAAAAAGCCTACTCTAATTTTGTATAGCTCTAACTCTTAGAAAGTTCTTCTTGACATTTTCATTTCTGTAGCTTTAGCCACCCCCTTCTGCAAATGAGTCCCAGCTTTGTTTCTCTACTCTAGGCCTCTGTATATTCAATTGGCAATATGGTATTTACACCTATATATCACATTGGTACCATAAGCTAAAAATATTTTTAAACAAACAAAACTAGTTCATTGCCCTAAGTATGCTCCTCTTTCTGGTTTCACCATTTCTGTGTGTGATACCACTATTTCCGTGCTCACAATCTTGTTGGGATATTAAATATTCCTTCTCCTTTCATCTCTCATGGCCTGTCAGGTTCCAGGTTTTGTTTATTACATCTCTACAATCTCTCCTGAAGCATCCCCTCTTTTCTGTTACCACCACTACCGCCAAATTCATTCAGGTAGTACCCTATTACCATCTGCCTAGGTGAATGCAAAAGTTTCTTTTCAAATCTTCCTCACCTCCACTCTCTTTTACTCTCCAAATCTACCCTATATCCCTCTGCCAGAATAATCCATTTTATGTGGAAGGAAAACATACAGAATAAATCTGGAAAGAAAAATTAGATTAACATCAGATTTTGAAAGACTTTGAATGTCAGGGCAAAAAAAAAAAGGAGTTTGAACATTACTAAGTAGGCATTAGTGAGCCACTAAAGAACAAGGGAACATGAACAGATCTATGCATAAAATGGATTATTCTTTTCCTTCAGACCTCTCACATACTCTCCAATATACTTTTATAATATTTTATTATACTCATTTGTTTCCATGACATATTACTTGACTGTGAGCCCCTTGAGGGCAGGGCCTTTTTATATCTCCTATTTCCTAGAACAGTACTTTGTACACATTCAGCATTTAATAAATGTTTGCTTTTGATAATGATATGAGTTGAGTCAAGCCACTTGCTTGCATCTAATTGTTCCTTTCTCTTAAATGGTCTAATTAGTTCTATCTTAACCATGCTTAGTCCTATTATTATTAAGCTTCTGTTCTCGTTGGTGTCTGGGGTTGCACTGCACTTATAATTGGTTTAGGGAACACCCTGTGATAAATCAGTGCATCAACAAGCACATCTTACCAACAAGAAATTACAACCAGTGTTCATGGACAGTTATTCCAATGAGAGCTCCATGGGGCACTGATAGATAAAGTAACTTTCACATCATCATACAGTCAGTATTGTCAAAGGTAGAACTTGAACCCATGTCTTTCTGACCCCAAAGTCAATCCTCTATCCACCACACCATGGCTAATTCCACTCTTATTGTTGTTACAAAATGGAGATAATTCTGTGACTCTTTCTCATAGTTATTATTGAACATTAACCAAAAAATGCATGAAAATTTGGTGCAGGTCCTTCTGAGGCTACAAAGTATGTCAACATGGTTAGACTTTCTAAATGCATTAAAAAAAATTGAGCACCCCCTGTTTCATCATAGAGTGGTAAACCTCTTAGCCTGTCCTCCAGCACATACCAAAGTTAACAGAGCCGAATGAGGCTGGCCTCACCTCTCTCATGAGTACATGCTGATCCCACCACCTTTCTGAACATCAGAAAGGCTGAACTACAAAGGAAGAGCCCTGGGCAAACCAGTGCAACAGTTTTCGAACTAGAATAATCTGTAGTTCATACTCAAGCCATAGCTATCCTAGGTAACTTCACTAAATCTGGTGTATCCCTGAGAATGACTAGTTTCTGAAGGGCTACCAGTGTTTCTAAGGATTACCCTGCAATGTGGTATAAAGTTGTATTCTAGGAATGCAAGCAAAACTTTACCTAGTTTCCCCTAGGTTCATGTTTCCTCTAAATGCTGTCACCAAGTTCTATCGAAAAGTTCCCATCCTAAGGGCAGCTAGGTGGCGTAGTGGATAAAGCACCAGCCCTGGATTCAGGAGGACCTGAGTTCAAATGTGACCTCAGACACTTGAAACTTACTAGCTGTGTGACCCTGGACAGGTCACTTACCCTTCATTTCCCTGCAAAAAAAAAAAAAAAGTTCCCATCCCATCCCACCTTTTGGAGATTCCTAAGTACTCCAGGGACTGCTTGTATGGAAGTTAAACTTGTGACTTACCTTTTTTTTTTTTTTTGGTTGTTGTTGTTGTTGTTGTTGTTGTTGCTTTTGTGAGGCAGTTGGGGTTAAGTGACTTGCCCAGGGTCACACAGCTAGTAAGTGTTAAGTGTCTGAGGCCAGATTTGAACTCAGGTCCTCCTGACTCCAGGGCCGGTGCTCTATCCACTCCACCACCTATCTGCCCCGACTTGTCTTTTATAATTTTGGCTTCAAGCATTTAGGACGGATCCTGAATAAAGTCTATGGTTTTATATGATGTCCTAGACCATAACAGTTCTTTAATCCAAATAAGAAAGACCATTAAAATGAGTTCATTGATTTAAAAAGTAATCTTCTAAAAGGTGTTGAATACAAAAAGTAGGCCTAATACCTTCACTTAACTCATTTGTTTATTAGTAACTTTAAAAGCATAAGAACATCTGATCTTACATTACAGCAGGTAATATGCTAGTACTTCACTATGACAGAATCCTCAGGATACATGCTTTAGGGAAACCTCCTTATAATAAGACCCTTTTTCAACACTTCAAGAACCAAATTCCATAGAATAAGATCTAATATAAGCCTGTGTATAGTGCATGGAATTCTCCTCTATAGAGAATAGTTTCAGGGTCCTGATAAAGAACTTGTTATTGGAACAGAACCTTAAAGCTATAAAGAATCTTTAAAAAAAATAATAAAATTAATTCTCTACTACCTCCCTCATTTTACAATTGAGTTAAAGTAACTTGCCCCCATACTTACAGTTAGTCAGTGGCAGAGTCAAGATTAAAACCTGAATCTCCTGGCTCCTAGTAGTGTTCTTTATACTACATAGAACCATAGAGCCACAAAATTTTAGCACTGGGACAGAACCTCAGAAGCCAACTAGTACTGAAAAGGAATCCTTTTTATAGTGTATCTGAAGAGTACTCATCCAATGAGCCATGAAAAAATAATCATTATGTACTGATCACCTGTTATTTTCTTGGCATTATGCTAGGGGAAGGGAGGAAAAAAAGAAGGAATGAAGAAAGAAAGGAAGACCACCATTTATTAAGCATATACTATGTCAAGGACTATGCTAAGCACTTTTCAAATATTATCTCATTTGATCCTCACAACAAGCCTGAGGTAGGTATATTTATTTCCATTTTATAGTTGAGGAAACTGAGGCAGGCAGAGGTTAAATGACTTGCCCAGAGTCACACAGCTAGTATCTTAGATTGTATTTGAACTCAGATCTTTTTTACTCTAACCCAGAGTTCTGCTCATTATGCCTCCTACTTGCCTTGGAGTTGAGCGGGAATGCCTGGAAAAATACAATAAGAGGCAATGTAATTCAGGTTAAAAAGCCCTGAACTTGGAGTCTTTTGCCACCTCTTACCAGCCCGGTAATCATTGACATATTGCTTAAATGTTCTGAGCCTCAGTTTCCTCATCTGGAAATGGAAAACCTAACATTTTATGGTCAGAATAGGCAGGTCTATTTGGGGCCTGGTAACTGGCTTAGGAAATTGTATTTAAGTGATGCAAAGTTGTGGTGTTGTGTCTTTAATCCATAGAAAACATGGTATCTTTTTTGCTAGGGAATCTGTCTAATTTCAAACTGAAATTTTGGAGTACAATAGTCATTGAAGATTCCTCTTTGATCAGTCAATCAATAAACATTTATTAAATGTCTGCTGTTGTGGCCTTCCAAAAAGGCTTTCAATTCAGTCTAGTTTATCAAAATCAGGACAAAAATTGTCAGAGAAGAATATAGTTTCTTGCATTTTCTTTCCTTCTTGATTCATGCTCATATTTTTTCCAGTACAATACAGTATGTAAGAGTTATGGAGAGGAATCTGATAGTTACCAGAACTACATGTTCCTCTATATTGGGCAGGATAATAGGAAAAAATACAGTAGGAGATGCCTGAAAAACTGAGAAAGATAAAGAGAAACATGCCTCAGGCACTATGGTGGAATTAATGAAGTTATGTTTGAGGGGGAAATACCTCATCAAAAGAAACTTCCAACAAAAGCCCACGGTTCCTCAGAAAGGAAATAATTATTTTTTTTCAATTGATAGAGACTAAACTGGTTGTATAGCATGTCCATACAGTGTGTGAGAAGGAAAGAAACAAAAATGAAACATTTTTCTAAGTCTCCATTTTTGCAAAATGAAAGTGCCAAAAACTAAGCACAATGCTACTGACCATGCTAGAAGATAAATTCTTTATTCCGGATCATAGACAGTACAGAAAGTTACCATTTCATGACTGGCTAGCCCAGTAAATGACAACCGAGTAAGTATTGTATTTTGTTCCTTGGCTCCTTTGTTCCTTGGTACTTTTTCTTTAGACCAAAAGTACCATAAATCTCAAATTCTACCTTCAGCCCTGCCAACTCTGAACTATGCAAATGCCCAGGCTTCAAAAGAGAATGAGTGCTCTGTACCAGAACATTTAATGAGAACAAAAAGCCCTGATTTTTTCACTCTTTTGCTCATGACCCTAAAATGGCCCTCGATTGTCTACTGTAGATAGAGTCAACCTCCCAATCTGGCTTTCAAGAAGGTTTTCCATAGTCTATCCCCACCCTACCTTCCAAGCCTAACTCACAGTATTCTAACATGTGTTAGCCCTTCTCACTGAGATGGTTTCTCCTTTTTTTTTCTATAGACACTGTCTTCATTCCTATCTCTGAGTATTTGCTTGCACTCCTTCACCGTAGGCCTGAAATATATCTTTCCTTCCCTTTTATTTCTCCAATTTTTGATAAAAATAATGACAGCCTTACATATCACATATACCTTATCTCATTTCTTTCTCATAACTCTATTAAGGTAGTAATGAAAGTATTATTATCCTCATTATACAAATGAGGAAACTAAGACTCAGAGAGATTAAATTGAGTCTCATCCAATTTCCAATAACTATTAAGTGACACCACCCAAGATAGAAACTCTAAATCCAATGTGTTTTCCCTATAACCTAGTTGCCTCCCTTATCACCCAGTCTCAAGTCCTATGTATTCCATGGATCTATCAGCCTCAAGTTCTTCATTTATAAATTGCAGATAATAACCTTTATCTCCCAGGGTTGTTGTGAGGATCATATGAGATGATTTATGTAAAGTGCTTTACAAACCTTAAGGTACTATATAAATATTAGCTATTTTGTTATAATTGTTCTAATATTTTTATAGAGTTTAGTTTCATCTTAAGTTTTATGAGCTTTTTGAGAGCATGGACAATATTTGTGCCAGTTCTAAATAACCCATATAGGACCTTGCATAATCCATGGCAAATCATTCTCAAACTTCAAAGATCTGTGATTTTGTCAGTATGGATACTTCTTCTGCCATCATATGTCAGGAACATTCCCTGAACCTGAGCTAACAGACTTCTGACTGTGGCTGAAAATCCTCCCCCTTGGAATCAGTCTGGTAAGGAGCTTTCCCAAATTTAGCTAAGCTGCTCCTTAAATAATGAATAGGCAGCTAGGTGGCACAGTAGATAGTGCACTGGGCTTGGAATCAGAAAGATTCATCTTCATGAATTCAAATTCTGCCTCAGAAACTTATTAGCTGTTCAGTTTTCTCACCTGTAAAATGAGCTGGAGAAAAAAATGGCAAACTATTCCAGTATCTTTGCCACACACAAAAAAACCCAAAACGGGGTCATGAAGAGCTGGGTATGACTAAAACTACTGAACAATAACAAATGACAGACAGAGTCTACTGTCAGTGCTTTCAAGCTTGATCAGATCTATCAGAACTTGGGTCCTTCAGACCTAGCCTGCGAAAAAGAGTCATCGCTAAGGTTGTCTCCAATCCATAATGGGGCAGGAAGTAAGACTAAGTTTATACTTGGTAAAAAAACAAACAAACAAACAAACAAACCTTTTCAGATAGGTGAGTAATTGATTTGATTCACAATTACTTGATTCTCTCCTACCTAATTACCCTTAATAAAGACAGATTTTGACAATCACTAGTGATGGTTTGACAAAGAAATGGTCAAGGTAGTAACAAGGTAAAGAATCTCTCCACATCTCCGTATATGCGTGATGTGACACTATGAATTAAATTTATGACTTTTAGATAGGCCACTTAGATTTATGTTCAGTTCAGAAGAAGTTAGGATATTTTCTTAGCCTACTTTAAAGTATGAACTATGTAAAGACATAGGAACTCATGGAGATTAAGTGACTTACCCGAGGTCACATAGGTAGTAAGCATCATAAACAGGTTTGAACTCAGATCCTCTGTCTACAGAACCAATGTTTTTTCCCTGTACCTGTGATGCTGGAACTACTATCATGTTGGGATAGTAACAACAAACACACAGAGGCAGGAGAGCAGCAGATCTACAAGGAATCAAACCTTCATTCTTGCACCATTATGACTACAGTCAAATATGGGGTGGGAGGGAGTTTCTATGTCTGCAACTGTGATTTCAAATCATGTGAGTTACTCCCAGTAAGGAAATTCCCTCCTCCATTAGAACTTCCCTGTAGCTTATAGTCTTTGAGAATTGTCTAGGGGCATAGAAAGTCTAGGTAACTTAGTCCAAGGTATACTAACAAGTAGTGTGCTAGTAGCTAACATGAGCATGAGACAAGATTTAAATCCAGGGTCTTCTGACTCAAGCCTAGCCTTCTTTCAACTAGGCTGCATTGATAGTCTTGAGATTAGTACTACAAAGGGTCCCTTCCCTATTTTATCCATTAGGAAATGACTATGAAAAGATTACATAATCTGCCCATGATTGCATACTTGGTAAGTGACCAATTCAGGATTCAAACTCAGATCTTCCTGACTCAAGTCTAGCTAGCATCCTGTCCACTATAACACAGTAAAGAAAATTCCATTACCTACATCTCCCCTCCCCCTAAAGGTTGTCTCCCCTAGGAAGAAGAATGTATATTGTACCTAAAGGAACCACTATGGCAATAGTGGTTGCTTTTTCATATGACAGAAAAGGTGAGAGGGAGATAAATTATGTGGGAATGTTTTTTCTATGTTCTCAAAAAGGTGGAATGGGAGGTAGATATCTCAAAGGAGGAAAAATATTTTGTAAATACAATAATGCCTACTTGGGTCCCTTGCTCACTTCTAATGCATAACTTGCATATGGAGAATGATATCTGATATTCCCAGATGGTATCTTAAGGTCCTTGCCAACACAAACATGTCTGTTTCATGCTCTTTTTGAAGTACACTTGGTGAAATGCCCTTTTATTGATGTTCCATCAGCTCACCTCCACATTTAACTACCGTAAACATGGGGTAAGTTTAGCAGCATAAATAGTACACTTATACAGTTTGTGTCTTATTTGGTCATTTTCTCCAAAAAAAAAATAATAATTTACAAGTCATTTTCTTTTCCCTCATGGTTTATTTTATGTATATAGATGATGTTGCAGCTTGCTTTCAGAATACCAAATGTTGGCATTCAACTTTTTCATAGAATATAAAATGTCAAGATTTATAATTACTATTAAGAAGTGGGGCTTAAGCTAATTCTGGGTGAGCAAGGAAAACTTTGCAAAGGCCCTTTAGCAGACCCAGGAAAATTCTTCCCACAAATCCCTTCCCCTTTCTTTAGCCTCCAAGCACTGCTGACTACACAAGCAATAAACTGTGTCTATGAATGCCATTAAAAAGTGAATATATAATTTTGAACCTACTACATGAAGTATGTGGATAGAGGCAGTATAAATAAAGCATGTCATGTCCAAGTAGAAAGACTTCAAGTGCAAGTCCAGAGATGGATTGTTTATCTGCCATCTGATGAGCTAGCTAGGTTCAAAGAGGTTAATTACAAGAAACCAGAAGGTGATTAATTTTTTTAGCCACAGGAATCTTCACTGATCAAGGGAGTATCTACACTAATGAATTCATAGCTCCTTGAAATTTTCAAGCAGAAATATTTTTTGAAAAACATTTTTAACTTAGAAAAATTCATGATTTTCTTGGTAGGAGCACTTTATTCACTGATTAAAATCAAAACCTTTTTCCATCTTCTCATCTCGTATGATTCTTGTCCATGATTTTCTCTGAATCATCCACAGAATATCTATCTCCACAGTTTGCTAGTTCTTTCTCTTGTTCTTTTAATATCTCAGGGATATCAAGGTACTACTCAGGCAGTTTCTATCTCTTCTCTCTCCTCACTGCACGGCCGATCCACCTTCTCTTCTACACTTACATATACTCAGAAATGGTTTATACCCCACTTCTTACATGAAAGCATTACAGGTAATATTTTGCTACCCGAGTTTACCCACCAAGTAATCTCATTCAATAGAGATCACAATTTTCCGTGACTTACATCCATATAGGCTCCTTTGGAATATATTGGAACTAAAAAGATATCCTTTTGCAGTGGTGAACAGGCTGAGATTTCTGAAAACACAGCATGGTTTTCCGAATTCAATCCAGTTTGATCTTCTCCTGATCCCTTGTAGGCCCAGCTCACTTATCCATTTGCATCACTGCACACATATTACCAGACTGCTACAACAGGTTGCTCCATCAGTAATATGTGTTTTAATACCACCTTTGTTTTTCCTGGGTAATAATCATAATCATAACTAGCATTTCTATGGTACTTTTTGTAAAGCACTTTGCAAATTTCATCTCATTTTATCCCTACAACAACCCTGCAAGGTAGATGCTACTTTTATGCCCATTCTACAGTTTAAAAAAACTGAGGCAAAGGTTAAGTGACTTGCCCAGAGCCACCCAGATAGTGTATAAGACCATATTTGAATTCACATCTTCCTGACTCCAGGTCCAATACTTTATCCACTGTTCCACTTAGCTGATAAAGCCTTCTGTTGTGTATGCTTCACACAGAACATCTTTCATGATACTGGTGAACATGTATATCCCTTTTTGTCACCTGGCTCAGAATCAGTACCCAGCAAATCACTGAACAAAGTTATCACTATTATTACTTCTGTCACATAATTTTATCTAATGTTGATGCACATGTAAGAAGCACCTTCAAAACTGCATTTTTGTTTTCTTAAAATCAATAGGCAGGGAGGTAGCTGGGTGGCACAGTGGATAAAGCACCAGCCCTGGAGTCAGGAGGACCTCAGTTCAAAAGTGACCTCAGACACTTGACACTTACTAGCTGTGTGACCCTAGGCAAGTCACTTAACCCTCATTGCCCTGGTAAAAATAAATAAATGAATGAATGAATGCATAAATGAATTAATTAATTAATTTAAAAATCAATAGGCAACAAACACCATGAGATTCTAATTTCTGTATGCCTTTTATTAGTTATGGGATTATGAAGATGAGTTTGCTTTAGAAAATTTCTTTTGAAAGTCTACCTTTTCCTTTCTTACCTGTTTATGTTTTCCTAAAGAACACCTACAGCAAGCATTCTCATAAAAATTTTATACAGTTAAGAAAGTCAACATATGGGTCAGTAGTTGCTTATTTTTGGTAAAAGTATTACTTATCATCTTTTCCATTCTCTTGAAGTCATCTCAGCTTTTAAAATATTTTGAGACTATTAACATGAATCAAAATACTCAGATTTCCCTGAGTACCTTTATTTTTTTTCTTCTAGCAGAAATGATTATTTCCTGGATTTCTAGACTAGGTCCAACAATTTTTCCTGGTTTCTTTTTCCTAAGGGTCATCATCATTTCTTCACATAGTATATGGTATTGGAGTGAGAATAATCCAAATGTAGTTTTTCCACATTTCTGGTCATGAGATTAGATTGTTATATAAACCCCAGCAGACTTTTCCATTTTTTTCAACTGATTGTTGATCTTTATCTACAGATTTTCTTAATGATAACATAGCAAGCTCTCTCTAGCCTCCTTTCTCAATAGGTCTTTTTTGGTTGGTTTGTTATGGTATTGTGGATTTTATTCTGTTATTGCTGCTTCCTTGTGCTTTTCATGTAGCCTAGTGTCCACCCCTAACCATGGCTACTTTGAAAATTGCCATAGGTTTAATGATTGCTTTGGGTCAATAGCTATTCAAAGTCACCATTTGCAAACTCCTACCGTGTTTCTTTACCAGACCAAGAAGAGGATATATTAGCTAAAAACAAAAGAAACACAGAAAAATAAACAAAAAAAATTACTGTAAATGTAGGTATACATTTATCTCCAAAGTCCCGGGCCACTGATGAAAGAGGGAACATGCGTAAGAATAACATCTGGCCAGGAATCATGCAAAGGAACGATCACATGTAGGAAGAATGTGAATACAGTGAAATTATTTGTGCTCCCTCTCATATGTCAGCATCTATGAGGCTTGCTGCTTCCTCTGATGCTGTCCACTGCTGCCAACCATTGGTCATTTTCTAAATTGCAGCTGGGGCTTTTCAATTCTTTTGTGATGCAGTCCCAGAATGCTACCCAGCCATCTAGCAAAAGTCTTCTGACTTAAATTTGTCTTTTGAACTCCTTTGTTTCTTCCTGAGCTTCCATTCCCTGAGCTTAGTTTATTATAAGACTTGGCATAAATATATCCCTTTCAGTTCTCATCATGTCCTTCTCACTGGTCCGTATCCCTCCAGATCAATTCCGAGCTTTGCTTAGTGAGACTACAGGGGCAGGTGGAAAGAACAACCTTTTGTCTTACCTACCTATAGGCACCAAAATGACTGCTCTCCCTTTATGCAAATAAGTATATATTCTTCGACCTGTTATTGCCTTTGGGTAAAACATCTTTCAGCTTGGCAAGAAAATAAAGAACTTGCAGGCAGAGGCAATATCTGGGGTCTTTTGATCTTGCAGCAACTGTTTTACATCACTGAAATGTCTTTGGGAAATGCTGATGGAGTCAGAGTCTACTTTTATCAATTTCTCAATTCTTGGAGTTGTCAGATTATTTAAGCAGGTCAGCTAGGGGCTGCTTTCATTGCAAATAATGCCTTCTCATCCTGATTCTTTACTCTGATAAGATATTTTGACCTTTAGTCTTACCATGTCAGTGATCTAACTGCACTCTGGCAACTATACCTATAACATGATGCTTCCTATTTGCTAATCTGCAGAAAATATCACTTTTTTATGGTGTTGTTACTTCTTTACTGTATACACTACTTCCTGGGTTGCTAATCAAGAAAATATTCAAGAAAGTCTACTGTATTAAGACCTGTGATTTATTAAATGTGGGGACCTCTTCTAGTGTGAAAATTCTCTCCAATAATGCAGATGTGCAACTGGTCCATAATTTGGGGTCTTAGAGAGTTGCCTGGGGCACTGAGCAAATAAGTGACCTGTCCATGGTCACATTGTGATTATCTGCTTTGTATTTTGGTGGGTGATCTAATGGAAGTACTTTTGCTGGCTTGTTTTTTGTTTATTTAATTTTGCCTTTAAAGTAAGGTCTTTCCATCAAGCAAAGGAACTTATACTCATTCCATTGACATTAGAGCTGTACAAGGTGCCATAGTTACAATACTTGACACTTTGTTGTCAGAAATCTGAGCAGTTTATACTTCATTGGAAAGCCATAAAAACAATGACCATGTCATTAACACTGACACTCCAACAGAATTGCTAAAAAAACAGATACGACAGTATCATTAATGATTATGCTTTGCCAGTCTTAAAACTGGAAACTACTTGAATAAAGAAAATGAAAGCCTCAAAAATTGAGCCATGGTGTTAATGAGACCATTTGGAATTGGTGAATAACCATGTGCACAGAAGAAAAGATCGGGATTGACATTTTTAATAGGATATCAGAGTTAGTAGTCATTTTTTACTTTGTAAGGGAATACATGAGCATAGGCATATAGATTTAGCATTGAAAAGGACCTTAGAAGTCATAAACTTCACCCCCCATTTTACATTTTAGGAACTGAGGCCAAGAGAAGATTGTGTATTATGAAAGGTCATTCAAGTGGTAAATGTCTGAAGTGGGATTTGAACACAGGTGTCCTGGGCTCTCTATCCACTGTGACAATTACCCATTCAACCAGATGCTCTAAGACTCTCCAAAGTCACTTAGGAATCTTTGATAGCTTTATTAACTCATTTAAACCACCTGTTCTTTAAATATATGCTCAGAATGAACTTGAACATATATCAAAGAAAGTCAGTACTTTGTGAATTTCAATTGACTGACTAGTTCTCATGGGTATAATTCAAGATTAAGTCAATCCTGGACTCCACAGCAGGTCCCCAGGAAGCTCTCATTTGAGTCTGTGAAAACCAGACACTAGATGGGTTTAAGGGTCAGTATAATCCTTTGGAACTACTGGAGAGTTGTCCTGGGAGGGTTGGGTCTAAAAAGACCCAGACTCATAATACAGTCCTGATTCAAATGATTCAGTAGTTTTTAGCTTAGACAATTACCTATAATAATAGGAAAGAACCTACCTAATAGGAAAGAAATATGTATTTATTAAGGGCTGACTATGTTCCAGGCACTATGCTAAGCACTTTAGAAATGTTCTTTCATTTTATCCTCACAACAACTATGAGAGGTAGATGGTATTGTTATTACCATTTTACAGTTGAGGAAACTGAGGCAGGCAGAAGTTAAGTGAATTACCAGGGTCACACAGTTGGTGTCTAAGGCCAAATTTAAATTACGGTATTTCTGACTCCAGGTCCAACAACGCTCTATCCACTATGCCCCCTAGCTGTTTCTAAAGATAAGACCCTGCCACCTTCTCAAGCTACAGAACCAATTCTGCAATACATCAGCCCTGCTGCAAGGCCCTCTCCAACTGCCAAGCTCAGGCAGCTTGTCTTAAGACAAGACTTTATCCCTCGCCTACTATTTGTTTCCAATAATCACCTTGTTGTCTCTTGGACCTTTTCTTGACAAACCCCAAGCCTGGATTACTACTACTATCTGCCTCATTCACTCCTATTCACAGTGCTACTGGATCAAGCTAAAGGAAATCACAAAATCAGTCCACTATAAATTTATGTTATCTAATTCTAGCTCGTCCCAGACTGATAAAGCAGTCCTTCTTATTCTGTCCTTGTCAATCCTCTATCCTTTTCTCCACAGTGACTGTTTTGAACCTTTTCATCATTCCTCAAGCCTTGCATGACACCATCTCCCCTTACTCTCTTTACTGAGAATAGTGGTTCATACTTAAATGAAACAATAAACCATTCCCTGAGAGTTCCCCCCTTCTCCCCTCCAATTTATTTCAATTCACTCAGACATCCTCCCTCATTATCTCTTCCTTCATTCCAGTCTCAAAGAAATACCCCTTCTCCTTTCCAAGGTCAACACCTCTATATGTATACTTGATCCTATCTACTTCTATCTTTTCCAACAGATTACCCACTGTCATCCACACTCTCTTATCTTCAATCTCTCCTTATCTAAGAACTGATTCCCTGCTGCCTACAAACACATCTCTGTCTCCCCTATCCTTAAAAATCCTCACTTAATCCCACCATCCCAGCATATCATCTTATATCTCTCCTTTCCTAAATTAAACTCAGTGAGAAAGCCTTCTATACTTAGTGTCTTAACTTCCTCTCTTCTCACTCATTTCTAAACCCTCTTCAGTCTGCTTTCTGACCTTATCATTCAACTAAAACTCCTCTTCCAAAAGTTACCCACAATTTCTGAATTGCCCAACCTAATAGCCCTTTGTCAGTCATCATCCTTCTTGACCTTTCTGCATGATTTAGCATAAGTGATCACCTCTCTCCTTGGTTACTCTCTTTTCTCTAGCTCTCCATGGTACTGCTCTCTCCTGGATCTCCTCCTACATGTCTGACCACTCCTCAATTTATTTTTCTGGTTCTTCATACATGTCTGTGAATATGAATCTCCCCCAATGCATCATCCTGCATTCCTTCTCTTTTATTTAGTGCTATACTATCTGTCTTGGTCATTTTATCATCTCCCATATGTCTAATTATCTTCTCTATGGAGATGATTCATACTGAGAGACAAAGACAGAGACAGAGACATAGACAATCTGAGTCTTTTTCCTGAGTTACTATCACACTGTATTATGGATATTTTGAACTGGATTTTCCTGTAAACAGCTCAAACACAACATGTTCAAAACAGAACTTATTATCTCTTCTTATTACCCTTCTTAATTTCTCTATCAAGGGTGAGACCTTGGTGCCATCCTCAATCCCATACTTTTTGTCACCTGACATGTGGAATCTATTTCTAAAATGTCATCATTTCTACCTTCAAAGCATCATACACACACACACATTAGAGTTGTATATGTGTGTGTAAACATATGCCCCATGCCTAGAATATTCTTACTCCCATCATTAAGCTATTAATTTCCCCAAATTCTTTCAAGTTGCAGATCAAAGCCCACCTCTTTGTTAGGAATCCATTCCCCTCCCTCCACTGTCCACCTCTCCCCCTGTCAGTGCCTTCTCTCATTTACATATTTTATATTTGGGTAAAGCACTGGCCCTGGATTTAGGAGGACCTGAGTTCAAATCTGACCTCAGATACTTGACACTTACTAGCTGTGTGACCTTGGGCAAGTCACTTAACTCTCATTAGCTCACTATATATATATATATATATATATATATATATATATATATATATATATATATAAAGAGAGAGAGAGAATCCCTACTGCTAGAATATTAATTTCTCAAGGGTGGGGACAATTTTTTACCTTTCTTTGTACCCACAGCCCTTAGTACAGTATCTATCACATAGTTAATGGCTAATAAAAGCTTTTTGCTTTGGGGCTTTTAAAATATTTTTATTGATGTCTTTTAGTTTGTTGTTTTTTCTACCACAGTTTCTTCCAGCACCCCTTCTCCACCATTCCCAGAGAGCTATCCCATATAGCAAATAGTAGTTTTCAAAAAGAAAAATAAGAGGAAAAATCAGAATGATTGATCAATATTTCAAAAAGGTCTGAAAATATGTCCAATATAATAAATGCTTTTTGATAAACAATGATTTAATTGAACTCAGCTACCTCTTAGCTCCTGACCATAAGCTCTTTGAAATTCTGTAAAACAAGAAGTTGGTTTACGTGAGTTCCAAAGTCTCTAACCTTAAAATCTTGTAGCACTACAGAACAGATCTCCTTACTCCCAGCTGATTGCTATTTCCACTATGCCAGACACAGCCTCTTAATATGCTGGAGTTATGAAATCAGAAGGGATTTCTGCAGTATCTTCAAAGATAGAATCTGAAAAGAGGTTCTATATCCTGTGACCTTCTATCAAGAATAAGTATTGTACATTCTGGAAAATCTCACACTGAAATACTAGAATACTAAAATGGTTGGTTTCTAGAATACAATAGCTTTTGTCTATATCTAGCCTCTAGAAAGTACCTTGCTCCTCACATTTCATCACTTATACTCTAGTTCCTTTTTTTATCTTTTGAATAGAATTTTATTTTCCAAAATATATGCAAAAACAAATTTTAACATCAATCTTAAAAAAACCAGTTTTGAGTGTATCTGAGACATCAAAGTAGTGTTAGACTAATTCTGCTGACACTCCAGATAGCAGGAGCTTCTCTCAGGTCTTCCACCTTCCCGATCCAAAATTCAAAAGCCTTAGAACTGACAACGCATTCTAGGACTGATCAAGTCTTTGGGTGGAATTGTCATATGATTCATATGACCCCAAAGTCAACAACACAGTAGTATTCATCAGGATATCAGATGACCTCGAAGGATTCAATAATTCAATCCAACAAAAATGCATTAAACTCCTCCTATTTATCGGGTACTGTGTTAGGTTATGTACACACAAAACCAAAATCACCTCCTCAAGGAACCTACATTCTGTAGGGAACAAGAGAGGAACAAATACATAGATAAGCAAATATAAAACATACATAGTATATATTCATTAAAAGTCATTTTAGGGGCAGCTAGATGGCACAGTGGATAGAACACCAGCCCTGGAGTCAGGAGTACCTGAGTTCAAATTCGGCCTCAGACACTTAACACTTACTAGCTGTGTGACCCTGGGCAAGTCACTTAACCCCAATTACCTCACTAAAAAAAAAGTCATTTTAGAAGAGGTAGATATAGCATTAGTAACTGAGTAGAATTCTCAACCAATGAAAATCTCAAGTAAAAGGCATCCAGGGATGTGGGGAGGGGTGGGTCCTTCAAGCTGTACCTTAAAAAGATGCCTCTTGTACAGTTTATTGACTTCTAAAAACAGAGGAAAGGCATAGAGGAAGGAGATAGACTATGGTGTGTAGGTAACAGCAAGTAGCCTCATTTTGCTTCAATTTAGGGATATGAGGGAAATGAAGTCATATTAATCCAGAAAAAGCAGTTGGAGCCAAATTGTGAGAGGTTTTAGATGTCAAATAGAGAGTTTTTATATTTTCTCATAGAAGCAATAGGGAGTCACTGAAGCTTCATGATCCAGGGGAATAGGGTCAGACACAGTCCCATCTGTGCTTTAGGAACATCCATTTAGCAGCAAAGTGGAGGGTGGATTGTAGCAAAGAAAAAGTAGAGTCAGGGAGGCCAAGTGAGAGGCTGATGAGAGGGTAGCTTAAAAGGTTTGAATATTATGTTTGTGTCAGTCACTTTGCCTTGTGGTATAGTAATGTTCTACTTTAGATTATCCCTCCCCCTGCCTCCAAAGAAAATGAAGCTTTGGAAAACAAGGACTATTTTTCATATTGCTTTGTATCCCCAGAATTCAGACTGTACCTTGCACATAGGAAGTCATTTATAAATGTTTGGTTGCCATCAACAGTTGGGATAAATCTAATGTTTTAAAAATAAGCTACATAGGGGCAGCTAGGCAGTGCAGTGAATGGAGCACTGGCCCTGGAGTCAGGAGTACCTGAGTTCAAATCCAGCCTCAGACACTTAACACTTACTAGCTGTGTGACCCTGGCTGGGCAAGTCACTTAACCCCAATTGCCTCACTAAAAAGAAAAAAAGACAAAGAAAAGTAACCTACATCTATAGAGATACTGTTTGTTCTACTTTCTAATGTGCCACCTAACCTAGGGTCATGTTTTTATGTACCCTTAAGGCATTTGAAAATGAGATCTGGCCTTACACTAGGTTGGCTGCACTCAGGAAAGTCATGGGTAAGGGGGGAGAGGAGGAAGTGTCCATGTGAACGTACAAGTCTGTGGTTCATGGCCTAGATGGACACACAAGGCTATATGGTATTCTGAGTTATTTTATAAATGATTATATCTGGGGCAGCTAGGTGGCGCAGTGGATAGAGCACTGGCCCTGGAGTCAGGAATACCTGAGTTCAAATGTGGCCTCAGGCACTTGACACTTACTAGCTGTATGACCCTGAGCAAGTCACTTAACCCCCATTGCCTCACCAAAAAAAAAAAAAAAATTGATTATATCAAATCAAAAGATGATGGCAATAGTGGTTTGCAATGTCAGAACCTGTCACTTTAAAGTGGTAGCTGAACCCTTCCAATAAAAATCTTTTTAAAATGACTTTTTAAACGCCTACTACTAATAGTACCAGACCACAAAGAGCTGATTTTTAAATGCAGCCTATCCTCAGATCAGTTTATTCTGGATCTAACAATATTAAAAAGAGCCTACTTAGTGAGATGGATGTGACTGTTTGCTATCAGTGAGTGTTTTATAATTAGAAACAAAATTGGATCCAATAATTCACCATGTAAGATACTTGACAACAATTTTCGTTAGTTTTTTTTTTCCTTTTGCTTACATATGCCAGCATTTTTGGAGGTTGTTTCAGTTCATCACGATTTTCACTACAGAAAAAAAAAAAAACGTTAGAATTCTGTTTCTAAATTGGCTGTGGTCTGTTCGCTATGACTGTTGGCTGTGTGTCTGTTATTTTATCAGAACCACGGAACTAAACTTTTTAAATTTGGTAACATGTAACATGCCACACATTAGCATGAGTAAAAATAAAAATGGAGACCAATAGCATTTGTACTTGTTCCCTATATATTTGGGACTTTATATCCAAACTAGTTTTGCATCTGTTTGACTGCATTGATCTTGGTCATCATCCCCAAATTAATGCCTCTTCAAACTTCCCAGTTTTGTCCAATTATCCCTAATAGACATTGATACTCAAAAGGTACAATTTTCAAATAAAAGATAACCCATTGAAAATACAAATAGATTATTTTATGTAAACCCTGCTCATAAATGTTGATAATCTTATATAATTAAACAACCTTTCTCATTCAATCTCTCTCAACAATTGATTATAGAACACTAAGAAACTAACTTTTCAGACATGTAATTGAGTTGGACCATTCCCAATGGCTCTCTGATCAAATGAGATAATATATCTACAATGCTTTGCAAACCTTAAAGTGCAAGAAAAATGTTAGCCATCATGAATGTATACAATGCACACCAATGGTACACATAGCAAAGAAAACAGGTCTGGTGTGTGTGTATAGTAATGTTCCATCATAACCTAGTTGTTTTTTTCCTCTAAGGAACCTCTTAAAGTCCTTCATAGAGCCAGGTGCCAAGGAACACAGTCTGAAAAACATTGTTCCTATCTCATGTGGACTAGATATTGAAAAACATTTCCCCTTCTCACAGTAGAAACAAGGTTAGAATATTTCAAAAAGAACTTTAATAGGAAATTAAAACAACATACAGGGACAGCTAGGTGGCACAGTAGATAGAGCACCAACCCTAGATTCAGGAGGACCTGAGTTCAAATGTGGCCTCAGACACTTAACACTTACTAGCTGTGTGACTCTGGGCAAGTCACTTAACCCCAATTGCCTCACTAAAAAAAAAAAAAACCCACATACAAAAGCAGGAAGACTAAGTTTTTATAGAATGCAGATATCTTCTAATGTAACCTCTAACCTCAGACTGATTTGGTTGGCATAGTTTCTGAGGAAACCTGATCTGATCCCTTTTCCTCACATGAACCCTGTCAGGGAAAGTATGGCCTGGGGCTCCCTTTTTGAGTCCTTCAATGTTTCCTACTCCTGATTCTACCACTGGCTTCTCTCCCCTGCAAAAGAACAATGGAGTTCCCATTATTTTCTACTCTATACAAGGACAAGTAGTCAGTTGATTAGAGGATCATCCTGGGATAAGAAGAAGAAAAAAGCTGGCATAATTCTACAAAGATAATACCTAAACCGTCCATAATTCAGTTCCAACATATCTTGCCAGCTTGATCTCATGTTACTTCTTTTATAAATTATAA
The DNA here is from genome assembly GCF_019393635.1 of Dromiciops gliroides. Taxonomy (NCBI): domain Eukaryota; kingdom Metazoa; phylum Chordata; class Mammalia; order Microbiotheria; family Microbiotheriidae; genus Dromiciops; species Dromiciops gliroides. Next base: position 345,926,003 of record NC_057864.1, on the reverse strand, counting down.
ATTACAGCAAATCTTAATCTCTGTCCCCCATTCTCAACATTCCCTCTCCATCATCCATGCTTGTGCTTATGCTGTTCTCCATGTCTGGTGTGCATTTCCCTTCTTTCTGCCCTCCTCCACCTCCATCACCTTCTCTTGAAAGTTTCTTCCTTCCTTCCAAACTTAATTCCACATCATCTGTAAAGCCTCCCCTGAGCCTCTTCAGGTGAAAATGAGCTTTCCCTCCTCAAATCTTTTATAGCACTTTACCTGGACATCCTTTTTGCTTGTATCTTTCTCTTTTGTATCAGATTCATTTATGTACTTGTCCTCCTCCTCCTCCCCTTACAGCCGCATTAGATTATACACACCTTGAGAGTTTGGCCTATGCCAGTTCAATTCAGCAAGCATTTATTAAACCCTTACTATGTGCCAGGTACTACAGAGAAAGAATGACGGTCCCTGACTTTAAGGAGTTTACATCCTATGTATCTGTGTATTTTTCTCAGTGCCTAAGATAGTGCCTAGCACATAGTTGGAGCTTAATAAATATTGTTAATTGAATTAAAGTGAATTTAATTGAATACATTTATCCAACAATATACACAGCATACACTGAGGTGACTGTTCCCCACCAGTGAAGGGTAAAGTAATTTGTTTCCTTACACATAGCTTTAATTCTCTAGAGAATATAATAGGAATGACAATCACAGCTGTCCATCTCAGACAAGGCTGCCCTGCTCCACCACCCTACCTAAAGCATTATATTCTTTGAGGTTTAGTCACGGATGAATTTCCATACAATTTCAAATCTTGAGCAGAATTATGGTGCAGTCATCATGGCTATGAGCTTTTAGTACTTTTTAGTACTCGCATAAATTTCAGATAAAGGAAGAATTAAACATGAACCAGAAGTAAGCATCTATTGCCCCCGAGTCATTAAGTGTTCCAGAAGCAGATTTTGTAGTACTCTACCACTTTCCCAACATCAGCATCTCTTTTCCCCCCTTATTTCCTTTCCCCTTTCTTTCTTCTTGTTTTTATAATCATGTAATCTTTTTCTCTACCTTCCCCCTCCCTCTCTCTTTCACTTTTTTTTTTTTACTTCTCCCTTTCTCCCTCTGTCATTTTTCCTTTTCTCCTGCCTTAGGCCTGTCAGGAATGCCCTAGGCATTGCTTAGACACAGAATTAGCAATGAGGCTAAAATGATGCTGACTCCTAGTTTAAACTAACTTTCACCTCCTCAGGCATTTTGTTTCCTTAGTCGGAGTTGGCTAAACTATAGTTGGTAATTGTTCAGAAGTGATGTGTAAATTTAATCAATATTGCACGCTTTAATAATATATGATCATAAAACTTGTTTTCATCCATACTATCTTGTATTTCTTCTGTAAGAAAGGAAACCAGTGGTGGAGACTGGAATAGGAAACATTGAATGACTGAAAAATGGAACTCCCGGACAATTTTTTTTTAGATATCATATAATTTGTCCATGTGGTTGCCAAACTGATATTCTTGCATTACAGGTCTAACTATGTCAGTTCCCTACTATAAAATCTTCAGTGCCCCCCCACTTGCAGTAGGATGCCCCTCCCATTTCCTATAAGATACCTCTCCACTTCCTGTAGGATGACATAAATTCTTCTTTTTCAGTAGTTTTTAACCTGGGACCCATGAACTTTTCTTTAAAAAAAAAATCTTGATAATTATATTTCAACCTAATTGGTTTTCTTTGTAATACTATGTGTTTTATTTTAAGGATTCAATAACAGAAAATAGGTGCATAGGCTTCATCAGACTTTCAAAGGGGTCTATGATACACACAAAAATATGTTAAGAACCCCTGCTTTGTTTGGTACCCGAAGTCCTTCCTATCTGACTCCAAACTCTTCTGACTTACTTCACCTTATTCCCCCTCATATATTATTCTACACTCCAGATTGTCCTGCTTCCTCTTTTCTGTGTGTGACATTCCATGCCCCTTTTTCACCTATATGTGGAATGCTTTTCCTCTTCACCCGTACTTTTATAAATCCCTGCCTAGGGGCAGCTAGGTAGTTCAGTGGATAGAGTGCCAAGTCTGGAGTCAGGAAGACCTAAGTTCAAATCTAGGCTCAGATACTTAGTAGCTGTGTACCCTGGTCAAGTCATTTAATTCCATTTGTGTCACTTTGCTCATCTGTAAAATGAGCTGAAGAAGGAAAATGGCAAAGCATACCAACATCTTTGCCAAGAACATCCCAAATGAGGTCACAGTGAGGCACAGCTAAAAAAAGGACTACACAACTTTTCTTCACGTGCTACACTCCAGCTCCCATTTCTGTCCCTTTGTACTAGCCACACCATGTACCTGGAATGCATCTTCCTTCCCACCTGTCCCCTTTATAGAGTCCTTCTCTTTAAGAAGCAGCTCAAGTATCATATCATGCCTGAATCCTTTCCTGATTCCTATCGACTACTACAATTGCCTCCCATTTAGCTACTTCAGATATACTTGTATTTATCACTTGATATTTCAAGGAAGTATTGTCATCTGTATGTATCATCTCCCTTGTTAGAACAGAAGAACTTTACAAGTGGGGATGGTTTCATTCTTTGCACTCATATTCCCAGACTTACCAATAACATATTAAGCACTTACTAAAATAAAGTGTTGACTGATATATTTTGCATTTAATTATCTGTGCATTTGTTTCTCCCTAGTTGAATTTAAGTTCTTCAAAGGCAGGGTATGCTTTCATTTTTGTCTTTGTATCCCTCGCACATAGCAAATCATAAGGCATTTAATAAATCCTTGTGGAAATGAATTAGAACACTTCTTTTACAGCTAAGGAAACTGAGTCCAGTGTTTGTTAAGATAGCTGGTATTAAGTGACAGAACTGAGAATTGAAGCCGGATTTGTTGACTCTCAATCCATTTCATTTTCTACTCTACCTCACCAGAGATAAAGAATATCTTTTTAATGTAGAGCTTTAACAGTCAAGAAACAGGTGAGAGGGAAAAGAAATGCCAGGAAATTATGCATTTTTTTCTCCAGAAAAGATCACTACTCTGCACTCTAAGGTATCATTTGTTGGTATAGGGTTTGTACTTATACATAGACTTATAAAAAAATAATGGGTCCTATTTTTCCATGCTTTGGCAGTTATACCAGTCCTGGGTTTTTGGAACTATACAGGGTGAATATGCTGAAATGTATGCCAATTATTAGTAGGTAAAAGCTGGTAACATCTTGTGCCTTGACATTGTACCTTCTGAATTATGGAAGAATGGGGCTCATTATTTCAGCATTTGCATAGCAATAATTTTTAATATATATAGTCAGGCATGTTTGTCAAGCAAGAACTAGATCAGCTAACTTCAGAGAGATTCACCACCAGGGCAAGGAACTAATTGTTCAGTCATAGCAAATCATGAAGCTTGTGTACTAAGGCAAAGACAGGTTTGAAATATGTCTAAATGGAAGGTATACCTAAATACACTGATGAAATCATGGATTTTTAAAAGGATTGATTATTAAAGAGCCTCAACATTACAATTTGATATTCAACTTTAATGTAAATAGCCAGTTCAGCTAAAGCTACTGTAAAAAGGAGCCACAAAAGGGTCATCTGGTCCATTTTCCAAGGATTATTATCTCAGCTTTATTCATTAGGTAACTAAGGCCTAGGGAATTAATGTTAGTTAACCAAGGTTATACAGTTTGTCAATAACAGAGGGGAGAAGCAGAACTCACGCTCCTGCCCCTTTTATTACTATAGGGATTTCAATTTAAGAGAGATAGATAGATAGACAGATAGATAGACAGACAGATATTGTTTGTCTATTCTCGAAGAGAACTATGTCATCAGGAGGTGATGTCATGACCTGCAATGAATTGAATTTGTGAGGAAGAGCTGTGCAAAGTCACCAGCCTCACTCTCTCCTCCAGAGCCACCTGGGTCCAGTGGCAAGGTATACATCAGGATGACTGAAGATGGCCCCAGATGTTTGAAGCAATTGGGGTTAAGTGACTTGCCCAGAGTCACTCAGCTAATAAGTGTCAAGTGTCTGAGGTCTGATTTGAACTTATACCCTCCCGCCACTAGGGCCAGTGCTCTATTTACTGAGTCACCTAGCTTCCCAGATAGATTAGATAGTCAGAAAGACAGATGGATGTTGTTCAATTATTTTCAGTTATGTCTAACTCTTTGTGACCCCCATTGGGCTTTTTCTTGGCAAAGATACTGAAGTCATTTGCTTTGTCCTTCTCAAGGTCATTTTACAGATGAGGAAAATAGGCAAATGGAGTTGTGACCTGCCATGGGTCATATAGCTAATAATTATCTAAGACCAGATTTGAATTCATGAAGTCTTCCTGACTCCAAGCCCAGCACTGTAGCCACTATGCCACCTAGCTGCAAATAGATAAAGTATATGTGTTTGTATAGAAATATATATATACATATATTCACACACATACTTGTCAAGCTTTTCAGAGTTAAACACTGTTGTGTTCCTGTTCCCATAGATATGGCTATTTGTTAGCAAAAAACATATTTATTGACATAGTCAACAAAAACACCTTTTAGAGGGGGAAGATTTCAAGAGGCAGAAGCATTTTAGTGAATTAAAGGATGGAATAAGTCAGGAGAGCTGTATTTGAATCCTATTCCCAACACTTTACTAGATACGTGGCCATAAGTCACTTAACTTGCGTATCATCTGGCAAACAGGTATTATATCTGTAAGGCTTACTTCTTAGAGTGGCTCAAAGAAGAGTCTTTCATAAATTATAAAATGCAACATCAATACATTATTACATTTGTATGCACCACATATTTACTGTAACACCTCACCACAATGTCTAACCAGTTTCTAATGAATATCAGTTAGGCACCTAGGTGGGCACAGAAGATAGAGCGATGGGTCTGAAGTCAGAAAGACTCATCTTCATGAGTTCAAATCTGGCCTCAGACACTTACTAGCTATATGACCCTGAATAAGTCACCTAACCCCATTCGCCTAAGTTTCCTCATCTACAAAGTGAGCTACAGAAGGAAATAGCAAACCACTCCAGTATCTTTGCAATAAACCCAAATGGGGTCACAAAGAGTTAGACATAACTGAAACAACTGAACAACAACAATGAATATATATGGCACGGTGCTGGTTTTAGAGGCATTATGCCAGATATGGTTTTAGAACAAGATATTTCTTCTTCCCAGGGACTTCTGCCCCTTTCCTCTTAGAACATTGCCTCCTGCTTCAAATTCATCCCCTAAGTACAAAGTCAATTGGCTGTAAATGGTAATGAGAAAAATGTCATGTGATTAACTGTAGTTCAGGTTATTATGATTAGTCACTGGGAAAACAGTGAAACTTCCTCCTTAAGAAAGTTCATTAAAGGCCAATGGTCTGTCTGAAGCCCACTAGGAAAAACTAGTTGAGCAGTGTTAAAAGCTGGCTATTGATTTGTGCCCCCCCCAACTGAAAGCCATGCACTGATGTAAATGAAAATGTGTCAAGAGTCAATATTGATTTTTTTTTTAAAGCAGACCATCTCTGGGGAAATACTGCTAGCCCTACTGCTACACTTGTCTATGAGTGAAATAAGACTCCTTTCCACAACACTACACATGTCCAGACATCACATTCTCTTCTTTTACTGGAGGTATGGTAGATGCCAGTCGGTTGTCAGCAATCACTTCTTGGAGAAAATTGTCCAGAGACCACAGTAGGAAAAGAATAAAATATGGGGAAATTGTGTTACTGGGGAGGGGGGGTTGAAAGTATATTATAGTTCTATCTATAAGTTTTCATATATATGATATAGGTTGTAACATGTATATATAAAGGTGCATATATATGTATATGTGTGTATATATATATATATATCCCAATAAATAATCTTTAGCAGAATAAAAGTATCTTGGAATAACAAGGAGAAATACATTTCAGTTCTGAGGTGAGTGTGACATGGTGGATGTGGTGCTGGTTTGCAGCCAGATAGAACTGAATTCATATCTTCTCTCTAATATTAACTTTGTGATAGTGGGTAAATCACTTCACCCTCTAGGACTTATCATGAAAAGGTTGCAATCTGCCTTAGTACAGAGAGTTACCATACTGAGAATTCTCTACCACGATGAAATTACAAATCTTTCAGGTGTTAACTCATATGGGTAATAAGGGAAATGAACATTCTTTCTGAGCCCCCAATGAAAACTGGCCTTGTTCCTCTCTTCAGAGAAACTCTCTGAACTGTAACTATACTAGTATATTGAGGTCTTTGACAACTGCTCAGGGACAACATAAGGGACTGCCAATAGTCGCGAATGCATAGCTGTGGTTGAAATCCATTGGGGCTTTGTATGGACAGGTAAAGTTATACTTGGTGATTCATCTGGGATGCGGCATGTCCTCTAATACTATCCTTGGCCAATTAGAACAGAGAATTACCATGGAAGATGAGAAGAGGTCATCACCTGCCAACACATATAAATGATCAGAAGTAAACTATTGGGATTAGAGCAAATCCTAATAAAGTGATGATGGAAGAGATCATTCCCTCCATGAGAGCTTAAAGGGCTAAATAAATCTACTTAGTTTTATTCAGTGGCCTCTAGGCACAAACAACTGATTAAAACTGCCCATTACAAATTGATTAACTTTTTGTTAATTATTTAATGACCTTTGAGAAACTCGATTATGTGATTGGACTCTGTGCCCAAGATTTTTTTTTAAAGAGCAGAATTAGATCTCAAGAGAAAAGAAATTAATATGCCAAACTAATTCTATGTCAAATCACCTGAATTAAAATGAAGGGATATGCATCAAAAATGTTATTAAAGCCGCAAAATCATGTGTTTGTCTCAAGAAGAAAGATTATAGTAATAGCAAGAGTATTTAACAATGATCTTAAGGTCAATAGCCACAGTAATCTATAGATATGAGACACTACTATAGCACTTTTTGTGTGATGAAAATTGCCTGGTTGGTATTTGTTCAGCTTCCTGTCTTGCCCCTTAAAAAGTAGTAAGCTAGGGGCAGCTAGGTGGAACAATGGATAAAGCACTGGCCCTGGATTCAGGAGGACCTGAGTTCAAATCTGGCCTCAGACACTTGATACTTACTAGCTGTGTGACCCTGGGCAAATCACTTAACCTCCATTGCCCTGCAAAGGACAAAAAAAGTAGTAAGCTTCTTGCAATGCTGAGACCCTATGTTTTACACAGTGTGTTGTAGCCTCTAGTGTAGTCCAGAATAGAAAAGAACAGCAACTCATGCTACTAGAAATGGAAATACTTTTGTATTGCTCACTCTTCTTTGGCTCTTTACACACCTATCCCTATTTTCCCAATGGGCTAGATTATAAGTGCCTAGAAGACAGGGACCATACTTATTTGAATTCTTCACATTCCTAGTATCTTGACAACTATATAGATTGTTATTATTGACTCTGCATGACCCCATTTTGGGGTTTTCTTGGCCAAGATACTGGAATGGTTTGCCATTTCCTTCTCCAGCTCATTTTACAGATGAGGAAACTGAGGCAAACAGCGTTGCATGAATTGCCCAGGGTCACACAACTAGTAAGTGTCTGAGATCATATTTGAAGTCATGACGATGAGTTTTCCTGATTCCAAGCCAATCTACTTCATAGGTGTTCATTAAGCCCTAGTTAAGTGAATGATTTAAATGAATACCAACTAGTTACATTCCAAAGATGAATGGAAATGGAAAGGGGTACCTGTAGCTATTGAATCAATTTCACATAGGCACTAGGCAAATATATTTAAATACTTATCACAACAGTCCTAGACTGTTGCTTCTTTGAAGATTAGCCCAAATCAAGTCAGGAATATTTTTTCAAGATGATTATTTACTTTTTTCCCTCCTTTCCAGTGCCTATATGTAATCAAGTTATTCTTAGTTCTCTGACCTCTAGTGCTCAGTTCAAGTCTAGAGTCAAGAAGTGACTTATTGGCTATTGAGCACTGTGCCAGACTCTGGGGTTACAAAGTTTATAAGGCATCTTTCCTGACTTCATAGAGATTACGGTCGAATAGACACTTCCTTGTGACCCAATGAAATACTTTTGGAATGTTTAGACTTAGTTGCATTGGCCAAAAGATTAATGCTCTTTTTAGCCTGCAGTCATAAGTACTTACATCAGTAATAGTTTAAATTTAACAAACTAAGCAATCTGATTCCAACATGAGTGACTGAGGTGAAAACAGAGACTGATTTAGGAAGAGGCAGCTTTTTTAGCAAGATACTTCTTCTCATAGCCCAATGTGCTCAGGTCAAGCAAAGGTTGAGAAATAACTTTATCAAAACCGCTCCTAACCTTAACAGAAATTTCAGTATGATTACATATTTTCTGTGGAGGAAGAATGATTTATGTTTATATTTAGTCCTGAGAAATTCCTTTCAGGAGTCATTTCCATTACCTTTTCAAGTATAGAGGAAGCAAATCAAGTAAATGTCTGTATATGAGACACAGATAAACATGGGCATATGTATATGTGAAGATAGAATGAGTACCATACATATACCAGTCCTAAAAATAAGAATTCAAAAATTTGGATTAGGGGGTGGGGTGGGGAGGGAGGGAAGCAGATGGAGAGGGAGAAGGTATGGGCAAGAAAAAAAATCTGTGCCTACCTCAGTTTTTTCAAGTTTACTGCTCTGCAAAAAAAATTTTCCCAGCCAACCCGTCCACAGATGGCAAATTAGAAACAACAACTGCCAAACTACATTTGTTTTTGTTATAACTGAGAGGGAGGGTAACAAATGCAAAGAGGGTTAGATTTAAAGTCAGAAAGACTGGCTCCAGTTCATACCTCAGCTCCATTACTTACTTCCTGTGTGACCTAACCAAATCAATTCACACCCCTAGACTTCAGTTTTCCTCATCTGTAAAATTAGGGAAGTGAATTAGATATCTTCTAAGGTCACTTCCAGCTATAAATCTATGATCCTGATTCTACAAATTTATTATTTGACATTAGTTGGGAAAAATATAGAGGACTTTTCCCCCCTAAAGTCCCAACAATCAGATTCAGAAAGGTTCAAGATGTTAATTTAGCCTCTAAGTAAAGTTCTAAGTGTAATCCTTAACACTCGAATCACAGAATTTGACAAGAAAATAAAACAAAAATATATAATGCAATGTACCATTATAATCTCGATATATTTTTGCAAATGGTGGATTGGGGGAGAGAATATATAGATTTGGGGGGGGGAGCAGCTAGGTGGCACAGTGGATAAAGCACTGGCCTTGGATTCAGGAGGACCTGAGTTTAAATCTGGCCTCTGACACTTTACACTTACTAGCTGTGTGACCCTGGACAATTAACTTAACCCTCATTGCCAGAGAGAGAGAGAGACAGACAGACAGACAGACAGACAGACAGAGAATGAATATAGATTTTTTTAATGGAGAACATATAGATTTCAATATACTGTACCAAAGATGCTAAATACCAAATATTTTCCTAGCTTAGTAATAACACTTTAGGCATAAATGTGATTTAATGTGATGGAACAGTAATTTCTCAAGCAGTTTCAAATTTATCATGTGTTAGAACAATAAGTGAACTATATCTCAGTACTTTCACTGACTTGAGTTTAGAAAAACACAAGTATACAGGGTTAAATTGGAGTATTGGGGGAGGGGAAGGATGAGGTGTGGAAAACTCCTGGCAGTAGCAAAGTAGTGGTATATGCAAGGTTTGGGATTTTTATTCCTTGAGTTTATTTGAACAATATTAATCACTTTGACATCAGTGCATAATTCCTAAGTGAAGAAATGTAATGCTAGGAAATATTTCTGTTCTCGGTTTTCAAATATATTATTAAGTGTGCAAAATAGCCATAAAACTAACTGGAATTCTTGATTTTTTTGGTAAACAAAAGAAATTGGGTTCAACGACGCATATTCTGCCTTATTCTTCATCAGGCAGATATCTACATTTTCATCATGTAATTATTTACCATAAATTGTCCTGCATTTAATGATCAAGTTTAAATACATTTTGGTTCAAGCAGATTTTAAAATAGTAAACCTTAGTTTTCAGTAAGTTATATAAATACGCCAATGTTGATATAAGGAAAGCATATTCTTTAAATTATAGAACATTTTGATTCATGATTCTGTCAACTATGGAACAAGCTTCTTGCAACCTGCAGTTTTTTAGGGAAGATAAGGGAGCCCCCTTGTGGCCTATGAGTAGACTAGTAAATTTCAGACAATACTTAGGACAGGGTAGTAGTAATAGTAGTAGTGATGATAATAATGGTGGCTAGCATGTCTATATAGCACTTTAAGTTTTGCAAAATATTTAACATATCTTTTCTCATTCTATCCTCACAATAGCCCTACAGAATAGCACCATTAAATTGGTGCTATTATATTTAGAAATCGTTTTGATATCTATTATTAGATATTACTTCTTGCAACTAGGGATTATTTCATTCTTTGTATTTTTCCCCACTGCCTATTATGGTGCCATGAACAGGGAGGCATTTTAATAAACACTTGCTGACTGGCTAATTGATTGATCTAATTTTCATAAACCACTTTAAAGTATTTTTTATGTTCCCTCTTTTAAAATATCCTCATAGGGTTTTTCTTTCATGAGACTTCTCCATTCCCTTCCCACCTTCTCCCCTGGCATAATAATTATTATTGCCTTTGGTTCAAACTCTGGTTGTTCCCATTTCAACATTTATTCATTCACTATTTGTTGTTTAGTCACTTTTCAGTTGCGTTCAACTCTTTGTGACCCCTTTTGGAGTTTTCTAGGCAAAGATACCAAAGCGGTTTACCATTTCCTTCTCCAGCTCATTTTACAGATGAAGAAACTGAGGTAAACAGAGTTAAGTGATTTGCCTAGGGTTACATGGGTAGTAAGTGCCTGCGGCTGGATTTGAACTAAGGTCTTCCTGACTCCAGGTCCAGTGCTCTACCCACTGTAACACTTATCTACCCATTCATTCAATAAGCATCTTTTTAATGCTTCTTGTGTGCCAATAATGTGTTAGGCTATGGAGATACCCCCCCCCCAAAAAAAAGCCCTTCCCCTCAAGGAATTTTCATTCTATTGGACTAAAACAATATATGCACATACAAGTAAACACAAAATCCATATAATGTAATTTGGGGTGACATGGAGAGCGGCACTAGCAACTAAAGGTTTCAGAAGAGTGCTTCACCTGAGACATAAAGAAAGATGGGGGTGGGGCAACTAGGTGGCACAGTAGATAAAGTACTGGCCCTAGAATCAGGAGGATCTGAGTTCAAATCTGGCCTCAGACACTTGACACTTACTAGCTGTGTGACCCTGAGCAAGTCACTTAACCCTCATTTCCCCGCCAAAAGAAAAGGGGGTTCTAAGGGGAGAGAAGTATAAAGGAAAGCATTCCAGGCATGAGGTACAGTACAGGGATAGGAGATGGAATGTCTTCAGGACTCTCTTCTGACCTTCCCCAGCTTGTTAGAAATAATAGAGGTGAACAATGGAACATATTCCCCTGAGGATTAATATATTCTCATAAAATGAGTGTGAAAAAAGCTCAACCACATTAGGAAATTATATTTTACTTAAATTGTGGTTTCTATGGAAATGTATTTCCTAATTCTTTTCTCAAGCCAAAAGAAATACACATATGCACACGCGCGCGTGCTCACACACACACACACATACAAGAAGTGATATATGATCGCATCAAGGAAAAATGGGGTGCAATGAGGGCAAATCATACTTTCTGAATGAACACTGAAAGTGGCTTAACATTTTCTAAAATATATAAATGTTAATGGCAGGGCAAATCATTGTTCTCTTTTTTAAAAAATCTGGCCATTTTGTGTATAGTTTTGCAATATTGTCATAGGATAATATTTAATTGTATATTTATAGAGCATCCCTTTTAAAATGACTTTAGAGAAAATCCCTTTCATTCCTATAGCCTTATATTAAAATAAGCAAGAAGCATGCTTATTTATTTTTTGTCTTTTTTTGCAGATGTAGAGACTGAAGTGATGAATTAGCTTAGATCTTCAAAGATAAAAATAAAATCTTGAATCATTTATAAGCTAGTTCTGATCTCTCAAATCAACGCCTGCCGCATAACAGAGTTGTACTCTTATGTTATTGTAAAGAGGAACTTATAATATAAGTTAAGCCTCTGAGTAAGTTAAGTATTATTCTAAGTTAGGCGAGATGATGGACTCAGAGCACAGAATGAGATATGTACATATACATTTAGTTGTTTTTATATTTGGACAAGACCAACAAGGGAATCTGTTTTGTTTGTCTATGTATATTTGTTGCAAAAGGTTGTTTTGTTTTCTTTTTCTTTTTTTTGTGGGGCAATGAGGGTTAAGTGACTTACCCAAGGTCACACAGCTAGTAAGTGTCAAGTGTCTGAGGCTGGATTTGAACTCACGTCCTCCCTGAATCCAGGGCCAGTGCTTTATGCAGTGTACCACCTCGCTGCCCCCTTTCTTTTTCAATGAAGGGTAAGGGGAGGTGGAAAGGAGAAAATAGATTTATATTCATTGAAATAAATCAAATTAAAAATAAATAAAAGATAGAAATAGGAATACATTGGGATAAGACAAGGTCTAGGAGTCCATGTTCACATTACAGCTGGAGGTGAGCAATTGAGCAGATCAGAGTATGTGGCAGAATCTGAATCCAGGCCTAGGGCTTTTTCTATTCTACAATGTTCCTAAAATCCAAAGCAAAATGAGTGGTCCAAAGTTTAAAAGAGTATTAAAAACATACAAAACTCCTGTCCACTCCAACCTGCCCTATTCCACCTCAAAAAAAAAAAAAAAGATGAACAAGAGAGGAGAGTCTTAGGAGCTAGAAGGGCAAGGGGGAAAAAATGACAAGAAACTAAATGCAAGGTGCCAGCTGCTGCACCAAGAAAAACCTAGGTAACTGAGGCAGCTCTCTGCCTCAGGCCCAGATACTTTCTTTTATTCCTTTTCTGGTAGGAGCCATTCCCTGCATAGTAAACCAGAGCCCAGCAAGTAGAGGCAAGAAAGCAAAGCACCTGGTTGGGGTGAGGAGTATGTGAGGAATAGCTTCTAGCTGGTATTTACCCATAGCTTCCTACCCTATCTGAATCCTCTCCAATTTTCATGGTTCGTCTTAAATCCCAACTCTTGCATGAAGTCTTTCTAAGCTTCAGACTTTTCCTAAACATCTCTAGCGGTCATAGTTTACACTCTGGATTTCAAAACCACACCCCTGCACCACTTGGGTTCTGTTTGCAATTTCCCAAGTCTTATTATACAACCATTTTTTCATTTGTTCATAGGAATATGTAATTTCATTAGCAAATCTTTGTTATTAGAAACAGAGATTTAGAGATGAATACAAGTAGATTAGCAATAGAACAGGAGATAGAGACTAGATTTGTGATTTCATGTTACTGCAGACTCCTAGGTGAGAAACTCCCTCTACTAATGTAAGTCATAGAGAAGTGCCTAGATCATAGAGAATTTAATTGACTAGCCAGGCATTGTATAACCAATATATGTCCAAAGTGACACTTGAATCCAGGTCTTTGACTGAGGATAGCTCTTCCCTAGTTATGACACACTACCTCTTTATAAAATTAAATATATGTATATATATATATGTATTGTATAAAATAGAAATTTTATTAAAATAAGCATGCATATTGAATCTGAGGTCGTTAAAAATTTAACACTAGAATTAGTTCATTAGAGGCAGCTAGATGGTACAATGGATAAAGTGCTGGACTTGGAATCATGAAGACTTGAATTAAAATCCAGCCTTAGATACTTGTTAGCTGTATGACCAAGGACAAGTTACAACCTCGGCCCATTTCTTCATTTTTAAAATGGAATAATCATACCTAATTCACTGAGGGGTTACGAGGTTCAAATGAGATTTTATATTAAGTGTTTTGCAAATCTTAAAGAATTTATATAAATGCTATTCTATGGACTATATGTGCCCAACCTGTGGTAAAGCCTTCTGAGCTTGTGTTAGTCTTATTGGCCACAGTCAGACACTGTACCTTGGACCCAACATAGTGATGTCATTTGGGTCTCTAAGAATGAAGGACAAAAACAATAAAAAATTGCCGCCATCATCGTTATCATCATGACTATTATTATTGTTGCTATTATTATTAATGCATGTACCTTATTTCTCCACTGAAATTTGTAACATCTTTGAGGACAGGAATAATGTTTTATACTTTTTATATCTATGTATTACCTTGATGGACCCATTAGATCAGTGTTTAGATTCAAATAACAAAATGCTGGAAGAAACAGACAAAAGATTTATGTAGTTAAGTTAATCTTATTACTGAAGGATCCACCGACAAGATCAGGTAGAAATCAGCAATGTTAGGTCCATTCCCACCAATCCCCAAGGTGTGGGTCCTTTTATCACACTGGGCCTGGACCTCATTTTTCTGAGCTCTTTGCTGTGGGTCCCAACCAATCAGACATGCATGACAGCAAGCAGGACATTAACTCAACACCAAGCTAGCCTATTCTCCTCTAGAGCTGAGGGGTTTTTACACTGGGGTTAGCTGGATGGAAAAATACTGGTCGTACTGTTATAACTTATCTGCTAGAACATATTTATGACAGGGGACAGTCAAGGTTTGAGATAAATAATAAGACTAGATCACCATAGGAACAGATTTAAAGCTAGAAAAGAGAATCTTAGAAGTCCCTCATTTTACAGATGAGGAATTTAAAGCTAAGAGAGAGGTTAAGTAATGTGCAGCAGGGTCATATAACTAATAAATATCTGAGATAGGATTTGAACTCAGGTATTCCTGACTCCAAGTCCAGGACTCTATCAATTGTGACCCCTACCTCTCTGCTATCTTCTCTCTGGGCAGAGACTGCAAGAGTCAAAATATTCTAATTCCTAGGAAAGAGAAACTTAACTAAGCAAACAAAAGTGTATGTGATAATATGATTATGGTACAAGCAGTCTAGGTGGTACAATGGATAGAGTATCAGGTATGGAGTCAGGAAGATATCTTATGGCCAGCTAAGTGGCACAGTGGTTAGAGGGCTGGTTCTGGAGTCAAAGGACCTGAGTTCAAATGCAGTCTCAGACATTTACTAGCTGTATGACTCATGACAATTTACTTAACCTTGTTTGCCTCAGTTTCATAATTTGTAAAATGGAGCTAGAGAAGGAAATGGCAAGCCACTCTATTATCATTGCCAAGAAAGCTCCAGATGTGGTCATGAAGAGTTGGGACACAACTAGTTGACTGAAAAACAATATTGCAAAGCATTTTATACATCTGTGATCCACAGCACCCCATTCTCTCTACTGTCCTAAGACAACCTGGGCATATGATGGAAGCTCAATAAATATTTATTTGTGTTTTGATGACAAGACCCCAGTGCCCTGCTCTTGAGTTCTGATCAATGCATACAGCTGAATTTTGATTACAAGGTTAGAGCATTAGCATCTTTATCCGGACATTTTGAAAGCTAGAAGGGACTTTAGAGATCATTTAGACCAATACCCTCCTTTCACCCATATGAAAACTGGGGCTTGTATAGAAGTTAAAGAGACTTTTTCATTTCTCCTTCTTAGGAGAGTTTTTTTTTCCAATATATGGTGTAAGGAATTAATTGTGATTTGGTGTTTTAATAACCTCACCTTTGCTTCATCATGGTCAGGCTGAAAAGATGCAAGCTTTAAAAGCCTAAGAGAAGATGTGTGTGTACTATAAGAGATTATAGAAGAAACAATACATTAGAACATTTATTGAGTCGAAGTATCAAACAAAGTAACGAAGCCCCACCTGGGAGTTCTCCCACGCCCACATGGGCATGGTTATAAATTATAATGGGGACAGCCAGGGGGTATGTTAAATCAATTGGAGACTCAGTATGGCTATAGAACCACCCTTTCTGTGAGAGAGACAGGAAGGGAGAGAGAACTCAGAGAAAGACGGTGGGAAGGAAGGTGGATGAGAGAGGAGCTGGTGTTTTTTGATCTTCCAACCTAACCAGGAGAGACAACTAAGCTGATTCTCCTTTGAACTGCAGATTACAGGTGATGGTAAGGTTGTCATTGAAAAGAGGCTGGCTCCTAAGCCAGCTGAGGTGGAAGCAAGTTTAGGGTTTGAGTTAGTTTTTGCCAGACCCTAGCTGTTCTGAGTAGCTGAGGAAGCCGAACTTATTCGAGGTAATTGGGGGCCTTTTTACCCTAGAGATTTAGATTTATAACTGTCTGGGAAGAGGGACATATTTTTCCTTTCTCTACCCCCCTTCCTCATTGTCCCTAGCTTTATAAACTTCACTTGTGTTGTATTATTGTTCCCATAAATAAAACCTGATTTGTTTGTGGAAAAGAGGCTGTTAATCTCCTTATCAGTCTAGGAGACATAACTGAAAAAGAGGCAGTTTGGAGGAGGGCTAACTCTGGACATAAAGGTCTCTCATTATTTTCTGAACCCCAATATTACAGCAAGCCTCCCAATTAACTCTCCCCATTCTAAATTTGGCCTGAACAATGGGAACATAGCTATTTTGAAATTGAGGCAGAAAAGAGGAAGAAAGGGAGGATAAGAAGAAGGAAGTGACATAAAAATTTACCAAGAATTTGTTCATAGGAACTGCTGCCAATCATACTTATCAACATGCAGAGACATTATAATAATTGATTTGTTATATGTTCAGAGTATAGACTGATGGTACTTAGAATCCAATTGACCCAGAGCAGCCATTTTCAGCAACCCTATATAGGTTTAATGTGATAGAATTTTATAGAGGATATAAGGGGAAGGTAAAGATTTACACATCAAGAACAAATAGCAGAAGGGGAATATCTACATCAGATGAAATTATAAATTAGTCAGCAAACACTAGAGATAAATCTGGAATTTGCGGAGTAACCATTAATACCAGAGCTATACCTAGTTACTTGACTTGCTCATCTTAAGTAAATAGAATAAAGCTGAGCCAGAAATGCTCTTATTATAAACCAGTTAATCATCTGAGCTTAAGTTTGGTGTCTTAGCTAAATTCTGCAAGCTCTAGTCAGTGAAGTGACTCCCTGTCCTAAGAAAATGGTCAAAAAGTCAGTTTGAAAATTTCTCTTACCACAGAAGGAAGGAGGGATGGGTGGAAGGAAGGGAGGGAGGGAGGAGAGAAAGGAAGAAGATAAAAAAGAAAGAAAAGAAAGATTGTAGTTCACAAAATTGGACTCATTGAATGAGCAGGGAAGAGTTTATAGAAACTGCAGTGTCTTTCTTCCTATGCCAATCTTGTATAGCCTCACAGAAGCACATGCCACCAAATCATCTCATAACATGATGCTGCTGGTGCCTCACTAGGAAACTAATGTTTGTAAAACATTGCCTTGTAGCTACATTTCACCTATCTCAGTTCTGCTCTTGGAAGGATATACACCAGGGTAAAAAGCAACAGTGGTGATTTGGGGCGGGGATGCAAAAACATGGCTTTGCTCCCTTGTCTGCAGAAGGTGAGAATGGTGGCTGATATATATCCCAAGACAACTCCTTCTTGTGTCTGTAGAATTGTGTCTAAATGATTCTGTATAAATATGCTCGGGAATCAATCCTACTGGACAAGAGTCTGAAGACTGAATCACTTGAATCAAACAATTAACTCAGCACTCTCTGGGGCTTGATCCATAGAATTTTGCTTCAAGATTAGAGTGCCAAGGTTAAGATTAACACCTCTGGGTCACTGGGGGTTGATGAGGACATGACTTATTAATCCTTCAAGAAAATCTTAATTAGACACTGGAGTACTTCTTGCTTCATCGTTAAATACTACCAAATCCAGGATAATTGGAAAATAAATAGTGACTATGATAAAAGTGGTATTATAATTAGGCCCACTGAAATGAAAGGAATGAATTTTTTTTCTACAAGGAGAGTATATTTCATCCTTCCCTCCCCTTAAATAACGCAATATTAACATTTGCAACAAAAATCCAATATAAATATCTTATTCTAGACAGAAATCTGGACACTAGGGAAACGGGGGATAATGACTCAACAGAACATTTTGACTATGAATAATGTTTTATTGATGACCTTAAACCCAATAACTTTAATATTTTTTCAGTTAAACATTTTTCTAAGTTTTATTGATACCATTTGTTTTTATATCTTTGGTCATTCCCCAGTAACACCTCTCCCCACCAAATATCCCACCTTATAACAAAGGAAAATAATTAAACAAAAACATTGTACCTCTGCCTCATAGCACATGCCCATTACATGGGGTGTAGTCTTCCACCTGGACACTAAGTGGATGAAAATGTTTTATCTGTATTTAAGGAACTAGGATTTTTTCCAAGTTAATTAACACATCATCAACTTCACAATCATCATTATTTACTTTTTATTGCTTTTTTTTTAATCAGCATCTTCCATGGACAGACTTTTGTTTTCAGCTATAAAGTTTTTGTTATCCAATCCAATAGATTTAAGTTTATATATCCAAAAGATTTTACTTTAAGAAATGCTTCAATTCTTTGGCATTTTGTTCATCAGCCCACAAGACACTTGAATGGGTTGAAGCCAAAGGGTGGAGCTGAAATTCATTCAAGGTTACTAAGACTCAAAAGGAAAAATATTGTAGTTGAAAGCACAGTAAAAAAAAAAAAAGCAACCCTTTTTTAAAAATTTGAAAAAATCTCTTTTGAGTCATTAGCCTACTCTCTCTGAGCAAGTCTCCTTTCAGTTAACTGGGATAATTATTGTAGACATTTTACGTAGAGTTAGTTACAAAGTGTACTAACAAGCCAGATTGTCAAATCATATCAACCAGGTCTAACATTGACAAGCAAATTGCCTTTTGCAGATTAAAAAATGTGTAAGATATATGGATCTCCAGAGTAGTCTAAACCACTCAAACTCACTTATTACTTAGTTTGTGCCTACTTTCATATTTGGGGGGGGGGAGTTATGGATAAAAGTATACCCATTTATTGGTCAAATTCTATCACTTCACATTCACTTATTATTTTTTTTTGGTGAGGCAATGGGGGTTAAGTGACTTGCCTAGGGTCACACAGCTAGTAAGTGTCAAGTGTCTGATTGAGGTCAGATTTGAACTCAGGTGCTCCTGACTCCAGGGCCAGTCCTCTACGCACTGCGCCACCTAGCTGCCCCTCACATTCACTTATAAATAGAAGTGGTTTGTGAAGGAAGCTTGGTATAGCAGCAAAGCATGAAACTGATTCAGAAGACCCAGATTCAAGTTTAACCCTCACAACAAAACTTTGAGGTAGATGCTATTAATATCTCAGTTTTACAGATGATGAAGCTGATAGGTAGTAAAGTGTTGGACATGGGATTTGAATTCAGGTCTTCCTGAGTTCAAGTGTAGTATTCCATTTACTCCAACATCTAGTTGTCATGGAAAGTAGGGACTCCATTACTTTCCATAAATCTACAGCTAGAAAGGACCCTGTAGGTGATTGAGTCCAACCCTTTTGGGGTTAGCCAAAGAGAATTCAAGTGATCTGCCCAAGTTCACATAAGTATCTGATGGGGGATTTGAACTTGGCGCAGATATAAGTCTGGTACTCCATTCAAAATGTTGACTACTTGTTAGGGTAACAAGAAATTGGAAAAAACTTCCAAGAAAAATACCCCATGGCTATTTCTCAGTAGATGGATATTGGGCAACATCAAGATCCCACCTGCTGATCTTCATATTGGGAGTGCCCCCAACCATCATGTTTTTTCAAATACCAAATCATCAGAGCTTTGTTCTCTACTGAACGATTTGTGGGTCTTTTTGTCTTTGAAGTTAGAACTCTAAAGGGAAAGGAGCAGAGGTATACTGATAATGTTTAACAACCATGCTCAAAAAACCCACGACATACTTTTATGTTTAGTCTGCATTGTTCACATTTTCCCCATCACTTTTTTAAGCTTAGACAAACAACAAAATAATAATTCAAGCCCTGATTTGTAGTTTGCTGATATCCAGGGTATAAATGCTCAAAATGTAATTGTTGGCATGAGCTGCCTCTTGCCCACCCCTGGAGTATGTGATTTCCTGGTTTGTTCTGTTGGTTAAAGGTCAATGTTAATGAGACCAAAGTTCTACAGTTAGGGGCAGCTAGGTGGTGAAGTGGATAGAGCAGTGACCCTGGAGTCAGGAGGACCCGAGTTCAAATCTGGCCTCAGACACTTAACACTTACTAGCTGTGTGACCCTGGGCAAGTCACTTAACCCCAATTGCTTCTCTCTCTCTCTCTCTCTCTCTCTCTCTCTCTCTCTCTCTCTCTCTCTCTCTCTCTCTCTCTCTCTCTCTCTCTCTCTCTCTCTCACACACACACACACACACACAAGTTCTACAGTTAATTCTAATTGGTTCCAGGGACAATAGGCCACATTTTTCCCTATCCATAATCAAAATGGATGCCTTTAAGGCACAAAGAATACCAAGGAGAGTCTATTTAGGCATATCAACTCAAATTCAAATCCTGTCCCATACACTTATTAACAGTGTGACCCTGGGTAAATAACCTGTCCGACTCAGTTTTTACATCTGTAAAACAGAGATCATTAAAGCACCTGGATCCCAGGGTCATTATTAGCATCAAATGAGATGATATTTTTAAATTCCTTTGCAAATCTTAAACTTCTATATAAAGGCTGCTGGTTGCTGCTGCTGCTGATGTCCATCATTATAACTGATTGGAAAAACAACTCAAAGTATGTAGTCTATTGTGAATCCATGAAGGACAGAGTATTAGATGATTAACTGGCTTTGGAAATTCCCATGAAGTATAATAGAAGGGTAATTCAACTCAAGAAATTTGTTTCAACCTATGTGTCCATGTTCCAAAACTAGGGAGGTGATGTGTCCTGATCAGAATATATATAGAGTGTTTTGTTCAGTTCTTGAAGCAAAATTTTGGGAAGAGTTTTAAAAAGCTGGAATCCATCCAGAAGAAGTGTCCAGGTTGGTGGGAGGGTGAGGGGGGGACTAGAGGATAAGTAAAAGGAACTGGAGGTGTTCAAGATAAAAGTGTAGGCCATCTAGCCCAACACATTCCCTCATTTTACAGATGAAGAAACTGAAAGACAGGGAAGGGAAAGGACTTGCCCAAGGGAAGACTTACAATATGATAGCTATTTTCAAGTATTTGAAAGGAAAAAAAGATGAAAACTTGCTTTACTTGACTCAGAGGGCACAACTAGAAGTAAGAGGTAATGGCAAAGAAGCAGATTTTGGTTGTCAGAAGAAGCTTTCTAACAACTAATATCCAACAATGGAATAAACTGTCTTAGGTAATGAGTTCACCATCAATACAAGTTTTCAAGAAAAGGCCTGAAGACCACGTGTCAGGGACCTTATTTAGGGAATTCTTAAGCCTGACTTATACTGGTTCAATGGTGTCAAACATACATACATACATATGTACATACACACACACACCACACACACACACACACACACACCACGGGCATACAGTCAAGGAACAAGCCACCCAGCTTGGGATGAGAAGAGATGGGCAGAGGGGATCAGCCTTAGGGAGGTAAATAAAAAATCCCTCTCAAGGCAGCTAGGTGGCATAGTGGATAGAGTACCAGCCCTGGAGTCAGGAGTACCTGAGTTCAAATCCGACTCAGACACCTAACACTTACTAGCTGTGTGACCTGAGCAAGTCACTTAACCCCAATTGCCTCACCAAAAAAAAAAAGAAAAGAAAACCCTCTCACACATTAGGACTCGAGATATGGATTTGATGTCAGATATGATGACTTGCCTTTTCACTGGAAATATTCACCATTCTCCTAAAGTGACCTTTTCCTATTATCTCTTTTGTTCAAATTTTATAAAATTGCTGCTGCAACATCTCTCTCAAATGCAAGAACATTGACTCTTCTTATTGGGTATTCGGAAGTAACTTAGAGGGGAAAAATGCTTGGAAAAATCATTCTGTGTATATTTGTGTACGTGTGTGTGTGTGTGTGTGTGTGTGTGTGTATGTATCTTTGAATCTTCAAATGATGGTGAAAATACCACTCAGCAGAAACCTGTCCTTTGAATATTCATATCTGAGTACATTTCAAAGAGAATTAGTTCATGATTTCTGCACATGGAAAGAAGCTGTTACAATTTCTCAAGATGAAAGAGACAATCCTTTTGTGCCAGGTATCTGAGGGGGGGACAAATGTCCCTCATAGCAGGGTGGCTGATTTGATAAGTGGGATAGAACTCTTCTGTTTTGAAAAGTCATTTTCTGTTTAAAAAAACAAACCCAAGCACAAGAAATTCAAGGAGTCTGAGAAGGAGTCATGTTTCCCTTTAAGATCATTAAGAAAGGTAATACCTTAGGGAATTTTAATTTTAAGGAATCAAATTTTAAATACTTTTCAAAGAAAATGCAGCATTGCATTTATTCAGGCCGTGGTTGTGTTTTCATGCTGATTTGACCAGACCAATATGAAATGTGTGATTCAATGTAAATACTAAACCCAGAAGTATTAACACAGGTTCTTAAGACCATGGATTTAGATATGGGAAATCACAAAGTCCAACCCCCTCATTTTACAGGTGAGGAAAATGAGGCATAGAGAGGATAGGTGACTTGCCCAGAATCATATGGCTGGTAAGTGTCTGAAGCAGTTGGGGTTAAATGACTTGCCCAGGGTCACACAGTCAAGTGTCTGAGGTCAGATTTGAATTCAGGTTCTCCTGACTCCAGGGCCAGTGCTCTATCATCTACGCCACCTGGCTGCCCCACCCCCCAGGCAGGATTTGAACACAAGATTTCTTGACTACAGATCCAGGACCCTGTTCATTATGCCTTAGAAAACAAATTCTTCATTATCTATGCCCAGTAAAAATAGTTTGGATCTGTTCTTTTGAGGGGTGGAGGGAGGAGCAACTACGTAATAATCCCCAGCCAGAGAGGAAGAGAGGACTTCAGGCTTTGAAGGACACTATACTTTTCTACAATATCCTTAACAGACAATATGTATAATAGTTTCTGAGGAAAAATATATATATTTATATGCTAATGGATGAATGAGAGAAAGAAATAGAGAAGCTATTTGAAAAACCTAGTCTCTACTTAAATACCTCTGGTAAAGAGAGCTCACTACTTCCTAAGGCAGCCTATTCTACTGTTGAATGGTTTTATTCATTAGATTATTTTTTTTCCTTGAATTTAGCCAACATCTGCTTCTTTGCAATTTCCACTTAATGCTTCAAGTTCAGTTCCATGCCAGGCTAGGACCAGCAGAGACATTATGCATGAAGAAACCCCAAAGGGGACCATCCTGCAAACAAATAGTGTATGCTATCCAACTTCCCCCCCCAAACCCCCCTGCCCTGCCTTCTTTCCTCAAGCACAACATAACAAGACTAGCTGTGTATAAGTAAAGCAGCATATGTAAAGCAAAACTCAGGAGGGGAGAAACATCCTGCTTTACCCTGCCATATTCTGTCAGAACTGAGGATTATGTTGGCATATTAATGCCTGTAACAGCATGCGAGTCAAGCCAGAGTGCTGTGCAGGAATCTCCTATTAATGAATGGTCGTCACAGCATTTACACAGAGACTCCCAGTCCCACTGCCAATCTCTGAACCTTCCCATCCCTCAGGAATGAAATTATTCCTAATGGGAAAAAACAGCTGGAATTAAAATAAAATAAGAGGTTGTTATTCTATTTTTCCTTTGGGGGTTGGAAGAAATTGAAGAAACATATTACAGTATTTTGGCCTGGTTTGCCTTACTTTTTTTTTCCTAACCTAATATGAAAGTGTATAGACTATAGTCTAGGGGACAATAGTGCTCCTGGTCAGCAATATGGTACCTTGTCCATAAAGAGGTTTGGGTTGGTATTATTTTTCTCCCTGGTATCAAGGTCAGAAATAGAGCAGTGGTCATTATTCAGCTTCATAATGTGTTCTTTTTGCTTTAAATGAAAATGTTATCATATTTCTTAGTGATATTGTTCAGAGGGGGGAAAAATTGTGCCCTCCCTTTTCTTCCCAATAATTCCCTACTTCCAGATGACTCTAGTGAAAAATACCTAGACTGAGCATCCAGAAACTAAAGCTCCAGTTCTGGCTGTGTCCCTTATGAGCTATATGCCCCTAAGTATATTCCTTAGCCTGTTCAAACTTCAATTTCATATCTGTAAAATGATGGTATGTACAATACATTATGTTCAAAGTCCCTTTCATGATATTCTGAAATTCTATGATGCTATGATTCTACCTATAACATCACTGTCTAAATCCAGTGACAGACTAGACTTTCAGATATGTGAAAATGAATTAGAATGATACTGGAGGGGAAACATATGGAACACATGGCAGAAGTACTTTCAGGGAAGGAGTGACCACATTTATTAAATTCTGATGCTCAGAAAGTTAAATATATAATAATAACAAGTGTTGTGGTTCAATTATTTCAGCCATGTTCAATCCTTCATAACCCCATTTTAGGCAAAGATGCAGAAGCAGTTTGCCATTTCCTTCTCCAGTTCATTTTTACAGAGGAGGAAAGTGAGGTAAACAAGCTTAAGTGACTTGAATCAGGGTCATATAGCTAGTAAGTGTCTGAAGTCAAATTTTAACTCAGGTTTTAAACTCAGCCTTCCTGACTCCAGACCAGCACTCTATCTACTGAGTCACTTAGCTGCCTATAATAACAATACTGTTTTCTAGAAATTACCAGAAGGAATTAGGTCTGAGAAAATGACCTTTTCTTAGGTAGAGTTCCTTGAAATATGTATAAAACTGGACCGATTGGGAGAGTAATACTACCTTGGATATTTTATTATAACATTCTCTTAAAAAATAGATCCACATCATTAGTCATCTTTACATTTTTAATATTAAAATCTGTCATCAGCTCCAGTGTTTACATTGGAATCTGTTCTAACAAAAAGGACTGATGATAAAAAGTCATTGCCCAAAAATGATAAAGAAAAACAAGGTCAAGTAGAGAGTAAGGCCTGAAACTTAAAACAATATTCAGCCTGGTAATGAAAACAACATAGGTATCTAACTTGTAAATGAAGGTCATTTTAAAACAATTGCTTTCAAATGGAACTGGATGTGGCAAATGGAACTAAAGTTACTTTGAAAAGTTACTTTGTGCACAGTGGGCAGTGAAGAAATGGGATGATTGCCCCATCAGTATGACCACTATGCATGGAACAATCAGAAAAAAGATACCCCAGGCCTCTGAACTATTTACTTTGACCATTTATATTGCTTCACTTTGTTTTGTAATTTCCAGATGACTACTTCATGCTTTTACCATATAAATATGAAATTAAAGGAAGAATCCTTTTCTCAATTCCCCAGCATGAGGGACAATTCACTAAAACTATAATGACTATTTTATTGAGTGGTGAGAAACCTTAAAGGACTAACCCCTACTTCTTATATAAACAGTAGTTACATATTCCAATGAGATAGTGAGATTAAAGAAGTAATTGGGATTCAGGATCTGACCAAAATTCAATTCACATCTCTGTCCTTAAGACATCATTCTGCTAAACGAAAGCACGAACAGAAGCAGAATTAACTAGCTCCTTTTAAGTTGGGTAATTGCAAATACAAAATGAATATCATTCTGCAGCCAGAGAGCCAGAGGACAACTTGAGCCAATGAAATAATGGTAGTTGTAATAAATAATGTATGCACAATATCAAAAGCTGAATGAGAGAAAGAAATGGAGAACCCATTTGAAAATTTGGAATTTGCTCAAAGCTGCTCCTAGAGTGACTCCAGGAGGGAAGGAACAGATCAGTAATAAACTCCATGGTTCTGTATAATTTATAAACTTTCTTCCTTTTCATTTCTAACATTGACCCTTTATAACTAACCAGAGAAACAAAAAGCTAGATGACTTCCATAGCCACTTGATGAAGCAATTATAAACATACTAATACAGTCTACTAACAAATGGTGTCTATTTTCCAATTAATCTATACACCTACCTTCTCCCCCCATTAAATTTGACACACAAGGAACACTGATTTCTATGCCCTTGTTCATGTGCCCTTCTTCATTTGTTTCATTTTCATTACAGCTCTCTTAACCAACCATTATAACCAAAGAAAAGTTAATTCTTTATGACAATATTAGATTGCAACCCTCAGTTAATTTTTAAAATGGGACTGCTGCATGTTCCCTGATAGCAGAGCAAATTGAAAGCTAATCAAGGAAATCTTTTCTCAAGTGCCAGTATCTTTCCAAAGAGATTTTACATCTTACAATGAGAGGATTATTTTTCAGTTTAATAGATACTGTATATCATGTAGCCATATTGAAAGAGGTCAGGTCTGTTTTTAAAAGTAGATAGATATTAACAGTAAAATACTAGATTATTCCCCCCCCTACCCCCCATCATTTTCCTTTGGCATCGTCTCACTTTTTCTGAGCATATTCTTTATTGTCATCATGACCATCAGTCTCAAGTCCTTTCTGTTTTTCTAGGGCACTGTAAGTCTGGCTTCACTTCCACTTCTTTATTATTATCAATATGGCAGTGAAATATTGCTTTCTTTCCTTTTGCTGTTCATACACTGTTCATCTTCAATATCTGTCCCCACCATCTGCATTCCTTACTCTTACTTATGAGCCATCAAGAGTTGATGAGGGAAATTAAAAAAAAAAAAAACAGAAATTATGCTAACTGGAATCTGCTGCAAATTCATAGAATCTAACCCAATCTAAACCCTCACTACCTACAGTTTTTTCATATCTTTTACAGTTGTTTTTCCTAAAAGCTATTGCAATTTAAACTATTCAGGTAATATGGAGTCTTGGGAAAAAACATCCAACTAGAAGTCAGAAAGTCAAGCTTTTAGTCCTGGTTCTGTCCTTTATTGGTTATGTGATCTTGGGCATGTAGCTTAAACTCTCTGAGCCTCAGTTTCCTCTTCAGTGGAATAAAAAAAAGGCTTGCTTCCTTCAAATGATTCTTTTGCATATCAAATGAGATGGGGTATGTGAATAATTCAATATTCAAAGGATCTTTAATTTGTGTGGGGTGCTTCCTCGGGTTGAAGATTTTAACTTCTCTATGACTTGATCATCTTGGAGAGTTAGTATGGCTGAAAATATCCATCAGCCTATAACCAACCTAACACTGGGACCTTTCTGAACTTGGATAACTGGTTCTTGGAAAATAGGCAAGCAGTCAATCATTGTGCCCATATTTAAGGCTTCCATTTTAGGGACTTCCAAGAGCCTGCACTCTACAGTAATAGCCTTTGAAAAACAAGCATCATTTCAACACCCTCATGAGAAGTGAGAGTAAAAATTTGGAGGAGATACTTCCTGTATGTGTGAAAGTACTTGAAAACTCTTGAAATCCTGTACAAATGTAAGGTAGCATTTGGGGTAAATAATGCTTTCTTTAATATTCATGGAATCGGATTCTATATATACTACAATTCTATGACTGGTGAATGTTTGGGTCAGAGTTTATTGGGTTAGAAGGTTAATATTGCAGATTAAAACAAAATGTAATTTTGCTTTGCTGCTTGCCAATCTTAAAATGGGTCTGATTATTAGAGTGATGGGAAGAGTAAAAAAAAATGCCCATATTTCTTCTCTTGGCTTTCGTTAGCTCCCCCTCCTCTGATCAAGTATGTACCTACTCATAACATTTACCACCTGCCCCTCGTTTTCATTCTTTCTTCTTACTGGCATCTAATTCATAGATGAGATGATGAGAAATATAAAATTAAGGATTTAGATTTTTTCATTATTTTTTCCTTAAGGACTTTTTAAAAACCTTTAGTAATTTGAAAAAATAGCAATTATTCTGATTTTTACCTACAAAAAGACATTTAAAGACTGATAACAAGAGACTTCTCCATTCCTTTTTTGGTCTTTGTTTTTTCCCTTTTATCCTAAGAAAACAGGTTAGTATCCCTTCTCCCTTCTCCCAAGAAAAGTTTTCAATTTGAATATTTACCTGTTGTGAATATTATTGATATACTGAAAGATTGGGAAATCATTCCTGGAATTTTTCTATTTAGCCTTCCTCAGAAAAATTTGGGATAGTCAAGGCATTCAGCCTGCATTAGCCATATGGGATGTTACCTATGGGGTCATGAGGCTTTTAACTTTTGCTTCAGGACTACAGTGTTGCAGTGGTGGTGTCTGCAATCCCGTCAATGTGATGATCCCAGCAAACCAATATAACCATACATTTTCATGTTCTATAGCTTTGTCACTCACTACCTCTTCTGTAGGCCAATCAAACAACACACTGGGAAAATTCCTTTAGATCCCTTGATATTCCAATGAAACAATTTGTTAATGAATTATCTCACTCTAGATACATGGTTGATCTACTTCTTCCTTCACATGTTTCTATGATATGTCTTTCATGTCCTTTCACCTGTGTAATTCCTCATTAGTAATACACTATAATTTTCTTGTGTCCACCATTAATGTCTCCAATGACTCGTGGATGACTTCTAATTTTGATTCTTTACTTGGGTGGTATTCCATGTTTCACAGTTTATAGTATCCCTGAAAAATAGGGATGGGGATAAAAATGGATCTGTGAATCCAATATCATCAGTATAAGGAGGAAACTCTAGCAATGCAAGTCAGTACCTTCTCTGCAACATTTACTCTTGGAGAGCTGCCTAGAGCACTGACAAGATAAGGGACTTCCCCAGGGTCTATGGCCAGTATGTTTCAGATGTGGTTTAGAGGCTGGCATTCTGGTAATGATAGCATGCTGCCACTGGAAGATTATTGGCATTAAAAAGATGTCCCTTGGGGCAGCTAGGTGGCGCAGTGGATAAAGCACCGGCCCTGGATTCAGGAGTACCTGAGTTCAAATCCGGCCTCAGACACTTGACACTAGCTGTGTGACCCTGGGCAAGTCACTTAACCCCAATTGCTTCACCCAAAAAAAAATGCCCCTTTCATACAAGGAGACACTTGAATTCCTTAAGTAATTGCATCATTTTCCAAAAGCATTTCAGCCCACTCTTTATCTTCTTCCACAATTTGGGGCACGTTGTTTATTTCCAGTGGCCGTACAAGATATGTAGATGATGGACCAATTCAATGGATTATCCCTCCACCTGAATATCACCATGTGAAAATAGACATTGTTCTTCTACTTGGTTAATCTTGTGTGGATAGTTAGGAGAAACTTTTAAATGATAGAGAAAAATTTGGCAATGGCTAGGGCTTGATGTCAGCAGCATAATATCATCACATCTGGAAGCTCCTATACAACCCCAGCTTTTGAAACTATACTAATGGCCTCTTCTAGGATTTTCTGATATTTAGAAAAGATGAGGTGACCCCTTAAGGGGCTGAATTGATTTAGAAGCTGCCATTTGTCAAGACATGTTAAAGAGAATATAAAATAGCTACTTCTAGCACAACAGCAAAATCTGTTCATTTATGCTCCCTGAGAGAAAGAAAACTCTTGGGAACCTGGTCTATAACCAGAGAAAAGTGAAAAACCAGCAGTCCCCCCTTTCAGAAAGGGCCAATAATATGGAAACCAAAACCAGTGTTAAGTTTTCAAAATCATGTCACCCTACTGCATCCAAATAAATATGAACTTACTAGTCCATTCAACAACCACACTTCCAATTTATTTTATTTGGTCTTAAAGTGGAAAGGGGGCAGGGGGGCAACTAGGTGGTGCATTCGATAGAGCACTGGCCCTGGATTCAGGAGGACCTGAGTTCAAATCTGGCCTCAGACACTTGACATTTACTAGCTGTGTGACCCTGGGCAAATCATTTAACCCCAATTGCCTCTTAAAAAAATAGTGGAGGGTGGTCTTCCTTCTTCTTAGTGTAGTACACTTGGATCAGAGATGCTTGGGCTTGGCTTGTCAATGTCAGTGAAATTTGTTCTTCCAAGAGGCCTAGTACTCTGCCTGCTACAGATGCCTTCTGCTAAGCAGGGTGAAAAGGAGAATGGTGATCAGCTGAGCCAAGTGAACAGATTCAAAGGTCCAGTAATAAGAGTTCACGTTCTACTGTTGCAAAATTCCTGAAGGCCTTCATTCTGAATGATCTATTAATACTCTGAACTGCTAAAAATAAAATCACCAAATACTTAAGAATGAGCTTACATTTTTTCCAACCCAATTACCTTATCAATGGGAGCTTTAGCATTAATTTTATTCTTTTCTTCTTCAAAGTGTAGTGCAAAGAATGACTAATCTCCTAGCACCCTGAAGGTAGGTATTATTATCCCAATAAACAAATGACTCACTCCATGTCTGTTCAGGTCTCTCTGCCTCCACTGGCCCCTCACTTCAGTTCCTCCTGTACTCTGCTGTCAGGATAATCTTTCTCAAACACGGTGAACAAGTCAAGTCAATAGGTATTTATTAAGCACCTGTGCTGCTAGGCACTGTGGGAAATAGAAAAGAAACAGAAGATCTGGTACCACCCCTGGAAGAATTTGCAGTCGGTGGAGGTGAGGAGTGTGTCTATGTGAAACACTAGGGAAAAAAATCCAAGGCAGTATATGATCAAGTGGAATGTGATATGGCAACCCACTATAATAAGAGCTTATGTATGGAGGAGGTGGAGTTTAAGCAAGGCCTTCAAGGAAGTGTAGGATTTGAATCAGCCAAGTGAAATGAAGAAGACATTCCAGACAGAGGGAAGCCCTTGAGAAAGAGCACCAATGCAAGATTGAACATGTAGGGAAGCATAAAGAAAGCAACTTGACTGGAGTGGAGGGTTCATGTTGGTGAGTACCTAGAGATAACATCATTCTCTGATTGTTTTAACTTCCTAGCTAAAATATAAGTTCCTTTGAGGGCTGAGTAAAATCCTGAGGACAAAGTAGGCATACTACCAACTGCCTACTTTGTACCTAATAAATGAAAGGGACTGGTTAATAAAGAAACTTGAATTAAGAGAAAGGATGTTCATCAGTAGGCAGCAGGAACTATTATACTTACTCTTTAGCAAAAGAATCATAGAATAAAATATAATTTTTATAAGATTAATTGAGACAAAGTCATTAGGAAGGTGTGATAGTAGAAGTTGGACTTACAGGTTGAAAGGAAAGGTTCATAAGATTTAGTGCTGGAAGAGACTAGATGGTTGAGGTCACCTATTTCAACATCTTTATTTTATAAAGAAGAGACCCAAAGTACTGAGAAATTAAATCACCTGCATGAAGCTAAGCAGCTATTAAATAGTAGAGCTAGGATTAGTGCTCCCTTCAGTAGCACATATACTAAAACTGGGACGATACAGAGAAGATTAGCATGACCCCTGAGCAAGGATGACACGAAAATTCATGAAATAGAGATAGGATTAGAACCCAGGTCCTCTACTTGCAAATCTAATGTTCTTTCTGCTATAGCGTGTCTTTGAGCTTGAATTTCAAGGAGAAATCACAGCATTTTAGAGCTGGAGGAGAGCAGAAAGATCCTCTAGTCTAAACTGATCATTTTCACAGATGAAAATAGGTAGCATAATCTGATAAGCATAAAATTGTAATAAAATCAGGATTTGACAGTTTATAAAGTACTTTCCTTTAAGATTTCTAAGATAGGGAGTGAAAATATCTCTCTTTCCCCAATTCCATTTTCAGATGGGGAAACTGAGCCTGAGAGGTTAAATATCTACACTTAGTCACACAGATTGGAACTTGAACCCAATTCTTCCGATATGGGGAACTACATAAGGAAAAACAAAGCACTGGGGATGAACCAGATATATATATGCAAAGTAATAATGACTGAAATGGAGGGTGTGTAATAGATGTAGAAAACAAAGCTGGGTGAGTAGGGAAGGGGAAGGACTGGATTAATTAGCCAATTCATTGTGTTATTAGACAACAGCATAAGAATTTTATTGTAGATAATATTATACATTAGTGAAGTTTATATTATGTACCACCAGTCTCTCCATTTTGTACCTGTGATAGTTTTAGACCTGGTCTTGAGACCACCACAACAGTCTGCCCTGGAGGGAGACAGTAGCTTATAGAATCTATGCATGGAAACCTGATAGCCTTGAGGCTATCAATTTTTTTTAAATTTTTTTATTTTTGGTGAAGTAATTGGGGTTAAGTGACTTGCCCAGGGTCACACAGCCAGTAAATTGTCAAGTGTCTGAGGTTGGATTTGAACTCAGGTCCTCCTGACTCCAGGGCTGGTGCTCTATCCACTGTGCTACCTAGCTGTCCCCATCAATTTTTTAAATAAATATTTTTATTTAAAGTTTGAGTTTCAAATTCTATCCCTCCTTCCTTCTCCCTCCCCCCTCCCTAAGGCAGTAAGCATTCAGATATTGGTTATACATGTGTAGTTATTTAAAACGTTTCCATATTCGTCATTTTGTATAAGAAAAATTGAATGAAAGAAAAAAATGAAAGAAAGTGAAAAATACCATGCTTCAGCCTGTATTCAATCGATATCAGTTCTTTCTTTGGAGGTGCGTCGTATACTTCACCATCAGTCAATTATTAATATAAATTTTATCTTAATAATAACAATACCGGCTTTCTGTAGTGCTTTAAGGTTTATGAAGCTCTTTACATGTTCTTGCATTTGATCCTTATGAAAAACAGCAGTAGATAAATGGTATTATTATACTCATCTTATAGATGAGGACGCTAAGGCTTCGAGAAGTTAAATGGACTTGCCCAGTTTCATATGAGGAATAGGTGTCTGAGGAAGAATTTGAACTAGGCTATTCTTAACTCCAAGTCTGATACTTGATCCACTATACTCCTGCCTGCCTGCCTAGTTCTCTATTTGTTCAATATGTTCACAACCTTGATTGTCAGTTCTTAAAGGGTCATAATAGCACCTTATGAACCCTTCTCCAGGTTCCAGTACCATGCCTATTTGTATAGTGGATGTTATAAACTTACTGAATGCTAGGATGAGTGAATTTGACCTATTCAATATCATATTCACCAACAAGGTATATAAGGAAAATTCTCGTGGCAAACATTATTTTAATAAAAAATTTCTAACCAGAATAATCTATTTTGTTTGTTTTATTTTGTTTTCTGATCCCTTAGGTCGCTATCTGGAATTTCATTAAGAGAAAAATCCTAGGGGCAGCTAGATGGCGCAGAGGATAGAGCACTGGCCCTGGATTCAGGAGGACCTGAGTTCAAATCTGACTTCAGACACTTAATACTTACTAGCTATGTTACCCTGGGCAAGTCACTTAACCCCAATTGCCTCACCCAAAAAAAAAAAAAAAAGGAGAAAAAACCCTTCTGAATTTTTCTGATAAAAGGAGTATGAACTTTTTTTAGTAATAATGGCTAAATTGGAGCTTAACATTTCTTCCAAAATTTAGCAATAAGACTAGTAAACTGACATCTTATTTTGAGCACAAAAGTATCCAAAGTAAGACATGAATAATTTTAGACAGAAGGATCATGACCAACCTGTCTAATTTCATAGAGGTCCAAGGATTTCAATAAAAGGGACCATTAGCTTAAATATGGTTTTCCAAAGTAAAATTTAAAAAAAAATTTATTTAAAATAAAATATTTTTTAATCCAAAAAAAGAATAGCAAGAGGGAGAAATCAGACTTCTCAAGTTATCCTTCTTGGAAACTGTCAAATAGCAGGTAAAAAAAATCTTCAATCCAAATATCTCTGATAAGAGTCTGATATCCAAAATATGTAGGAACTAACAAATAAGTGATGATTAGGAATAAATTACCAATGGATAAGGTGTCAAAGGACATAAACGGTTCTTAAAAGATTTGCAGGGTATTAATAACTATATGAGGAGTATTCCCAGCATAAGTACCTGACCTTGAAGCCAATACAACCTCTATTCAAATCCTAGTTCTACGGCATACTGGTTATGTGACCCTGAGCAAATCACATAACCTCACTGAGACAATCAGTTTCAGAGAAAAGGAGTTTCCTTACCTGGGAGTTTCCAATTGTTAGCCTG
This sequence comes from Dromiciops gliroides, assembly GCF_019393635.1. Lineage (NCBI taxonomy): Eukaryota > Metazoa > Chordata > Mammalia > Microbiotheria > Microbiotheriidae > Dromiciops > Dromiciops gliroides. The sequence goes on along the minus strand of NC_057864.1, from coordinate 345,892,091 downwards.
CATCAATATCCCATAACAATGTGAAAGAGTTTTCCAAATCATTAAAGATAAAACAATTGCAAATCAAACATCTCTGAGGTCCCATCTCTTACATAATCAAATGGACAAAAAGAATGAAATAGCCTATGCTTATAGAAGCTGCAGAAAGACAGGTGCACAAATTTACTTTGAGTAAAGTAGTAAATTGTTCCAATCATCCTAGAAAATAACTTGGAATTGTGATTTTTTAACTGACTAAAATATCCCTACCCTTTGACTCAGAGATCCCACTGCCAAGAATATAGTCCAAGGAGAAAAATTAAAGACAGAAAGTTTCCATATACACCAAAAATTTTATAGAAGCACTTTCTGGCAAAAAAACTGGAAACAAGTATAGTAGGTACCACTTGATTGGATAATGGCTAAACTAATTGTATTCCAAAAATATAAATGGAATATTACTATGCTATAGCAATGAATATGAAGAATACAGTGAGGCATGGAAAGACATAAATTATAGAGAATGAAAGAAATTAATATACATCATGATATAACAATATGATGGAAGGGACAAAAATTGCTGTATTTCAGTTTATATGGAACTTTTCCAAATTTATAAGAAGAAATATGAGTTATAAACAGCCATACAAAAAAAGTTATAAATCACTAATAACTAAGCAAATGCAAATTAAAGAATCTCTGAGATTCTGCCTAATAGCCATCAGACTGGCAAAGTTGATAAATTAGAAAATGTCAATTGTTTTAAGAGCTACAGGACAACAGACATATTAATGCATTATTTGTGAAGGGAATTGGCCCAGTCATTCTGGAAAGGAATTTGAAATTATGCCCAAAAGAGTCATTAAACTGGTTATCCTTTGACCTACCAATACCACTACAAGGGTTTTAACCCTAGCAAAATCAAAGAAATAGAAAAAAAAGGACTTATATGTACAAAAACATTGACAGCAACACTTTTTACAGAAACAAAGAACTGGAAACTAAGAGTACCATTCATTTGGAGGAATTGATGAACAAATTATCGTATTCAAATTAATGATGCTATAAGAAATGATAAATTTGATGGTTTGAGAGAAACCTGGGAAGATTTATATGAAATTATGCACAGTTTAGTCAGTAGAATCAGGAGAATAATTGATAAGCTAATAACATTGTAAAATAGAACTTTGAAAGACTTTAGAACCCTTAACAATGCAGGATTCTAAAGGACATATGAAGAATGCAACCTATCGTTTGACAAAATGATAATGGACTCAAGATGCAGATTCAGACATATATGTTTTTAGATGTGGCCAATATGGAGAATCCATTTCACTTGACTATGAGCATTTGTTATAAGGATTTTACTTTTCTATTTCTTTGGTTAAGGAATTGAGGTTGGGAAGTAGAGAAAATAGAGGTTTATAAATTGGAAAAATAAAATAATTTTTTAAGTTATGTTAATTTGTCCCAGAAGAAGAGATTTTTAAAAGTCAAACTCTGTCCTTATATTGAAAAAAGTTCATGGATATGAAATTGCAGATACTTCAGGCTCAGTTGATACATTGGTATCATTTGCTGAATTGTTTCTTTTTCTTCTCTTTTAATTTTTTTTTTGTACAAGAGTTAACTAACTTGCTAGGTAGTAGAAGGGGAGGAATATATTTGGAAATGAAAAGTGATAAAAACAACAGAATTAAATTATAGAAATAAGTTACCCTTCTCAACTAGCTACCAGGGCAACCCTAGGGAAATTGTACTGTGAATTAATGAGATGTAATAGAAAGAGTATGAGACTAATACCAGCTCTGTTTGGCCTTGCTGTATGACCTTGAACAAGTCACTTACCTCTTTGAGTGGGCTTCTGTTTCCTTACCTATAAAAGTAGAGATATGGACTGTGAATGACCTCTAAAGTCCCCTCTGAGATATGACATTCTTATTCCATGAAATTAGGTATTATTGAGGCTGACACTGTCAGCTATGTGATTCTTTCCTTCCATTTTCTTTTTTCATTAAAAATATAATTAAAATAACATTGGTATGCTAAAGATATAATATGGCTAGACAGGAATTTATCTTTTCCTGCTCACTCTGTTCTTTTGAGATAAAGCTATCAAATGATAGGCAGCAGAGCCATTCAGATCTCAAGTTGTATATCTTCTTCTCCCTGGCAATAATCTTTCACTTGAATTGATTGAGAGGAAATGATGTGATTGCTCCATATTGTCATTTACTTTGGATATTGTTGAACAGTTTCCAACTTGTTCATTTTATTCTCTATGTGCAGCACCTAATCATATAACACAAGTCTTTTTTCCTAAATCTTTGCACAGGCCTAAAAGTTTGAGATCATTTTCTTTTTAATTGATGGGTGGAGAACATTCCTTCAACATGTGTGAGAACCAGTTGACTTTTTATTAACCAATGTGAATCGATATATCACCACTTGCTCATGGGTGGTTTCTATGTTTTGGTCTATACAGATTGAAGAAGTCCTGAAGATTGATGGAGGGCCATGCTATTCAAACAGCAGGCGTTGCTGAGACAGAAGCTCTTTGTGCTGGGAAGTCTTGCTATTGGAAGTCTTCTATATCTAGTTGCCAGAGTTGGGAGCTTGGATAGGTAGGTTGACTATACTACACATACACACATATGCATTTAATTAATGTGTGTATATGCATTACACACATGTGCATTTATTCACATACATGTATTATGTATATACATGTGTGTATATTCGTGTGTTTGTATGCTATGAAGTCAATATTGATTTATGCTTCTATTTGACATCTTTTTAAGCATGTCCATTTGTTTTCTTTGTCCAAAATTTCCATGAAATATACCTTCTGCAATTCTAAATTTGATTGAGCCTTCCTTTGGGGCAGGAAAGAAAAGGGGAAAAAAATTTCAAGTAACCCCTCAAGCCCTGATATTTGTCCATATGCATTTGTATTCTGCAGGCACTGGCACTTTTTTTTAAAAGGAACATAAGACAGTGTACAGTAAAAATGTTATTCCAGGAGCTCATTCTGGTCTGCATGCATCTGTGTATTGACCTGTAGCCTTAGCAAAACAGTGATGATGTATTTATGTATCATCTTCTCCAAATTTATGAGCGGGCAATTAATGTGTTACCATAATAGTTAAAATTATGTATGAGCCTGCAAAGGAACTCGTCAAGTTTGGAAATCCTATTGCACTTGAAAGATGGCTGCAGGCTTGGAGAATTTTAACTATGTTAATTAGCTCCAGCTTTCAATCAGACTCTGAATGCACCAGGCGAGGTGCCTATCTCTCTGAGAGATTACCCTGAGAGTCCTGGAAAATCCAAAGAGAAGAAATTAGTAGAGAGCAAGGATGTGTCTCTGAGCAGGCAAACATGTGAAATGCTATCAGGGATGTGAGAGTCCCAACACTACCAAATGGCTTCACACTGAATAACTTATGAAACTCCTGGATTCTCAGAGATAGGGGAAGAACAGAGAAGCTAATTTCTGAAATAAGAATAAACCTAGAGAAACGAGGGTCCCCAAAGGTTAAGGAAATATTAGTTGGAATAGACAAGCTGTGCCAATTTCACTTCTTGACTCTGTAAGATACATTTCTTCCACTAGAAAGATTGAAGTTCTGAATTCCTGCTGCTTCCTCCACTAACCCAGCAGCCATTGTTCCTGAAAATGCAGCAGGGCTTAAAATTGAAATGACAGCCAACTTTCAGCTTTCCTTCTCTAACCAGGACCTGGAACCAGACCTATATATCTGAGTCCTCAAAGTCTAAGCAACAAATACTTTAAGATTATCCAGCCAGAGCAGAGGCTGAGATTCTTTTGAATTGTATCATGAGTCCTTTTGACAATTTAATTCCAAATGCCTAACTAGGCTCACCACTAATTAAAAACAAGTCATGGCTAGTGATCCCATGAGCTACTAAGGGACAGTAGTTTCACAAGCTGATGCTTGGATACCAATAAAATAGTATAACCTGAAGGTTGGCTCTCTAGCTACATCATTGCTTTCTAATTATTAGTTGCCCCTAATAATTTGCCCTTTTCTCCAGTCTCTATCTCTTTTTTCCCCTGATGCAAATAAATCTGATCTTTTTATAAAGGTTTGTAGTGCTTAAGGGGCTTCTCTAGAAATTTTCTGCTTGGAAGTATGGCAAGATTATGTCTAAGCCCTGGGAGTGGTGAAGTTTCTCAGACGGTGACTTTTACTTTCCTATCTATCAGTAATCTAGGTCACCACATCCCCATAGTGTATTTATTTATACTATAAATATAAACATATAGTGTTAGAGTACCTACATCCTGAAATATTTTCTTTTAATAAAATATAATACTATGTTAGTGTCTCCTCCATGGCCTCTAAGTGGACCGACTTTTCTATTCACCCATTCACCATAGGATTCAGAGTATGACAAGACTTTGGGGATCATCTAATCAAACCCCTCATTTTCAGATGTTGAAATCATTTTCCAAAGTCACATAGGTAGGTAGGTAGTGTTAGTTATTAGCAAACTCAAGATTTAAATTTAGACCTCTAACTTCAAATCTAGTGCTCTCTTCCCTATGCCAAACTACCCACTTACAGACAGAGGAAAAGTGAGTAACATCTAAATGTTTGTCTTTTGAGAGCAGCAATTAAAGGAAGAAGAGCTCTGTAGAGGCTTTACATTACCACAGTGACGAGAAACTTCATTCAGTAGGATTTAATTAAATGTGCTTGTATGGCCAACATTATCTCCTCTTGAAAAAGAGGCTTAACCTGATTTGTTAGGTTAACTTGGGAAAATTAAGACTGAATTTCAGAAATGTACCATGCCCTCAGGATGAGGCAATTATTGGATTATAGGATCATAGGGTTAGAGCTGGAAGAAATTTTAGAGTCAATCAGTCAATAATCATGTATGTGTTTACTAGCCAGACACACTTCCTACAGATCCAAAGAAAGGCAAAAAAGCATGATTCCTGCCTGCAAGGAACTCACAGTCTACAGGAGCATACAGAATATAAACAACTATGTAAAAACAAGATACACACAAAGTAAATAGAAGATAAATTCGGAAGTAAGGAAGTAGCCAAGGGAAGATACTGGGAAAGGCCTCCTGCAGAAGGTGGGACTTGAAATGAGTCTTGAGGGAAGTCAGGAAACAGAAGTAAGAAGGGAGAGAGAATTCCAAACATGGGAGACAGCCAATGAAAAGACACAGAATGGGAGAGAGCATGTCTTGTGTGAGGAACATAGAGTGGAATAGAGAATATAAAAAGACTAGAAAGGTAGAAAGAGGCCAGCCTGTGCAAGGCTTTAAACATCCCTTAATAATTATCTAGGCCAATTGCCTCATTTAATAGTTGCAGATGCTGAGACCTGGCAAGATAAATTAATTAGCCGTAGGTCACATAGGTGCAAAGCAGCAAGGTAAGAATTTGGATCCCTGTCTTTTGGCTTTTGATTCAGTCCTCTTTCCATATTACCACCCACATTTGCCATACCTGGCAAAATTGTTGATCTGATTAATTTGTTTCACCTACCATTTGTAAAGTGTCTGTTATGTTCACTGACCAGTGCTTGTCTGAGGGACATATGCAGTCTCTGTTCTGGAGAAGCTTCATTTAGTAGAGAGAGAGAAGAAACATGAGCACAAATGTCTATGCCATGAAGTAGACTGTGCTTAATGTGTGGGAGAGCTCAATGATAAAGTGTTAGGAAATAAGGTCATATGATCTCTTTAACAGTGATCATAACCTCTTGCTTCTGCAAAAGTTCGTATTCATTTTGCACAACTTCCTAAGCAGAAACTTTCCTTCTATACTGCATCCTTGTAGTTAGTTTGGATACTCTTAGAAATATCAGCTATTTAATAATAATAATAATAACAGCAATAATAATGAATAGTAACAACAACAATACCTTCCCATGTGGCTGCAAAACTCACAAGTGTGGATTGAACAAGATTAAGATCTAATTGGGAAATGCTTGACAAAACAAATAAAAATCTAATAGAACATAGATAATGATCATTTGTGTTTTACTAAATCAATATACTATCCTGATTGGGGGGAGGGAAAAGAAAAAAGGAGGGAAAGAAATTTACATGATAACCTTATTATATATTTAAAAGAAATAGGGGCAGCTAGGTGGCATAGTGGGTAAAGCACTGGCCCTGGATTCAGGAGGACCTGAGTTCAAATCTGGCCTCAGCCACTTGACACTTACTAGCCATGTGACCGTGGGCAAGTCACTTAACCCTCATTGCCCCACTAGATAGATAGATAAAAGGAACAGCAAGTTGTACATAATAGATTTGCAGTTTCGTGTCCAATCATCTTTTTATTATGCTGTTATAGAAATGTTTGTTTTATTCCATAAATTAAAAATAAAATAAATATTTTTAAAAGGAAATGAGTTAAATTTCCCCTATACACCAGCTTAGGTGGTATTGCTCCAAATTTGTTATTCATAAAGTGAGAGACATGGAGCCATCCAGCTCCAAATGTGGATGACTTGATGCCAAATTTGCACAGGTACTCAATGAAACCTGCTAAGCATGCTGTTGAAAGTTGAGCTTACCTTAACATTCATATTTTGAGGCTCAAGAGGCCTCATGGCAGTGAATAGAGAACCAGTCTTGAAGCCAAAAAGACTTGAGTACAAGTCCTGCCTCTGACACATACTCTATGTGTGAACCTGGGTGAATCACTTAAGTTAAGATGGCATATGATTGGGGCAGCTAGATGGCACAGTGGATAGAGCGGATAGAGTGGATAGAGACTCCGGCCCTGGAGTCAGGAGTACCTGAGTTCAAATCCAGCCTCAGACACTTAATACTTAACTAGCTGTGTGACCCTGGGCAAGTCACTTAACCCCAATTGCCTCACTAAAAAAAAAAAAAAAAGATGGCATATGATTTAGTAAAACACAAATGAACGTTATCTGTGTCCTGTTATGTTTTTATTTATTTTGTTCAACATTTCCCAATTACATCTTAACCTGATTCAGTCTACACTTGTGAGTTTTGCAACCACATGCAGACCCAAGTTTATACCTCTACTGTGGACAACTCTCTAAGATCCTAAGTTGTAGAAGAAAAGCCATTCTTCATTGGTAGAGTCCAGTCAGTCAGGTAATATTTATTAAGCTCTTACTATGTATGTGGCAGGCACTTTGCTAAGCACTAGAGATATAAAATCTGGCAAAAGACAAAACTGCCCTGAAGAAGGTTATAGTCCAGTGGAGGAACTTACAGGCTAATAGTTCCTGTCCTCTATACTGAATCACAGGGTCTAAGGGGGGAAAAACCTTTAATCTCTTTAGGTAAGTAAAGAGAGACAAAGAATACCATATACCTCTCTGCATGTCCGTAGGTTCAACTCTGTCAGGTTTACATGTACTGGAGAGCTTAGTAATTTTTAGGGAGCAAGTTGTTACAGATAATCGAAGATGAGGCCCAGGATTGTTGTTTGGTTTTTAGTATTTTTTGATTAGTCAAAGCTTTTTAGAGTGCTCAAATGCCAAAGAAGTGCAAGGAAATTGAGCATCCCAAAAACACTCATCAAAAGATTTTAAATCTGCCACATTTGCACATTTTCCAAACGATACCAACCAGTAAGCTGTTTAAAAAACCATTAATATGACCGATGTTGTTTGTCCATCTTTCACTGTAAGCACGCCGTAGTCAATTAGGTGCCTGGTGAATAAAAAAAAAAAAATTTAAGGAGCAATAATAAAAAAGAAGTTCATCAATTATATGTGCTCTATTTAATATTAGGTTCCCTAAAATAAAATTCCTCTAACATATGCTCAACTGTGGATTTCAGCAGTCTGAGAGGTTGGTGGGTTTCTTGTTTTGGCTTGGGTTTTGTGTATTGAAAAATTTTTGCTCATTCTATCTGGCTAGAAAACCAGAAAAATGAAGAGTTGGTTGCAATGATCACCTTAAAGTCTCCATTTGTTGCTTGCAGGCTACAGCCCATTTGCCCAATTGAAGGTCGATTTGGAGCCCGCGGTCAAGCTGAGATCCCACTCCGGGCACTGCAATTCAAACGTGGCCTTCTCCACGAGTTCCGGAAAGGCAACGCCAGCAAGGAGCAGATTCGACTCCACAATCTAGTCCAGCAGCTCCCCAAAGCTATCATCATTGGGGTGAGGAAAGGAGGCACCAGAGCTCTACTTGAGATGCTGAATCTCCATCCTGCTGTGGTCAAAGCTTCACAGGAAATCCACTTTTTCGATAATGATGAGAATTATGCCAAGGGCATTGAATGGTACAGGAAGAAAATGCCGTTTTCATACCCTCAGCAAATCACCATTGAGAAGAGTCCTGCCTATTTTATCACAGAGGAGGTACCAGAAAGGATTTACAAAATGAACTCATCCATCAAGTTGCTGATCATTGTCAGGGAACCCACAACAAGAGCTATTTCTGATTATACTCAGGTGCTAGAGGGGAAGGAGAGGAAGAATAAAACCTATTACAAATTTGAAAAGCTGGCAATAGACTCCAATACCTGTGAGGTGAACACTAAATATAAGGCTGTGAGGACCAGCATCTATACAAAACATCTGGAGAGGTGGCTGAAATACTTTCCAATTGAGCAGTTTCACATAGTAGATGGAGATCGGCTCATTACAGAACCACTGCCAGAACTCCAGTTAGTGGAGAAGTTCCTCAATCTTCCTCCCAGGATCAGTCAGTACAATTTATACTTCAATGCTACAAGGGGGGTTTTACTGTCTGCGGTTTAACATTGTCTTTAACAAGTGCCTGGCAGGCAGCAAGGGACGCATTCATCCAGAGGTAGATCCCTCTGTAATTACCAAATTGCGCAAATTCTTTCACCCTTTCAATCAAAAATTCTACCAGATCACTGGGAGGACATTGAACTGGCCCTAAATGAATATATCCTACAACACTGTTTGTTGCACCAGGAGGGACACAATGTCTTCTTTAGATTCAAATATGCACTTTTCCAAAACACAGCTACCCGTCTTTTTTTTTCTTCACTCCATGAATACTTGTACATATGCAGTGTGTGACCAAATATACAGTGGGACCCACTTTTTTCTACTAAAAAGTAAACTGAAAACAATTTAATCTCTACATAGTTGTATCTTTTTTTAGGCTATTTAGAGAAAGAAGAGGTGGTGTTTGGGTGGGGGGAGGTAAAATGAATTCAACTCTTCTTCAAAGAGTTAGTCTTCCTTTGACTCAAAGTTTGTCACTAGCCATTTTCATAGATCTAAGCCAAATGATTAATGTGTGAGAATATACAGCTGGTTGTGAAGCTTCAGGATAGATCAGGAAGGATAGGATGAAGTACACTTATGATATGCATTTTTTCTAAGGGAATACTGGCTATTTAATTCAAATGCTGAATTAGTGCCGTGAAACTGGGTCATACCATTTTCATCTTATTTCCAAGAATGTCTTATCTCATAACAATTTGTCATCGTTCCAAAGTTCCCGTGGTGAGTTTGCACTATTGTTTTCTCGTATGAACTATCGTGTCACCTGTAGCATGTCAATCACATGTCCAAGAGTCCAATCTTTTACCTTCTATGTTTTACGTCAGCAAAGAGAAATGTTGTGTACATACTGTATATTGCCTGTAAATACTGGTTTCACAATAAGTAATTCTATTTTGTAAACTGAATATGGCTATTTAATTTATTGTGGAAATTAAATTTATTGTGGTATTTAAAAAGGGAATGGATTAAAACAACTACACGTGAACTTTCCTTTCAATTTCTTTGCCCATACCTCCTGCTGGCTCCCTAGGCTATCAATGTGTGTCTGCAGATGAGAGGGTATACGAACTGTGTACACTCCTCCTTTTAATTTTTGTACCCTTGAGGAAAAGTATTTATGAAGTGAAGCAAGGTATATTTAAAACCCTCAACCATCTGGAAATCAGGTCTAATAACCATCTCAGAGAACACTAGTGCTACAACAATTAATTCATTCCCTTGAATCTGCTTCCCACCCCACCCCACCCCCCCCCCCACCCCCACCCCCCCCCACCCCACCCCCCCGCCCCATGCTAGAAGAGCAACAAGGACCATGTGAATAGAGCCCAGGCACCATGTTAACAACAAAGCACTTTCCTGGATGCTCTAATCAAAATCAGCCTGGCAGAGAGATTAGATCAAATAAGTTAAGACCATTTCTACAGTCTGTTTAGACCAAAAGCTGCTGATGTTTCAGAAAGGAAGGTGGGATTTCAGTGTTCACTCTTTGAAATGAAAATATATTAGGCTGTTCAAAAATGATCAAGTTGCAGGCAGTGTAGTTATTACCAGCATCAACATATGGCTCATTTTTTCCATCCAGGGAAATGAATGCTAAATTGCATGTCTTACAAACATTAGACATACTGTATTATGCTTAAATATGTATCAGAGAAATAAGGAAAGAGGAGTAAACAAAAACAAATGACATTTCCATTGTTTCAAAAAATATATTAGATTTGTTGTTGTTTGTCCTTCATTCTCGAAGAGGACCATGATAACAGGGTGGTGTCATGACTTGCAGTGAATTGGATTTAAGTGAGGAAGGGCTCTGCAAAGTCACCAACTTCACTCTCTCCTCCAGAGCCATCAGGGTCCGGTGGCAAGATATACATCAGGACAATTGGAGATGACCCCAGATGTTTAAGGCAATTGGGGCTAAATGACTTGCCCAAGGTCACACAGTTAGTAAGTGTCTGAGGTGAGATTTGAACTCAACTCCTCTTGACTTTAGGGCCAGTGCTATATCCACTGTGCCACCTGCCCAGCTGCCCAGGATCTTAGATTTAGAGTCAAAACATGAATACCACTCCCCAAATAGCTAGCATCATCATTTTCCAAACTGCTGTAACTTTTCAGTCTTAAGTCTCTTCTCCAACCCCCATCCTCTATAAAACTATCACCTTCTCCTTTGTTCTGGGAATTGAAGTTTAGACTTCTCCCGGCCATACTTCTATGTGCCGAATAATAAAAACTTTTTATTTAAATTTTGAAAATAAAACAGATATTAGAGGCTCTAACTTCCTTCTTTTCCAGATAAGGACACTAAGGCCCATAGAATTCAAGTGACTCACCAAATGTCATACAGTTAATAAGTGGCAAAGGAAGAATTTGAATCCAAGTCCTTAGACTCAAGCTCCAGGACTCCTTTCATTGCACAATTATATCTCTATCAAAAGGTATACAAGAACTGATGTTTTAGAGAGCATGGACCAAGAGCACAATTGTAGGCACTACAGAAATAAGTAAATTATAATGATGTGCCTCTAGGCAATAATAAGTTTGGAGTTCCCCAAGGGATGCTCATCCTATTCTATGATTTAACAACAGGGATTTTATAAATAAGTGGCTTTTCCTTCTCTAGTTGTAATCCACATTGCTAGTCTAGTCATGACATTTTAAGTCATGTATACAAGTCTAATTAGCAACAGATGCTGTTCCTCTCAGGGTGAGAATAGACATGCCACTCAGCACACATATGTAAGGCTTACACTCTGTATTGTGCTAGAAGGATTGAGGTGAGATTCCAAGATCTAATCTATAAGGGAATTTTCCTCATGAGCCATAAACAAAATCAGATTGAAAGAACATAGAGCCAGATTCTGCCCATACTTAAACATAGGAGAACTATTTTTGAGCATGGAAACCTTCTGGGTGTTCCTTGTTTAATCTGGGAATCCACCTTTCATCCTTTCATGCTCCACCAATCATCCTCCTGCATTCCAGAAAAACAGGGCTTAGCTACCTATTGCCATAATCATAAAAGGATTTTCAAAAGTTTACTGGGAAATACTTAAGAACCAGTTGTCTAAGTAAAAAGGAAAAGACAATGCAAGCATGACAAATTGTTTAGTTTACTCGCCATTATTAATCTTTTCTCCATCATTTTTTAAGTCTAGACAACAACAAAAAATCAAGCCCTGATTTGTAGTGTTTATCAATTTCCAACATATAAATGCTCAGAATGAAATTTAACAATGAACCCTCATGAGCCAGTAAGAACTGGCTCCAGCACACCCCTGATTTTTGATCTCCATTTCCTATAATAGAACAGCAATATGGCAAAAATAACTAACATGCCAGTCTTGAATACAGAATAGACTTTAGTCTTACTTTTGACAAATCCTTCAATTTCTTGGTGCCCTCAGAAGTTCCTAAGACTACAAGTTACAGAAAAGTTGTCAACTTGGTTACTTAGAGGGAGTTTCTTCACTTGCAAATTCCTTATAGCAGTGCATCAAAACATGAAATTCTATACTAGTAAACTGAAGGTAAGAATATCTCAGTGAGTTCACTGTCACAGGAGGTCTTCAATAAGTGGTCAGATGATCACTTGTGAGAAATGTTATGAGATTCCTGTTCAGGTGTACTTAGACTATCAGCTAGGTAGCACAGCATATAGAGCACTGGCCCTGAAGTTGGGAGGACATGAGTTCAAGTCTCACCTCAAACACTTATTAGCTGTGTGAACCTGAGCAATTCACTTAATTCCAATTGCCTTAAAACTTCTAGGGCCATCTCCAGTCATCCTGATATATATATATCTTGCCACTGGACCCAGATGGCTCTGGAGGAGAGAGTGAGGTTGGTGACCTTGCACAGACCTCACTCACTTAAATCCAATTCATTGTAAGTCATGATATCACCCCAATGTCATGGTCCTCTTAGAGAACAATGGACAAATGACAACGATGTTAGACTAAATCACTGATGTCAAACTCAAAGAGAAATAGGGGCCCTTAATATGTCCATAAGGATCCCTGATAATTGCATATTGACTTAATTTTTAAATGTAATATTACTATGTTTATTGCATATTTATTTTGTTAAATATTTCCCAATTCCATTTTAATCTAGTTTAGTACATATTTATGAGCATTGCAGGCAAATGTGGCCCCTGTATTTGACATCTCTGGACTAAATAATATCTAAGGTCTTCTCCAATTCTAAGATTCATAAGTCTGTGAAACAACTACCTGAGTACAAAATTAGGCTTTTTGAAAATAGCATTCCCTCTTTGAGACCACCAAGATGCTAGCTGAGTCAGTACTGTTTTTGATCTTGTTACTTCACAGAATCCTAGCACAGAATCACATAGTTGAAGCCCTTGACCTCATTTGTGTGATCTCGGTGAATATACAGTTTCACCTAAGACACAATTATATCCTTTTTCTCAGAAATTCAAACAGGGTAGGAAAAATTTGAAATGTTCTGACTCATGTGGCATAAAGGTTCTAGAACCATAAGGGACCTTAAAAGTCATCAGTCCAATCCCCTCATTTTCTAGACTAGGAAACTGAGGCCCAGAGAGGAAAAATGGTGTGCTCTCAGTCACACAGGTAGTAACCGCCAGAGATGATTTTTTGACTCTAGGTCTTATCACATTGTACCAAGCTGCCTATTATCCACTAGAGATTTTCAGGATGCTTATTTAGCAAAGCATTTCTTGCTAAGGGTGAATTGGAATATGGAACCACAAAATTTATAAACAAACCTTAGTGAAACCTTCAAGTTATTATAGTAGCATCCATAGGAAGATATGTAATAAGTTGCTCTTTAGGTCTGTGTGACCCTAAGCATGCTATTTAGCCTGTCCATGCCTCAGTTCCCTTATCTGCAAAATGAAACGCTGAATTGTATCTTCTCTATGGTCCCTTCAGCTCTAAATCTATTAACAGAATCCTCCAACCTACTTTGTAATCCTAGATGACCTTGGAAACCATGTGACTATATACAGAATGCCAGAAACATCAGATAAAAAGAGAAAATTTCAGAATCACAGATTATTAGAACTGGAAGAGACCTTAGACATGCTCTACTCCAGAGGTTCTTAACTGAGAATCTGTGAACTTGTTTCTTTAACATTTTAATAACTGTATTTCAATATAATTGGGTTTCCTTTATAATCCCATTTGTTTGATTAATTATAAAACAATACAGGAGCCCACAGGATTCACCAGAATGCCAAAAAGTCCATGAACCCAGAAAAGATTAAGAATCCTCATGGCTGGTCCAACATTCTTTTATAGATAAGGAAACTAAGTTCCAGAGAAGAGAGTGATTCTACCATACTCAGCAGCACTTGGATCCTGCCTAGGAATGAATGTCTCCAAATTCAATACTCTTTCTAATATGTCAAGCCAAGTCATCTTTATGATTCCAAATATCTATATAACTAACTCCTCTCTCACTATTTAAAAGACTGAGTGGGCATCCTGGAGCTATAATCTGTTAGACTTTCTCTAGTTGAAAAGGGGTTGACAAATAATAAGGGAAAGACAGGGTAAATGGGACTGGTTTGATTATAGTGACAGCTTAAGAGAGAAAAATGAAAAAGATTACTTCTAAAAACAAAAAACTTAGCAGCTCTATCAGTTCTAGGCTAAAACTCCAGTTTAAGTAGCTCTCATCCTGGGTATTTCATCATGGGAAACATTTAAAGCAGCTTCTTAAAATCTAGATTAATTTTTCAGTGTCATATTTTAATAGTGAAAAGGGTTTTTTTTTTTCTTTTTTTGTTGTTTTTTATCTACTCTTGCATTGTGATGTATACTCAAGTGGTGTTACTTGCATCTTGTTATTCCATTTGAAGGTCACCATGACACTAGTTATAGTTTTGAGCATTGTCAAAGACTGAAAAATTAGAGACTATTCTAGATTATACTGTTACTACTATTACTACCAGTTCTATTGATTCTTATATTTTTATATACTGAGCATTTGTAATCTGAACAGAAGAGGAACCTTCATACAAGCTAAGCAAAGAACACTTCAAAATTTTCCTCTTAATAATTTCAATACAGTAAAATCTCACTAATTTGGCCTAACCAGCAGAATTCAGTCTGAATTAAGAAACGTTTTTATATAAATTCATTTTAATTGCTTTTAAGTAACATAAATGGTGCTAACAAAGTGTTGAAAAGACTCTTTGAGACTTGCTTTAATACGTAAATTTAAAGTACCTGCAATAAACACATTGTATTTATGCAAATTGTTGTATAAAATGCTTCAAAATAGTTTTCTCTAAATCAAGTTAAATGGGCCCCTTTCAATAATGTTTCTTTAGGAAGACTGGTTTTATAAGAACAGTGAACATGGGATTGGAAAGCTTGGATTCAGGGTCTCTCTCCAGTACTTGTGACCTAAGGCAAATCATTTAATATTTCTGTCTGTTTCCTCATCTAAAGTGATGATGGTAGTTCTATTTAAGTCGCTTTGGTTCATATGGGATCGCAGAATCACTGAATGTCAGAATTAGAAGGACCTCAGATTCTTTTCAGTCCAAACCACAACAGAAAAATAATTTCTTCTAAAACATACTCCAAAGTGGTTATCCAGTCTTTACATGAAGACTTCCCTTCATGGGGAAATTTATTGCCTTCCAAAGTATCCTATTCTACTTTTAGATAGCTCTGATCGTTGAGGGGTTTTTGTTTTTTCCTTGACATCAAACCTAAATTTACTTCTTTTCAACTTCTACCTGTTGCTTTTAGTTTTACCCTCTGAAGCCAAGCAAAACAAGCCTGATTTTTCCACATGACAACATTTACCACTAAATTTTGTTTCTCATAAGATCATAGATTTAGGAATGGAAGGAATCTCTGATAACATTTAGTCTAACATACTCATTTTACAAATCAGAAAACCGAGGCTCAAAAACATTAAATGACTTGCCCTTGATTTATCTAATAACTATTAGATGTAGGATTTGAACCCAGGTTTTCCTGCCTCCAGATCCTCATATTGCATGAACTTGAGTCTCTCTTCCCCAGATTGGTTGCTTTCTACTTTCTGATTTATCCATGGGTTTTCTAAAACATAGTACCCATATCTAAACACAATGCTTATTAAAATTTAGAGCTGAAAGAGAACAAGAAATTATCTAGACTAACCCCACTCCTTTTTTAATTGTAAGAATCAAATTATATACACTATCATCTATAACCATAAAGCAACATGGAGAAATCTAATCCACTATTATTTTCCCTTTCTCTATTTATTTCCCTTTCTGATTTATAACGAGTGTAAAATTTAGATTGAATAATCACAAATTGGGGGTCAAAGGAATAAAGGAATATTTTATAAAGTGAAAACCTTTTACATCTTTGACCACTTCTAGATGTTTTTGGATTATATTTCCTTGAGTCTTTTGGAAATGATAGTGCTATTACATAGAGATTAGAAATGACTTGATAGTGACATGCATTTCCCAAAGAAAATAGTTGCTTGCTATTCCCAAGAAAAGAACCTCATCTAAAATCAAGTCACTGGGATAGAGCTGCCTTTAAATAAAATCAAGAAGGCCATAGCAAGCTTTTGTTATTTAACCTTGTTGTGACACTTTTTGATTAATACAGAAGAGGTCTGCTGCAAATGTGAGTATAAGCAATCTTCGTGAGCAGTCTGAAGTAAAGAATTCTCCTTATTTCTGAACATGTATTAACTGTACATGCAGCAATATACTATCTCCCAAAGCGTACTTATTGATGATAAGACATCAATAAAGTAGCCTGCTGTGGACATCTCCATCCATTTGGACCTCTGTGCTTAGTGTTAGTCATGGGGGGAGGGGCATTTTATATATGTGTGTGTATACATATATGTATATATACATGTATATGTATATGTACATATATACATATTTATTTATAAACATATATACACACACGAATATATACATATGTGTATATACACACACTATATATCTAAATATAATAGATATATATGTAATCATAGTCTCTAGTGCTAATAACAAAATACTGCTTATTTTAATAAGGCTTATTTAATAAGAATCTGGGTTTTAAAGCCCTCCTGTGCTAAGCCTTAACCAGTCATTTGGAAATACAATATTAAAGAATAGTTAGTAGCTAAGGGTCACAGAATCTAGCATCAGGGTCTGTAAGTTAATTGAATAGGAAGCATTTGATGATAAATTCAAGAACTCCAACAAGATTGACCACAACACTAGTGTGGTATACTGCCAAGCCTAACAGCGATAATAATGGTACCAGGAGCCCCCAGTACATAGAAGCTTCTGGAAAGGAAAGTTGGTCTTTGCCACTGATATGAGCTATTTTTTGCTTTAAAAAAGAGAACATCTACACTCCTAGTTTTCATTTCTTCAAGCCCTGCAACTGGTATGAGAGAAGGGCAATCAAGATGGGAAAAGACCTTTAAGATCATGTCATGTGAGAATTGGTTGAAGAAGCCAGAGATTTATAACCTGGAGAAAGCTCAGTGTCACTACATGGTCACTGTCGTCAAGCATTTGAAGGGTTGTCACATCAAAGAGGGATTAGACAGGTGGTAGAAGCTGCAGAGAAACAAATTTAGATTTGATGATATCAGGAAAAACTTCCTAGCTATTGAAGTTTTCAAAAAGTAGGACAGACTGCCTCAGGAGGCAATGGGTTCCCCTTTGAGGTCTTCCAGCAAAGACTGGATGACCATTTGAAGGGTACATTGTAAAAGGGAATCTTTTTAGAATAGAGATTGTACTAGATGACCACTGAGATCCTTTGCATCTCTGAAATTTTATAGTTCTATTATCACTCTTTACCTAGGCTTTGGGACTTGTGGGTGGAAACCACCCATGTCCCCACATGGCTCTGTGAAGAGTTTTGCCCTCTTTTACCTTGAAACTAAAATTTGGAGGCTGAGTCTTTTACAAGCAGCTACAAGTTGAGGCCTAAAAACAGCTAGAACTCTTGGCTAGAACCTAACATGCTGGGCCCAGAGAAAACAGGTTCAATCCGGGATGCAGTGTCTCCTGTAATTATCTCTAATCCTGTCACCATTGGAGCTGCCTGTGAGAAATCACAGAATCAAGCTTGTATATATCTCCTTTCAAGGTCTTCAAAGATATAGGGAAAAGAGTCTCCAGTTCCCATGTAAATATTTAAGGTAGCAAATCACATCAGATACAGGACAACCTTTATTCCATTTAACAGGAAATGCAAGGAAGTCATAAAGGAGGTACAGTCACCCATAACCAGTTGATATAACTCTCCCCCTCCTCCTCCAGGAAGACCAACTTTTCTTCCCAGAAACCTATTAAATCCTTTGGATTCATAGCATCTCTCTAATGTTTATATTCTCCTCAGAAGGTAAATGAACTTGGGGTTACTAGAAAGGCCATCCCCCAACATTCTGGTGTTAAGGGCTAAAATTCTAGCTAAACTGTCTAAAATATCTAATGAGTGGTCGCCAATAAATTATAAGCTTTAGCAAGAGTTAGACTTTTAAGCATTTATTAAGGAAAACAAGAATTTGGTAAAGAGAGAGAGAAAGGCCTAGATTCCTATCTATTAAAGGGAGAGCACATTTCTAGCTCCCTTCTCCGCCAGCGTCCTCAGGAAAGAGCCCCAGAGTCAGCGCCAGTCTCTTCCTTCCTCCTCCCACCAGCCCGCGTCACTTCCTGACTCCTGGTCTTGCCCTCAAAGACCTTCCCTTCATGGGCAGAACTCTTCTACAGTAAGTATCCAGCAGGTGGCGTTATTCCAATCGTTACAGTCCCCCCTGTTGTTCCTCAAGAAACAAAATGTTTCCTTGACGGAACACTGGTGAGTCTCATTTTCTTTCTTTTTTTGAGACAATTGGGGTTAAATGACTTACCTAGGGCCACATAGCTAGTAAGTATCTCAGGCCAGATTTGAATTCAGGTCCTCCTGACTCTAGGGCTGGTGCTCTATCCCCTGTAGCATCTAGCTGCCCCTGGTGAGTCTCATTTTTACCTGGGATGCACACAGGACACTTCTGTTATGGGACCATCCTAACCATTGTACTAACCCCAAAAATAAGACAAATCAGAGAGGCAACCATTATACCTGCCCTGTACAAAAAAAAAAAAAACTCATTATAGCATCAGAGGACATAGTTTAGGTATTTTGCACCACTATATCATAGCTCAGTCCCTTATGGTCTCTCTAGCTTCATGATCATATATGTATGACCTTTTTCTTTCCACCCCCCCCCACCCAAGACACTTGAGTTGCCTAGGAATGGCTCTTTCCCTACAAAGTTAGGGTTTAGGAACTCCCACCCATCAGCCATGTGATTCCCCTTTCTACTTTTCCTCTCTCTCAGATGAAAAAGGTACATCAATCACTGTCTCTCCACAAAAGTTTGGGGTCAAGGAATTCTTCTAGAACCATGTGATTGAAAGGACTTCACAACTGTCTCTTGCTGCCTTCCAATTTTCAGGTTCTGTGGGTGAGAGTACATACAATTGCAATGAATCTCTGTCCTAATATGTCATTAATGGTTCCCTGAGAAAAGGCTATACACATCCACATATCATTTTCCCACCCCTGAATCCTCCCAGAAGCTAGGAAAGCTCTTATCTCAGCTGTTCTTTGATCTGTGCTCCCCTCTGTCTATATCTCTCCAAAATTGAGAAGACCAACTCTACAAGGGACTCTTTTTATTAGCTCAACTCAAAGGGGTGGTCCTCTCCCACAGCAGTCTGAACCAGCCAATTGACCCCTAATCAATCCACAATAGCCAAAGATAATTGATTGAATCATCTCCAACAATGAGACTTAGGGAGGTATCCTCACCCTCAAAAAGATGCTTCTGGGCATTGCCCAATAAATACCTCCCACCCCCAATGCTTTCAATGAGGTTATCAATGGGCATGTCCATACCCTCCACAGGAAGATACAAACAAAACCTCAAACTAGGCTCACCACCCTATTAGTTCATCAAGTTAATCAGAACACTTTTTCGATCAACCCCCCTACACAGCTATATACCATAATTCTGGAATCGATTTCAAAGAATCATTCTTTCTGGCCTCTTGCATTTTTTCAATCTGGACAAAGCTATCCCTTCATGAAAGTGTTAAGGAGGCTTATCCTACATGCTTCTTTGCCTTGAACTTTCCAAATGTGGTCATGATACCTAAACGCCAAAAAACTCCAACTCGTATAGCCCATATATGCCTACTCTTTCTCCTCATTGTCCCATCCCAAGATCCAAGCCATATATTATTGTCATCATGATGGGTCTCTATGCTCATTGAAAATTATCTGACCTATCTATGTCATCACACTGGAGCAAGATCATTGTATTTAAGTTCACTTTAATAAGTATTGATAAGATGCCTCCTTGACATATAGCACTATGCTAAGCACATACAAAAACAACACAGTCCTTTCCTTCCAGGAGCTTACATTCCACTAGGTGGATATGACACATATACAGATAAGAAATGCAAAAGACATTCAAAGTAAATAAAAAGTCATTTCAATGGAGAGTGAATATGAGTAACTGAGGTTAGGGAACGTCCTCATATAAGAAGTAAGGCAGGAAAGGAAACAAACATTTATTAAGTGCCTACTATGTGCCAAGCACTGTGCTAAGTACTTTACAAATATCATCTCATTTGATCCTTACAACACTAGGAAGCAGGTTTCTGCCATTTTACCCTTGAGGAAGTTAAACTTCTAAGGCTAGATTTTAACTAAGATCTTCCCATTTCTAAGGCCAGCACTCTATCCACTGTACCATCCAACTAGATGGCTCTGAGCTGACCTTTAAAGAGAGGTAGATATGTTAATAGGTAGCAGAGAAAAGGGAAAACTTTCCAAAATTGGGGCACCTATGCCAGGGCTCAGAGATTAGGGAAGACATGTCATGAATGGTGAAAAACAAATAAATTAATTTAGCTGACAGAAATAAACCTGGAATGATAATCTAGAGATAGACAGTAAAATATTTTAATTACCTTTTAAGACCCAGGTGCCTTGAAAAGAAGAGAAGGTTTGGAATAGCTGCTGTGGGAAGTGGGGTAGATAGTCCATCAAGAAAAAAATAAAAGCCTTGCTGAGTTTCGGTGAATGCCAAATTTAAATTAGATGACAATAATTTGTAGTGGACTTGGTCATCACAGTTGTACAACTTCCTCCAGCAGCAGATCAGTAAGAGATGACAGATGGTAGTGGTAGCTCAACTCTACATTCTGAGGCATGAACTAGATAATCTAATAAACTAATAGGGATGTTCAATAAATATTTCATGCAGGAATGCATTCGTGCATTTTAATCATCTTGAGGCAATTTGAATTTCTGAGCTAATGGAAGCTCTTATTTCTTAGTGAAATAGGCCCATCACCCAGATCTTACAGGGTAAATGTCTTCTGAGACTTACTTCTCTGAAGGAAAAGGGGCTGCCTTCTCTCTCTTCACTGAATTTTAATACCGGCCTGCTGGATAAAATGGACCCATGTTAAAGGAACAGTTGTAATGCTGAGAATTTTAGGTCAAGGAGAAGAGGACAGCACAGTGGCAGGCCAGGTAGAGTGATATTTGGGGGCCAGATTGGATGTGTGTCCCTCCCTTAATAAGATAGGCCTCATTGGCATACTGCCTATAAAGTTGCAAAGAGCTTCTCTGATACAACTGAATCATTAAGTATTGATTTCAAAGTAATCAAAAAGTGTCTTTGTCCCCTTAATCAGTTGCTTGCGTGTGTGCGCGTGTGTGTGTGTGTGTGTGTGCGCGTGTGTGTGCGTGTGTGTGCGTGTGTGTGTGTGTGTGTGTGTTTAAGGTTTGCAATCATTCAATGTAAGTCACAGACTTAAAGCTTAAAGGAAACTCAGAAGTCATTCAATCCAATTTATATACCCAAGTCATGAATTTTATTTATAATATCTCTGGCAAGTGTTCATCCAGCTCTGCTTGGAGACTTCCAGTGATGGAGAAGCCATTACCTGAAGTAGTCCCTTCCACTTAGTTGTTAGTAAGGTGTTTTTTTCCCCCTAATGTAGTGTAAGGGCCAAATTTAATATAGGGAGAGTTAATTGGGTGGCTTGCAGTAATATTGGGGTTCAGAAAATAATTAGCAACCTCTAGGCCCAAAGTTTCCTCTCTTTGAAACTGCCTTTTTAGTTATTTCTCCCAGGCTAATAAGAAAGGAGATGAACAGCCTCTTTTCCATAAAGACAAATCAGATTTTATTAATGGGAATAAAATATACAACAAGGGTGAAATTAATAAAACCAGGGACAAGGTAATGGGGAAAAGAAAAATGGATAAGCTCCCTGGCTCTAGAAAAGACTGACTCAATGACCAAACTTGCTTCCAGCTCAGCTAATTCAAAGAGTTGGCTTTGTTTCTATTAACTCACTACCTGGGGTCCGTAGTTTGTATAGGAGTCAGCTGTGCAGCCCCTCTCCCGAATGCTCTCGGAAGCTCACCAGGTGGAAAGAGAGAGCTCAGCGGGAGCATTCTCTTTTCTTCCTTTTCTCTCCCTCCCCCCAAAAGGGAGGTCCTTCAAGTTGCTTTGCCAAGAGTGGTCCCACTAGTGACTCAGTAGTATACATCACTCAGGGCAGGCCAGGTGTGGCCTATATCTAATCATCTCAAGTAGATACTTAGTTTCTCAAACAATACTAGATGAATCAGGTGGGAGGCCTGGGCGTCTTCCAAATTCCATTATTTTATCATATTAGAAACAAAATCAGCTTCCTGATATCTTCTTTCCATCAGTCATAGAATCACAAAATCTCATAAATTAGAAGGGACTTCAGAAGTTATCAAATCCATACCAAGAATCCTCTTTACCATATCACCAATATGTCTCCTTTGGGCCTCTGAATATAAGGAGAAAATCCATTGCCTCCCAAGCAGCCCATTCCCTCTTTGGATGTCACTTATTATTGGAAAGTTTGTCATTACAGCAGGCCTAGATCTTTCCCTCTTCAACTTCCTCACATTAAAAGCCAGGCAAAACAACTCTAATCTCTTTTCTACACCATGGTCCTTCAAATGCTTGAAGACTACTATTGCATACTCTTTAAGCCTTTTCTGCTACAAACTTCGACAACTTGAAGCAATCACACGGTCTCTAGTATTCTCACTATCCTAGCCACTCTCCTCTAGAGACCCCCAAACTGGCCCCAGAACTCCAGTGATGAGGTCTGATGATAAAAGTACCATGATAAAAAATTTTTTTAATTAAAAAAAGTACAGTGATCACCTCCCTTGTTCTGGATACTATCCCTCTCACTGAATTACAGGATGGATCTGAAATTTTTTGGATGCTATATCAATCAACAAGTATTTAAGTGCTTATTATGTGCCAGTCAATTCCTATTAACAAAGAGTTTACATTCTAATGGTGAAGAAAAGTACATATATAAGTATATACATAATAAGTAGGAAAATAAACATAAATCAATCACAAGAATTTATTATTTGCTATGTGCTAGACACTTAAGGGCAAGGGATACATAGAAAGGCAAAAATATGGTCCCTCAACTCAAGGAATCTCAATTGATTAGAGAATATGCAAAAAGAAGTGTACATACAAGATATATAGAACATAAATGGAAGTCAATCTCAGAGAGAAGGCTTTGACAGAAATAAAGAAGTTTGGAAGAAGAGTGAATTGGGGGTGATAAATTCTTTTTGGAAATATAGAGTTTGAAATGTCTAAGGAACATCAGCTTTGGAGAATTCGATAGGCAGTTGATGACATGGGACTAAAGCCCAAGGAAGATGCTGGATTGAGTATATAAATCTAGGAGTTATCAGCATAGAAATAATAACTAAACCTAGGGGAACTGATGACCAGTGAGAAGGAGTGCACAGAGCAGAGTGGAGGCTGTAAGACAACAACCACAGTTAGGAGATGATATGGAGGATGAACCAACAATGAGGAAGGAGAAATCAGAGGATAATCAGAAGGAGGAAGTGTCACAAAAGCCCAAAGAGAAGAGGGTGGTCAGTTGTGTCAAATGTAACTGATAGGGTGAAAAGGATGAGGTTTGAGAAAAGGCCATGGAATTTGACAAATAAGAGATCACTGGTAGCTTTGGAGAGAGCAGATTCAGTTGAGTGAGGAGATCAGAAACCAGGATGCAAAGGTTTGAGGATTAAATGATAGCAAGAGAAGTAGAGGCATTATACACCAACAATAGCTTTTTCTAGGGGTTTGGCTGAGTAAAGGACAAGAGATATGGACACAAATTAACTTTACAATCCATTGAAACTCCCAGATTTTTTTATAACTATTATCTAGTCCTGTCTCATCCAGATTAACTGTGAAGTTGATTTTGGAACCTTTGTAGACCTTTACATTTATTTTTGGACCAGACCTGTGGTTTTATTCTTATAGGGAATGCCCTATAAGGAAATCCCCTCTACAAATTTAAAGGTACACCTCCTGAAACTTATAGTTCTAAAGAGTTTCTTCTAGTTATGTTAAATGCACTACTTTAGTTTATCGGATAATTTTAGATGCTTATAACCATCCAAAAGGTCACCTATGCCTCCTAGTTTTGTTCCATCTTCAAATTTAAAAGTACACATTCAATAGCTTCAACCAGATTATTGAATTAAAATGTTGAATAGCACAGTGCAAAGGATAGATCCCTGGAACACTACACTAGAGACCTCCTTCCATATTAATCATCACACTTTGATTCTAGTCATTCAACCAATTCTGAACTGATTTAGATACATTATCATATATCCACATCCTGATTCATCCCATAAGGCAATGTATCTTCATTATATATTCGTCAAATGCTTTGCTACAATTCAGTTATTCCCCTGACCTTTTAATTTGGTACACCTATGAAAAAAAGAAAGAAAATGAATCAGTTTAATCTGGTATAACTTCTTAAAGATCTCTTTTCTAAGTGCTCATAAAGGATCTCTTTAATATTTAGTTTTAGAATTTTGTCAAGAACTAAAAGAAAGTTCACAAACTTATAGTTTATAGACTGTTCTCTTTCCTTTTTTGTTTTTTATTTTGGGGTTTTTTGCAGGGCAATGAGGGTTAAGTGACTTGCCCAGGATCACACAGCTAGTGAGTGCCATGTCTGAGAATGGATTTTAACTCAGGTCCTCCTGAATCCAGGGGCAGTGCTTTATCCACTCTGCTACCTAGCTGCCCCCCTGTTCTCTTTCCTTTTTAAAAAATATCAGAAATTTACCATTTTCCAGTCCCGTGATGATACTCCTATTCTCCATGATCTTTCAAAAATTACTAAGTGACTCAGAAATTGATCTGCTAGTTCTTTCTTTAATGGTGTAGTACATCTAACTTGACCTCATCAAGGGCAGCTAAAGACACTATTTCCACATGTGTTTTGTGTTTCAAATCTCTATGGTCAATCTGTATTCTGTTCACCTAATTCAAATATCATTCTCCTTGATAGGGAAAATGGATACAAAAAAATAGCTTTTATTCATGTGTGATTATAATCATCCCAACCACTGTAAATGGTAGTCTTATGTCTTCTTTAATCTTTTCTCCAATAGAGCCAAAAAATAAACAAAAAAAATGAACTTGTTTATTATTCTTGGCTTTGGGGGGATCATTTCGAGTTTTAGCACTCCTAGCATGGAAAACTTTTGTATTTGTTGTCTGTGACATGTTCTTGCTATTGTTGTCTCCTTAGACAACTCCATTTTTTCCTCATCATCAGAATCACTTCTGTTTTTTATTTCAGAATTTCATAGGCAAGAGCTTCCCATATTTCCTGGGCCAACTTACCCTGGAGAATTTTAGGCCACCAGATCATTCATATCCTTTTTCTGAACCCTTTGAAATCTGTCCTCCCCAAATCTGGAATATTCTCCTCTATCACAAATTTTAAAATGGAGTGGTCACTTCTCCCCAAGGTTCTAGTCTCTTCCACCCCAGTAACAAGTTCATTCTCATTAGTCAAGATCAGGTACAGAATAGCACTTCCTCTTGTTGATTCTTCCCCTTTTTGAAGGATAAAATTTTCAGTGAATCCAGTCAAGAAATTATTGGCCATTTATTGCATGAGGCAGAGAGAAAGCTACGATAGATGTTGAGATGATTCAAGTCCACCATCATATAGGTGCATACTTTTGGTCTGTTTCCGAAGCTCCACATCTATTTCTTCTTAATGTCCAGGTAATCTGTATTTTCAATGATGATAGCACTTCTCCTCCTGCCTCAAATGATTTTTATCCATATTCTCTACCATCCTTACTTCTTACCTCTGCATCATTTCTCATTGCTAATTATCCTTTTCCACTTAGATACTCTCTCCTCTATAAGTCTTCTCACTCATCTTTCTTATCAGTTATTCCTTCTCACTCTCTTTAGCTGCCTCCTGTATGTAGGTGTACAGGACTCTGTCCTGGGACTTTTCTAAATTCTCTTAGTGATCTCAATTAATCCCATGGACTCAGAATCATAGAATTCAACATTGGAATAGACTTAAGAGGGCATCGTTGCATCTCTAAGCCAGTGACTCCCAAAACTACGCGTACAGCCTTAGTATCTCTCCTGAAATCCAATTCCATATCACCCACTGCCCAATGGACATTCCCATTTCAATCAAATTTAATATATGACAAAAAGAGAACTCACTATTCCCCCCGCCAAAAAATCCTTCTTCCTAACTTCCCTATTGATTCAAAAGTAAACCTCATGCTCATAGTCACCCAGGTTCACAACCTCAGTGTCATCATCAACTCATCACTTTCATCCCACGTATTCATCCAGTTGCCTAATCTTACTACTTCTAATTCCAAAATATTTCTTGCATTCATTACCATTTCTCCACTCCCAGATTCCTTCAAGGTTTGACTTTGTGCCACCTCTTATGGGAAAACTATCCTGATCCCTCTAGATTTTAGTGCTCTTCCCCCTAGATTTTAGTGCTTTCTCACCTCAAATAATCAGTGTATTTTTATAATAACATATATATAATTATTGTGTGTGTGTATATACATAACACAGGAAGTGATGTTTGCTGGTGGAAGGAAAAGGGGGTGAGACTGGTGCTCTCACTCTCTTTTCGTCAGGACTCTGGTGGAGAAGGGAGCTAGAAATGCACCCTCCCATAATAGATAGATGAATCTAGGTCTTTCTCTTTATCTTCACCAAATCCTTAATCTCCTTCATAAATGCTTAAAAGTCCAACTCTTGCTAAAGCTTATAATTTATTGGCGACAACTCATTGCATGTTTTAGACAGACTAGGTAGAATTTTAGCCCCTTACACCCCAAAATGTGATAAATGAAATTAAATAGATGAATATTTACAAAAATATACCCAGATTATCAGAACAAGAAATATAGAACTCAAATAACAATCTCAGAAAATACTTTGAATAAGACATAAAGGATCTCCCAAAGGAGACAAATACCAAAACCACATGAATTTACAAAGAATTCTAGAAAACATTCACAGAAAAATTAATTCTAATATAAATTTTCCACAAGAATAGGAAAAGAAAGGATACTATCAAACTCTTACCATTAAACTAATATGGTCTTGATACCAAAACTAGAGAAAGAGACAAAATCAATATAGACCAACATCCCTAATTAATACTGATTCAAAAATATTGAATAAAATATTAGCAAGGAAACCAGAGCAACATATTAAAATTATTATACATTGTGACCAAGTTTAATTTATACCAGGAACATAAGTTTATAGTTCAATATTAGAAAAACTATAAATATAATAGACCCTAATAGTAACACAAGCAATAACAGGTTAACTGTCAATAGATGTGGAAAAATTTATTGACAATAGACAATTTTATATAATATCTATTTCTATAAAAACATATATAGGGGCAGCTAGGTGGCTCAGTGGATAAAGCACTGGCCCTGGATTCAGGAGTACCTGAGTTCAAATCCGGCCTCAGACACTTGACACTTACTAGCTGTGTGACCCTGGGCAAGTCACTTAACCCCCATTGCCCCGCAAAAAAACAAAAAAAACATATATAGATCTTTCAATTATATAACAAATAATGTTGATCAAAAACTAAGAGCCACTTTATTGTATACGTAATAGAAAAACATGAAGTCTTTCCATAATATCAGAGGTAAAGCAAGCATGTCCATTATCACCAGACTTATTTGAGATAATGCTAATGAGGGCCTAAGGCTTTCTAATCTCAGCCTAAAGGTAGGGTCCCCAAATCAAAATAAATTTCCACAAAGGGTAAAGGAAGAGAGCATAATAGTACCAAAACTTAATCATCAAAAATATGTGATACTGATTAAATCATAGAAAAGTTGATCAGTTGATAAGATCCAGAAACCACTAAGCATAATAATATTATGTTTGATAAACCCAAGGACCCCAACTACTAAATAAGGACTCAGTATTTGATTTTTTTTTAAAACTATAGAAAAAACTGGAAAGCAGTCTGACAAACATTAGGTTTATGCTAATATGTAACATAATATGCCACAATAAGGTACAAATAGACACGTGACCTAGATATAAAAAATGCATCATAAACAAAATGGCACTTAGGAGGATTAGAATTTAAGAATTTCTTGGAGAATCAAGGGTGTCAATTGATGCAGTATATTTTTATATCTGTGCCTTGAAGGATCAAGCTGTATCTATTGATGCAGTGTATTTTTTTTAATCTACAAGGCAAAAAAAAATAGCAATAGAATGAAAATTTTTATTTCAATGCAAAATTATCTTTAATTGCATCAATTAGAATTCCTGGTGCTTCTAATATTTTAAAAAGTCATGAAAGGAGATATCTTTTACAACTATGGATAGAGAGTGAATTCTTGACCAAAGAAAGTACAGAGAAAATCAAAAGAGATAAAATAAACATCAAGTAGATGTTTTTATATCAAGTAGAAAGTTTTTAGTGCAATAAATCAATATATTAAACAGAAAACCCTTTACTGAGAAAAAGAAAAACCTTTGCACTGTTTCTCTGATAAAAGGCTGATGCATAAGACATAGAGAACTGATTCAAATATAAAGGAATAAGTCATTCCCCAATAAATATGGTCAAAGGATATGAACAGGCAGCTCTCAAAAGAAGAAAAGTAAGCTATCAAGAACCATAAGGAAATGCTTCTAATCACTAATAAAAAAGAAATGCAAATTAAAGTAAATCTGAGATTCTAACACACACCCATAATATTGGCAAAGATGACAAAAGGGAAAATCTCAACTGTTGGAGAGGCTTCATAAAACAGGCACAAGTTTTTTACTTTTTTTCTCCTTTAACTTCTTATTTATTTGGGGGGGGGGGGCAGGGCAATGGGGGTTAAGTGACTTGCCCAGGGTCACACAGCTAGTAAAGTGTCAAGTGTCTGAGGCCGGATTTGAACTCAAGTACTCCTGAATCCAGGGCCTGTTCTTTATCCACTGTGCCACCTAGAGCCACCCCCCCATCTCCTTTAACTTCTTCTCCAGTCCTCCCATACCATGCCAATTTAGTTTCACATAAACTCAGGTTTAGAATGAAGGTCCTTTAGATGATTATAATTATCTCTTCTAACTTGAACTTTCCCCTAGTTTGAATCACAAAGCTTCTAGAAAGAGAATCAGTTTTAGCTATACAGGGACAATCAAATAACAGACCAGATAATATACATGCATTGAAACAATAAAATATTTAACCAGGGAAGGATAAAAAAGAAAACAATAGAAAAAAAACATCACATATCCCAGTCCTGAGTTAACTTTATAATTTTTGTCTTTCCCTCCCCAGGAGTAATTGGGAAACAAACTTCCCCAAAAGTTGTAATCTAAAAAGGGGTGGGAGAGAGAAATTGTTCCATTTTTGGCATGACCAAACCTAGTTTGACTAATATTACCCATACAGGTCAAGGTTCTCCATTGAGTCTATCACCTGTCCTCACCACCCCCCTTTATTTTCTAAATATCTCCTCTTCTTTATATACTAGCTATCAAGAATGTCCCAAGAAACTCCAGTTCTTGGATACTACCTCTATAGACTAGAACAATTATCCCTGAGAAAGCCTAGACCTTCATCTCCTCTCTTCAGTATTCTCCATTTTCCTCCTGATCCAATCACAATATTTCCAAGGATGCATTCTCATAGAAATTATGGTGCTCAAAATTTTTGTCAGAGATATACTTGAGGGTCAGTGCCTCATGGGAAATGTAGTTCTGCCCTACTTTATGACCATGATCCATACTCCTGAGCCCACCTTCATGCACAGAAAATAAGAAATTAAACAAAATGTACAATAGTTCCTTGACCCACATGCTTCAATACATGAAAGGTTCCCTTATTTCACTAATAACAGTATTACCTCTGCAAACATAAATCTTAACCCTCCAGATACCTTGGTATTTCATGAGTTGCTGTGGCTTATATTTTATTGATGAACCTCTCTGAATCCAAGTAGTGATCTGCAAAAGGTAGAAGAACATAGTTCTTCCCTGGGCCTGTACTTTTGGCTTTTCTAGTACCTTTCAATGTTTACACTGCCTTCCAAAACTTAGGATCATTTCCAAACAATAATGAGGCATCAGATAGTAATTTACTGGAGAAGTGATTCTATATAAAAATATGGATTAGCCAAATAATAACATATATAGACTTAACATTCAAGCAAAATGTAGAGACATGCCTGCTAGCATTTTAACATTGATGAAAGTAAACATCAACAGCTAATATAACGGTTCTGTACAAGGATAATCAAGTCCATTCTTTTGTCAGTGGCTACCTGTCAAATTTCCACAGCTGTTTTTTTTTTAAATTACATTTGAAAGGCATTGTAGGTCAGCCAGATGTGCTGAACACGTGAAATAAGACATAAAAATGCAAATCATTAACATTTCAAAAGCATTAACAACCAATTTGCAACAAATAGTTTGGTAAAGAAATATAGTCTGTGTAATTAAAGTTTCAGTGTTCCTAAATATAGCATAATAAGTCTCAATAGAAAAGTACATCTGTCTTCCTAATTCAATTCATTTTTGTAAAAGAAGATAATGGAGAATATTTTTTTTGTTTTTACCCACTGAGTCATTATGTATGTGTCTTATTACTTCCAACACAGTGCACCCATCCCTGAGTTTGTGGCCTTGGCATTGCACTCGAGGTTCTCTTGCATTTCTCTGAAAGCACAATTAAATTTGGAGATGTTTACAGATGAAGTATTTTCCAGTTATCATTATCTGTAGATACTCTGCAAGGAGGTCTACTTTATTAAAGTGGGATGTAATGAGTACACAAAATCTAATCTTCAATCCAGTGGTACTCAGAGGACATAGGATTAATAACTCCCTGGAGATTTTATAATGGCCTTGAGTAATGCTCACCGAGTGGAGATCAGAACATCATTAAAAAAACAAATGGGTGTTGCAGGTGAAGGGTCTACCAAGGTCAGGATCAAATGACAGTGGCAAAACCCTGGCTTCACCCAGAGAAGCTTCATTGACAAGCAAACCTGAGGGGTAAATAGATAACTGTTTATCGCAATGGCTGTATACATACACATACACAGAACTTTGAAAAATCACCACTTAGATTCAATTAAATATCCCTTTCATTTGAAAATAGCTTATCAAATTTGCTCATGTAATTGGTCACCAATTAGTGATTTTCAAAATAACTTGTTGCTTGAGCTCAGCTAATTCCCTTTTCCAACTAGTCTGCATATGTAAACACAACTGATGCTTGTGTTATTTGGAGCAAGAATCTTAATTATACTAAATTCACCTTTTCTCAAATTTTATCATACTTTGAATTGTTCATAATATCCAATTAGTAAAATGCAATATTGGAAGGGTAAATCCTACTCAAAAGAACTGAAAGATGCATAAAATATTTTGGAGTCAATTTACCCAAGCATACTCAATTCTTATATAGATTCAATTACAAAGTGCTCCTTATAGAAATTTTTTTAAAAATTTAAATAGTTAAACAAAAATCTAGTGCTCATGGATGGACCATGCTATTATAATGAAAATTATATTACTACCAAACTAATTTACATATTTAATGATATCCCAATCAAACTACCAAAGGGATACATCTCAGAAGTTGATAACAAAATTAATTTGGATGAACAAAAGATTTAGAATATCAAGGGAAATGAGGAGGAGAGAAAGGAAGGAATTAAGGAATTCATAACATTTCCAAAGCTTAAAATTTAATACAAATCAGCATTTACCAAAATCATTTGGTATGTTCAACAATGAGGTAGCACAGTGGATAGAGTGCTGGGTCTA
The DNA here is from genome assembly GCF_019393635.1 of Dromiciops gliroides. Classification (NCBI taxonomy): domain Eukaryota; kingdom Metazoa; phylum Chordata; class Mammalia; order Microbiotheria; family Microbiotheriidae; genus Dromiciops; species Dromiciops gliroides. The sequence continues at coordinate 345,860,130 of NC_057864.1, read as the reverse complement.
GAGTCATGAAGAGTTCAAATATAGCCCCATATACCTGTGTGATCCTCAGCGAGTCACTTAACACTGTTTACCTCAGTTTTCTCATCTGTAAAATGAGGGTAATAAGCACCTAACTCACAGAATTATTGTAAGGATCAAATGAGATAATATTTATAACCAAAAAAAAGTATTTCACACAGTGCCTGATATGTAGAGGTGCTATAAAAATATTAGCCAATATTATTATTAGTTATATCAAAATAGGTGGAACAGACAAGACAAAGGAGACTCAGAAAATGGAATTCAGTAACCCAGTATTTGATAAACTAAAACATAAATTATATAGAAAAGATAGTTTTCTTTTATAAGAACTTCTAACAAAACTAGAAAGCAGTTTGGCAGAAATTAGGTTTAGACAAACATATTATACTATATTTCATAATAAATTGAAAATGGATATGTGCGCTGAATATTAAATATAAAACAGATATCTTATACTTTAACAGTTACGGGTAGGAGATTAATTATTAAGCAAACAAGGGATAGAGACAATTATAAAAGATTAAATAGATCATTTTGATTACATAGATCTAAAATTCTTTTGCACAAAAAAATATTAATGTGTCTTGAATAAGTAGGGAAGTTATTAACTGGGGGGAAATTCTTTGAATCAGATTTCTCAAATAAGGATTTGGTATACAAGACATATAGACAACTAACAGAAATATATTTAAGATCAAAAAACACTCCCCAATAAAGAAGTAGTCAAAGGATATGATCAAACAATTCTCCAAAACTATCATACTATTAAGAATCATATGAAAGAATGCTCTGAATCACTAATAATAAGAGAAATACAATCAAAATAACTCTGAATTTTTACTTCATACACAGAAAATTGACAAAGATATCAAAAACCAAAACTAGTCAATGTTGGAGGGGCTGTGGAAAGATATACACACTAATGCACTGGTGAAAGAACTATGACTCTCTAAAACTATTTTAAGGCAGTTTGAAAATTGCAAATAAAGTAATATCCACATTCTTTGACCTAAAAATTCTATTGCTAGGCATATATCCCAAGGAAGTAATTACAAATTCAAGCTTTGCCTAAAGAAAAGATATGAGAAAACACCTCCCCCTGATCTTTTGCAGAGTTGTGACTTTTACAGGTATGAAACATTGCATATAATATCATGGGGTTTTTTTCCAATGTATTGATCAATTTTGCTGAATTTTTTCTCATCTTCCTCATTTTCTTTTTTCTTTTAAATTCTTTGTCGTAAGAATTAATTTCTTCTAGTGAAAAGGAAGGACAATGGGTATAATGTTGCTATAAATGGGTATAGGTTGCTATAAAAAAAACAAAATAACAAAAACCTATTTATAAAATAAAAGATCTACCAAACTTTGTGATGCATATCTATAATCCCAGCTACATACTAATCTGAGTTGCAGTAAGACACGAACTGCAGATCTGGTGTCCAACCTTAGCTTGGCATCAATATGCTGAGCCCCCAAAGCTAGGAGGGCCACCAGGTTGCCTAAGGAGAGATGAATTGGCCCAGGTCAAAAACAGAGTGTGTCATAACTCCTGTCTGGATCAGTAGTGACACTGGGTACCTGAGTAGGCCCTACTCTTCCAGAGCAGGGACAAGATTTGGCCACCAGGTAGATCTCTACCGTACTACATCCCTAACTCTGGGAAACAAATGTAGAAATAGCTTAAGATCTCTGGGTGGCCACATTCAAGACACAGTTCTGTTTCTGACCTGCCACTGTATACTTCTAATGTGAAAGGTCCCATTTAGCTAAGAAAGATGGATGGCATCACCCTTCCCCCCACCAACCCCCATACAAAACATCATGTTTCAAAACAGTATATTTGAATGAATATAACTGGAAATTTTAGGAAGGCAATCAGCCCCTTCACTTAACCAGTAAGAAAACCGACACCACAGAAGTTGAAGCAGTTTACCTCCTTGATTCCCTGAATTGGTTCAGTCTATCAAGCTCAGGTTTTAATTGTCATTTGGCTCTCTAATTAAAATTGTCCCTCATGCGAACAGATGAAAAAGAAGCCCAAATATCCAACTAATTGCTATATTCATAAGGGCAGTTACAGTGCTATGATTCATCTCTGCTTAAATGCATACAGGAGTAAAGCTGGACTGCTTGGTCATTGATGAGACTTAAAGAAGCCTACTTTATAAGAAATGTAGTCTGAATTCTGCCTGTTTCATCAGTTATTTGCATTTTAATGGACTCAGCCTGTGAAAGTGCAGGCCAACATATTGAGCTATTCAAAGCAGAAGTGGGAAATTCAGATGCTCAGGGACTTAAGATAAAAATAAGGAACTTCAGATGTAGACATAATACCTCTTCAAGCTTGGATTAGGAGAAATACTCAATTTTATTTGCTATGAGAACAGTCACCAGTGATGTTCTGCAGCCTACTCAAAAAATACCAGACATCACTCTGTTGTCCTTTTAGGTGAGGCACCATTTTGATTCTTTGGAAAGTGTGGTATTCCATAATTCACAGTCAGTTAGAGTTGCCAGGAGAATATCCATGTAAAAATATGTGGTTTTTTGTTGTCCTTGTTTCAGGAAAAAAATGTAGAGGGGAGTAGGGATCTTTGAGAGCAGTCCATTTTTTTGTTTTGGTTTGTTTTGGTCTTTTCAAATGTAACCTATTTCATTCTCTCCCTACCTTTCAATTCTGGGCCCAGAGAGGGACGGAGCCAAGATGGCAGAGGAAAGACATTAAACACACAGAGCTCCTGACTCAATTACCCCCCCAAAACAGCAATAAAACAAGCCCTGGAGTGGCAAAACCCACAAAAAGATACCTGAGATTATTTTCCAGATTAAAGGGGACCATACTGGGCTGTTAGCAGAGTCCAGCCCCACAATCACACAAACAGAACCCAGATACACGGCCCAAGAGGAACTTACCCCCAAGCCCCCGAATCAGCTGCAGCACCAGCGTCTTCTGCAACTAAGCTTACTGTTGGGTGAGAGGGCTGAATGACTGACCAAGGGGGAAAGTGCAGGAGTGTCTGTGGGACCTAAGGAGGAATTCAACTATTGCACCCCAGCAGGGAACCAAGAAGGAATCCTGAATGGAGGAAGGCCCAGGTAGGGGAGGGGCACAGGCTGGTCGAAGCTAAGAACCGCATCAGCACTCTGCTGGTTGGTTAACTAGCAAATTGGCTTGAGGTTACCTTCAGACCAGAGAACGGGCCAGGTGAAAGAGAAACTTGCCCTCCCTCAAACCAAAATACCTGGGACCCTCTAAAGCTCAAGACAGTGTAGCTTGGAAGTAGGGCCCCACAGTAAAGTAAAAAACAGCAAGATGAGCCAGCAAAGAAAGTTGAGAACAACAGAAAGTTTCTTTAGCGACAAGGAAGATCAAGGTACACCCTCAGAAGAGGGTTACAACCTCAGAGCCCCTACATCCAAAGCTTCCAAGAAAAATATGAATTGGTCTCAGGCCATGGAAGTGCTCAAAAGAGACTTTGAAGAGAAAGTAAGAGAGATAGAAGGAAGATTTAGAGGTGGAGGAAAGAATGGAAAGAGAAATTCTGGGCCCAACTCATGTCCTTCAGAAGTGTCTCTGTGTATAAAGAACTAGCCCTGGATTCAGGAAGGACCTGAGTTCAAACCCAGCCAAAGACACTTGACACTAACTGGCTGTGTGACTGTGGGCAAGTCACTTAACCCTCATTGCCCTGCAAACAACAACAAAGACAAACAGAAGTGTCTGACCAAGCTTTTCAGAGCTCTACCCCCTGCATCACCAATTGCCTACTAGACATCACTACTTGGATATCCTGTGGGTGTCTCAAACTCTACTTGTTTAAAACAAAATTCATTATTTTCCCTATTAAACCTGATTCTCTTACAAATTTTCTTATATTATGCTTCCAAAAGATCACGTTCATATCCTTGGAGTCATCCTTAGCTCTTCTATTCCCATCCCACCCCATCTCCAATTAGTTTCCAAGCTTTATCAATTCTACCTCCACAATATCTATGATATTGCCTCCCACCCTAAAATCATGGCCCTAATGTTAGTTCAGGCCCTCATGACCTCCCATGTAACCTTTTATAATTGTGTCCTAAGTGATCTCCCTGTTTTCATTTTTTCCCCCTTTAGCCCATCTTTTAGAGCAGGAAAGGTTGTGGTTGAGGTGGTGATAGTGGTTTGATATGTTGAACATAAGCAGATTCCTGCCTCTCTTTCTCAAGGTGCCCTGCCACTTCAGCTGAGCTGGCTTTCCCTGCCCTCCAACCCCTACCTCAAGTGCCAGTTATGGCTGGACCTATTTCCTGGATGATGGGGCTGGGCTGGGAGCAGGATTGGTGGCTTGAAGATATGCTGCTACTCCTAAGGTTCTTTAGGTTTTCTACCCAGTGGTGGAAACTGATCAGTACTTGGTGTTAATGGCTGGCAAGAAAGATGGGCACCTTCTTTTCAGTGATTGTTTCCCTTAGTTACAGATAGACAGTTTGGATCCGTAACCAGAGAAACTACTTTTCCCAGGGTTCCTGGGTTTAGAGTCTTGGACTATAACTATCATAGCTTTAGAGGAGGAGGTAGTCAAGATGGTGGTAGCGGTTTGACTCACCTGGCACATGTCATCTCTCTCACAGTAACCTATCACTTCAGCTAGATGGGCTTGCCTGCCCTCCTTAAATTATATTGTATTTAGTGGCAGCTAGGTGGCACAGTGGATAAAGCACTGGCCCTGGATTTAGGAGGACCTGAGTTCAAATATGAACTCAAACACGACACTTAGTAGCTGTGTGACCCTGGGCCAGTCACGTAACCCTCACTGAACAGCAAAAAAAAAAAAAATATATATATATATATATATATATATATTGTATTTGGTTAACTGTGTAAATATTGTATCTCCTTGTAATGTAGAATGTAAGCTCCATGTAGGGAGAAACTCTTTTTCATTTTGTCTTCCTCTTCCCAATGCTTTGGAATAGAGCTTTACATATACTAAATACTTGTTGCATGTATGTATGTATGTGGTATATAATGTATGTATATGCATATATAAATATACCATACATCAATTTTTCATGTTCAACAATGGGAAATTAACAAAATATCATCGAGTAATGATTAGAAAATGATGGAAATGAACAATATGATTAAGGCTATATTTATAGAGATAAATGCAGGGGGTTAGTCAATCTGAAGAGTTTAAAAAGTAAAGAACCTATCTTCGGCACTTTGTATCTTCCTATGGAAGAGGAGAGGAGTGTAAGTGAAGGGGTGAAATACAGGTGGCTTTTTCAAGGAGATTTTCTGAGAAAGAGAGGAGAGGCATGCCACTATCAGGGATAGTTAGACCAGATCTAATGAGAGTTGTTTTTTTTTAAGAATGTACAAAGTAAATACAAAGTAATTTGGGGAAAAGAGGCATAAGCATCTGAAGAAATCAGGAAAAGTCTCATAGGAGGTGCCACTTGAGCTGATCTTTAAAGGAAGCTAGGTAGTCTAATGGAACTGGGGGGACTGGCTAATGAGTTCCCAGGCCTGGGAACACATGTATGAAGCCCAGCCTAATACCAGCTCACACAGAGATTTGGGGATCCTACTTCCAGAAATCCATGTAATGGAGGAGCCTTTAAGTTTGAAACTACTCTCCCTAGAAACCAAGGTGTCAAGGGGAAAGCATGCTTGAGTACCAGGAAACATTGTTGTACTTTGGTTTTTACTAATTTTTTTTTCAGTAAATATCACACATTAACAGCAATATTGTTTGATGAAGAACTGTGAATAACTGAGCTATTCTCAGCAATACAATGATCCAAGACAATCCTAAAGGACTAATGATGAAGCTTACTATCCCCTTCCAGAGAAAGAACTGATATTTATTGAATACAGACTGAAGCATGCTATTTTAAATTATTTTCTTTAATTCAAATTTTCTTATGCAAATTACTAATATATTAATGCTTTGCATAATTGCACACATATAACCTATATCTGATTGCTTACCACCTCAGGGAGAAGAGATGTCAGGGAGGGAAGGAGGGATAGAATTTGGAACTCAAAACTTTAAATAAAAATGTTTATAAAATAAATAAATATATATATGACCCTTGATAAAGGCTAATTGATATTAGTTGGTCAATAAATATTGAGGGAAAATTATCTAATTAAATTGATAGTGGAGCGCTACAACTGGCATCAATGATATTGAGGGGATATTAACTGACACTAGGTGATCAATATTGGGGAGAATATACTCAAATGGGGAATCCAACCAATAGCATTAAAGAAAAAACTCATAATCCTTTATAGATAAATGTAGCCAGCCACACTCTGGGGAGCTGACCCTGCTAGTGAGTATGACTTTGGATAAGGATTCCCACTATACTAAGATGCAGAGGTAAGGAAATAATACATTCCAAGAAAGGGGCCTAGCTTATCCAAAGACATGAAAAAGGAAGATGGAATATTAGATATGAGAGATAGTAGGTGGGCTACTATGGCTGGACCATATTGTGTGAGCCTCCTGCCTCTCAACAGGGAGGTACACTACATGCTGGATGGTGGTAGGCACTGGATGATGGGTACATTTTCAGATATGGTCAATGTGTTGTGTTGTTTTGGGGTTTTTTTTATTAACTATATTCATATGTTACCAAAGAAGGTTTTGAGTTTGGCTGGAATCAGCAGAAAGTAACAATTGATGGAAAGAAAAAATTACCAATAAAACAGGAAATAAAGAAAGGAAGGTGGAAATGAGAGGACTAAAATCAGCTTGTGAAGGGTTTCAAACACTAAAGAAAGTATTCTCTCCTAGAGATGATAGGGAGCCATGGGAACCTTATGTGCAAGGAAATATTGACAGGCCTGTGCTATAGCTATAGAAAAAAAGACCAGGTCACTCAAGAACATTCCTTAAGTACTTCAGTGAGCTTGAAAAATTCATTTAAATGAAAAGGCAGAAGTTGTGGCTGGATTAAAAGTACTGACTTGAATATCCATAGCACAATATTCATCAATCACAGTGGATGATACCATTAGCTCCTTTGTCACTAATTTATCTATATCAGCAAAAATAGACAATTCTTATACAAACTAAATAAAAATGAAATGTTTGTTATAATAAGAGCACAAATCTCCAATGTCTAGCATAAACTAAAAGATTCAATCAAATTGTGAATAGTTTAAATAGATTTATAGATCTCCAAATTACAGTAATTTTAGCTGTCATATAGCTAGTCCATCTGATCAGCTCAAATAGAATGGATGACATCTTTATCTCACTTCCTTTTGCCTGTAGATTCAGCCACAGAAACAACAGAATGAGACCTCGTGGGTCTGAAAGGAAGAATAACCCTCTTAACTAGAGTGAATACTGAATAGTGGAAAGTGTGGGAGCACTAATCCATATTCCCATAGAAATGATCTGGCTTCAATTTTCCTTTTGAAAAATGTAGCACCTCTAGCAGGTTGGTCATACTCCGGGAGGAATTAGTCTTGAAAGATAAATGAACATCAAAAGCCAAAATGAAAAGACCAGACCTTAGTCTGTGAAGGGCATTCAGTAGAGAAAATGGATTTGTCAGCTTTCTTAGCATGTTCTAACTCCTCTTTGAAAGTTTCTAACACTTCCTGAGTTGTTCAAAAATTTCCACCTATGACATCTTTGATCAGAAAATCATGAAATAACAAAAGATTCACTGTAGGTAAAATTGGGGGTGGGGGAAAGTTAGAGTTTGAAAGTGAGTTAAAATAACTTGCTTTTTGTTCCTACTATACTTAGACCTGCTGTAATTAATGCCTCTCAAATCATCTCCAAGAAACTTGCTCCAACCCCATATTAGCCTTGCTCATAAAACCAAGATCCAGGCAATATGTGAATCACTCTGGGGTCAAAGTCCCAGAAGGGAATGAGAGGGTGGGCAGTTTCCCACATTATGCTTCTTCTTCAACCATTTACCAGCCAATTGCCAACACCCCCATTGACTTGTGACTTTTCTAAGGAATAGAAACGTAGAGTTTTATTAAATTAACACTGTAATTAGAGGTTTTAAGTTCCCTAACTTGTCTACTAAATCACTATAGTCCCCCTCAAAAAAAATGACTATGAAACATTAAACTAGAACTTGGATCTGATAGCTCTTCCCTAAGTAAATCACAGTTTAAGAAGTTGCATACTTTTGGCCATAGCACAGATAGGAACCCACAATGTCACAAGACTTTTCACCATGTAAAGTCTCCCAAACTACTTTGATGGTATTACAGGTACAATCTTGGGTCTACCACTCTCTCTGAAATAAAAGTAATTGGTGACAATGTTGCTAATAAATGTTTTGTGTTGTTATTAAAGCTAACAGAGAAAATAAACTTTCATAGAACACAGGATACTTGAAATGTTGAAGGAACCCTGAACTAGGAGTTAGGAGACCTGGCTTCTAGTTCCAGTTCCAGCTGTTGTAGTAGTAGTAGCAGCAGCAGCAGCAGCAGCAGCAGCAGCAGCAGCAGCAGCAGCAGCAGCCCGTGTATGCCTTGGATGTGTATGCTTCGTAACCTCTGAATTTCAGTTTTTTCATATAAAATGAAGGGGTTAGACTAGATGGCATTGTCAAAAAAATTATACAATGATGTGGCTTGACCTCTATCTTCCTCTAAGAGAAGAACCTGGGTTCTGATGTCACCTCAGCCGTCTTCCTCTCTGAGCACATAAATACTATTTTGGAATCACTCATTGATCTCATTCTATTCTCTTAATTGCTTTTGATTCATTTCAATTCAGCAGATCTCATGTTCTCAGTTTAAGCAGCTTTGCATAGACAACTTAAAAGCTTAGGACTGCAATCAATGCTTCCCCTTCATTAATAAAGGCAATTGTTCATTTGCTTTTTTAAAAAACATAACCCTTTATTAGAAATTACATTAAGCATCAGTTTTTGTTGTTGTTATTGTTATATTGCTCACTCATCTAGTCATATCTGACTCTTCATGACCCCACATGGGGTTTTCTTGCCATAGATACTGGAGTGGCTTGACATTTCCTTCTGCAGTGAATTAAGTCAGAAATTAAATGATTTCCCCAGAGTCACACAGCTAGTAAGTGTCTGAGATCATACTTGAACTCAGGTCTTCCTGACTCTAGACCCAGCACTTAATACACCAAGACATCTAGCTCCCTCCAAAGTATCAATACAAACAACTTTTTTTTTTTTCCTGGATTGGACCTATATTGATTTGGGTAACCCCCACTGAGGAAACTCCCTCTCACAAAACAAATTGCCAGCCACTTCAGGGTTTAGCACAGTTCCTGAAATGTAGTAGGCACTTAAATGTTTAATGACTCACAGTTCACTTTGAAACATATTCTTGGAGAGTTGAAAAGCAACTGTAGGGGCAGCTAGGTGGCACAGTAGATAAAGCACCAGCCCTGGATTCAGGAGTACCTGAGTTCAAATCCGGCCTCAGATACTTGACACTTACTAGCTGTGTGACCTTGGGCAAGTCACTTAACCCTCATTGCCCTGCATATATATAAATATACTTTTTAAAAAAGTAAGTCTTCACTCAAGTGAGTTTCAACTCAAGGATGAGTTTTCTTCTCACTTTGCTTTTTTATGTAAATTAGAGAGGTGACTTGTGAGAAAATAATTATTAATAATGGATTTCTTGAGGGGACCCAGGGGCCCAATCTTAGTCAGCTTTTTCTTTACCTCCACTCAAAGGTCTAGTTCAGGAACTCTGACTGGCCTCTTTCAGAGCCAGCCCAAAGGTGCATTAGAGATAAGGCTCTTAGTGACTAGCTCTGTGAAGTCAGGCAAATAAAACCACCCCTACTTGAATGGGCCTTTGCCCTCAGGGGGTCTTTCTTTGCACTAGACCCTGATATCATCAAAGTAGAGCTCATTTTAATATGGACCATGTCAATCAATGGAATTGAATGTCGCTGACCAGTTAAGCTTTGATCAGTGTGTAGCAACACGCCTCTATCAAAAGTGGAGAAAAGTCAAGCTCAGAGGAGGCTCTTGGCCAACACCATCTTGGAACTCACTTTTGGTCTGGACCCGGGGTCAGTTGGTGAGCACTCTCATTAGGTAGTGTAGGGCTTGAGGGCATCTGCTCTTTCTCTTAGAAATATGGAGCTGAGGGAGGTGTGGGGTGAAGGGGGGTGACTCTTCTAATACTTAATATACTTTAAGAATAAATGCTTATGGGGGCAGCTAGGTGGCACAGTGGATAAAGCACCAGCCCTGGATTCAGAAGGACCCGAGTTCAAATGCGACCCCAGATACTTGACACTAGCTATGTGACCCTGGGCAAGTCACTTAACCCTCATTGCCCTGCAAAGGAATAAAAAAAAAAAAGAATAAATGCTTACTGCCAAAAATGGGTGCAATAGCCATTGATTTATAAGTAGCAATATTTTAGAAACCCCATCCTAGTTCCCTAATAATTTAGCCAAAAATAGCATAGTCCCAAAAAATAATTTAATAAACACACTGTTTTGGTGGTGCAGTGGATAAAGCACTAGACCTGGAGTTGGAAAAACCTAAATTCAAATCCTGTTCCTGGCTGTGTGACCCTGGGCAAGTCCTATAATCTCTCAGTGTCTTAGTTTCTATTATCTACAAAATAGGGATAAGAATAACACCTACATCCCAAATTTGTTCTGAAGATAAAATAAGATAGTATTTGCAAAGTGCTTTGAACACCTTAATGTGCCATACATATCCTAACTATTATTATTATTTTCAGGGTGTGGAGTCTTGCTTTAATGACTTTCAAATCATAACATATAGGCAAGTCCCTATGTACAAGACTGACCCTTAATATTCCATTGGTATTACCACATGCCAGACCACATAAGGTCAGTGATCTTTAACTATTCTTTGTGCCATAGTCCCCTTTATCAGTCTGGTGAAATCTATGGGCTCCTTGGAATAATGTTTTTAAATGGACAAAATACTTTGTTTTCAGAGGATACTAGTTATATTGAAATGTACCTATCAAAATGTTAAAAGAAAAAAAAAAGTAAATTCAATAACCCCAGGTTAAGTACCTCAGTTTTAGGTACTACTGAATATGTTACATGTACATTTTAAGTACATGTATCCTTTTTAAATTTTTTAAATTTATGTAATAAAACAAGCATTTTCATAACTTAGTATAATAAAAAGATGATTGCACATGTAAGGAATTAATTGTGATTTGGGGTTTTTATAACCCCATCTTTGCTTCATCATGGTCAGACTGAAAAGATGCAAGCTTTAAAAGCCCAAGAGAAGATGGGTGTGTACTTTAAGAGATAATTGAACAAACAACACAAAGAACTTTTATTGAGTCAAAGTATCCGAACTAAGTACCTAACCCCCACTTAGGAGTTCTCCCACACCCATGTGGGCCTGTCCAAATTATAATGGGGACAGCCCAGGGGGTATGTTGAACAGACTGGAGACTCAGCATGGCTATAGAACCACCCTTCCTGTGAAAGAGGCAGAAAGGGAGAGAGGACTAAGAGAGGGAAGGGGGGGGAGGGGGAGAGGAGAGGAGGAGAGAAAGAGAAGGAGTGTGTGGTGGACCTCCAGACTGAACCAGGAGAGACTGCACAGCTGATTCTCCTTAGAACTACAGATTCTAGGTGGTTGTGAGTCTGTGTTATCAAAGCAAGGCTAAATCTTTAGGCTAGCTGAGCTGGAAGCAAGTTTAGGTTTTGAGTTAGTTTTTGTTCAAACCCAAGCTGTTCTGAGTAGCTGAGGAAGCAGAGCTTATTCGAGGTACCTGGGGGCCTTTTTACCATAGAGATTTAGATTCTAACCATATGTAAAGTGGGTTATGTTTTTCCCTTTCTCTATCCCGTTTCTCATTGTCCCTAGCTTTATTAAATTCACTTGTGTTGTAAATTTTGTTCTCATTAATAAAACCTGATTTGTTTGTGGAAAAGAGGCTGTTAATCTTCTTTCTTATTAGCCTGAGAGAAATAACTAAAAAGAGGCAGTTTGGAGAAGGTGAAACTCTGGACCTAGAGATCTCTCATTATTTTCTGAACCCAATATTATGGTGAGCCACCCAATTACCTCTCCCCATACTGAATTTGGCCCTAACACACACAAACCTGCAAATCTATTTTGTACAAGTTGCTATTCCTTTTAAATATATAATAAAGTTATCATGGATATTTCTTTTTCTTTCTTTTTAGCCCCCCCCCAAGATGGCTACCATTAAACACAATTAGGTAGATAGATGATAGATAGATGCATGCATAGATAGATACATAGTGTATACATATATGTATATGTAAAACCATTCTATACATACTTCTATTTATTAGTTCTTTCTTTGGATGCAGATAGCATCTTTCTTCATATGTCCTTTATAGTTAATATGGGTATTTATAATAGTCAAAACAACTTATTCACTCAGTTATGCTTAAAACATTTTAAGTATATGTATCTTAACCAATTCTGATTTCTCTCAAGCCACATGATCTCCCTGTTCAGAGAAAATAAACTTGTGTCATTTTATACAACAGAACTGTGGGGTTCCTCTGATCCCAGCAAATAAGAGGCAGCATGGTATACTAAGCTTGAAGTCTGAGGAACTGGCTTTAAATCTCTCTACTGCTCACTTCCTAAGTGACTTTCGGCCAGTCACCTAACTCTTTTAGACCTCTGAATGCACATTCAGAGGATACAGCCCTCAAAGGATAAGGATCTGCTCCTTCTAAAGATATAAAATAATAATCTAGCTAATCTATCTATAGCTCCCTCCCTGTTGCGACACTATACATTTCATTTACCACAAAGACCAGCTCTGAATGATTTTCATTGTGACATAGTCTGGTGTCCTATTATTCAGTCCTCTCTGACTGAATCTTTTCCCTTTTGGGATCAGATTGACCAAAATCCCAATCCTCACTTACTCATTGTTTGGGTTTTGATGGCTCAGAGTGAATGTAAATAGCAATTGTTTCTGTTCTGTCCAGAAACTCTGTGGTTCTGGACAGAAACACTAAAGGTCTTCCCCTCCCTGGTAGATTCTTTTGCAAAGGCAAAGAAGGCCATATTTTGCCTCAATTATTACCTAGCCTCAGACAAACTGAGACCTGGGAAAGATCTTAGCTTAAAAAGGCCAAGGTCTCCCACTGAATCAGGGGCCATTACCGGTTATCTTGGCCTATATCTTGCTCCTGGACTCCAATGACTGGAGGAGAGAAGGAAGCTGATGACTTTGTTCAGCCCTGCCTAGCTTAAATCCAATTCACTTGCAAGTCAAGACATCACCCTCTTGATGTCATTGGTCCTTTTCAAAAACAAAGGATGAACAACAAGAGACAGGGGAAGGTTTTACAGTCAAAGGAGGGGTCACTGATGACTAGGAGCATCTAATTTTAGTGGTAGTAAATGGGTTTGTTTTATGTGATTTCAGTTAATTCAAAATCTAGGCAAGAAAACATGACAATACCAGAAAACTGCTGGGATTAGGGCTACCCATAAAGGTTCGGTGCATTAGCCTTTTGTCCCTGATGTTACAGAACTTGGAGCATTGTGTACTAAAGCAGAAAGTCCTTTCCTTGGATAGGGGAGAGGTTACTAGGACTCTCACCTTCCCCCCCTTTGTCTATAACCTCAGTCTCAAAAGGAGCTAAAGTTTTTTTACAATTTGCTGCAAGGATCACGTGGACACTTAAAAGCAATGTTGGTGGTCAGCCACACCTGGTAACATCCCTTCTTGGCAGAGTTCCAAGGCTACCTCTTCTTAATGAACCTTCCTATGAATCTAATCACTAGACTGTACTAAGTAGCATGGTACATCAATGTCAAGAACTTTCTTTTTTTGACTGTAGCACCCACTACAGTTGCCAGGTTGCATTTCCAAAAGTTGTTTCCCATAACAATGGCTTGCAGCACTGTGCTAAAAACATTGCTATTCCAAAGGCTCATGGGTTCAAGGGCTTGGACTGTCTCCATCAAAGTCTTCAGGGATATGGTAGTTGAGGTGATGGTGGTGGTTTGGCTTACCAGACACATGCTGCCTCTTATCTCTTATTCAGAATGCCTTGCTACTTCAGCTAAGATGGCTTGTTCACAGTGGGAACTTTTTTTGAGCATCACCCTTCTTGGGATCCTGGTTTTAGATCTCAGTGACCAATGAGAACCTGAAATAAGCCTCAGCCTGAATAATTCCTGCTGCTTTGTGGCTTCCCTGACAGTTCTATCATGGCTCTGCCTGTATCTACTGTTGAATCTTCCCAGCTTTCTGTTTAGACAATCTTACACACATCAATTGGCTCATAGTTAAATATAGACCGAATCCACATCCACCAAACAAGTCCCCAGCAAACATGGAATTACCAGAGGAATTAGAATCAACTAACTTATTGTTCACTTATCTGGGTTACTAGTCTTGAGCTTAGGTCGTGTCCTATACTAAGGAGAAAAAGCAAGAAAAATACCCCTTGCCTATAGGTCATGGAGCTGGGACGTTTGCAATCTTGTTAGGGAGTTTGTTCAGGCATCTCCCTAATAAGATTGTAGATGATCCAGTGAGGTGGAAATTAGCTTGGTGGCTGGCTTGGAGATATACAGCATTATAGGAAAGGATTGTACTGCTAAGATTTGGGGTTTATGAATCAAACAGAAGGTACCTATAGACAACGATATGGACAGAAAGATCTGCACAAATACTTGTTAACATGTTTGACAGATGGCCTCTAAAAAAAAAACCAAAAAAAAAAAACCAAACAGATTCCATGAACCTAAATGAGAAGTCAGCAAGACAGGGCAGATCAACTCCGAAAAACCTCCTTAGGAATTTAGAAAGGTCCACTTACTTCTATTCAGTTGGTGCCAAAGTCTTTTGACTTCAGTCAAGCTTTGGCATCTGAATCACAGAACCATTTAACCAGAAAGTTCTATATTCTTCATTTTAACCAAAGTCTTCCAGAAATCATTCCCACTAGTGGGAGGAAACTCTGCCTGTTCAGACCTCTCCATTAACAAATTATTTCTAACAGAAGTTGTCTAAAATATGAGGTACAGAGTTTTTCTTTCACACCATCTAGTGGTGGCAACTTTGAATTATCATCCCCATGGTCATATGAAGCCAGAAAGCAGGTTCTAAGGAACATGTATAACTTATACAAACCATATGTGTGCATGTGTACATATATACATACATGTATACATATGTGTATGGATATATTCACAAATATATGTGTGTTGTTTACATGTACACATGTATCTGCATTATGCATGTCTATGTAAGTAGGACTAGTGAATATATATAATTAAGACCTGTGAGGGCAAAGACTATCTTACTTCTGTCATTATATCACCTTCATCTAGCAAAGAGTCTAATACATAGTAGTTTCTTAATAACCCATTGATTGGTAGATTTATTGATTGATATATATAGCATATATACACATACATATATATTATTATAGGATAGGGCAGCTAGGTGGCGCAGTGGATAAAGCACCAGCCCTGGATTCAGGAGGACCTGAGTTCAAATCCAGGCTCAGACACTTGACACTTACTAGCTGTGTGACCCTGGGCAAGTCACTTAACCCTTGTTGCCCTACCAAAAAAAATATTATTATAGGATATCTATTTATACAGGATGCTCCAAATGTCTTGGGACAGTTTTAAGCTTTGATATGTTAAATTTTAAATAGCAATAGCTATTAAAGCTTAAAACTGCACTAAGATTTTTGGAATGCCCTATATATGTATGTGTGCATGTGTTCATGTGTATATACATAAACACTTTGTGCCAGGGCACCAAAATTGCAAATGCTCTGGACAGTACCATCTCCAGGGAGCTTTGCTAGGATAGCCACACTTCAAGTGAGCTCCCCATTCCCTTGGTATTTCTCTCTACCCCTTTCCCACTGATTCTAAGCACAAACTTCTAGTTGCAACTCTGGGTATACATGCATGCATATACATACACACACACACCTGTGTGTGTGTGTGTGTGTGTGTGTGTATGTGTGTGTGTATGCATAGTGTTGAATGTACAGGTATTTCCTGGAAATCCAGGTCTGTCAAGGACCAATTTAACCATTGTTAATGCAGCACAGATTAGTTAATTGACATATTATCACTTAGAAAACACAAAGAATGAAAGACCTGAGGGGCTGGGACATAAGATGATATGAGTTTGATTGGGGGAGTTTTGAGGGGGATAGGGAAACAAAAGGAAAGCAGCTACATAATAATGGTCTAGGATATGACTGGATCCTAGGGAACATGGTCATTCCTTACCAACTGAGGGCCAAATCACAGCTTTTCAGTCCTTACCCTAATAGTGGATGAAGTGTTAGACCTGGAGTCATTAAAAGATGGGTTCAAATCCCATGACTGACACTTACAGACTCTGTGATTGGACAAGTCACTAAGCCTCTCTGAACCTCAGTTTCCTCAACTGTAACTTATATAGTAGCTGACTTATATAGTTGCTGTCCAATAAAGTTGTTGTGAGGCTGAAATGAAATATCATATGCAGAGTGTCACAAAATTCTTAGTTCAGTTTTAAGCTTTTAGTGCTTAAAACTGAACTAAGATTTTGGGGACACCTTGCATAAAGTGCTTTGCAAAATTTAAAGCATTATCCAGAACTGTTTTACTACTTTCTTTGTGTCCCTAGTGCCTAGCACAATGCCGGGAACATTGAAACACTTAATAAATGCTTGTTGATTGAGATTATGAATATGATTGTTCCCAGAATACCACTTCTGCCTCTCCTTTTTTTAAATCACCTTCTTTCCTCTACAATTTTCAAAACAGAAAAAAGGCCACTTTATAATTTCTTTGAACAGCAGCCCAAAAAATGTCTTTCAAAGAGCTAACACCAAACAAAAGGGATGGCTAGTCTTCTTAGCTCTAAAAATTCATTTAATTACTGCAATGTTTTTATTAGAAACACAAAAATCTAGGCTTATTGTATAAAAGATACATAGTGAAGCTCCTCATGGCTACTATGCTATGGATTGTCCTCTATGCTCTTTACTCTCACTTTGTGTCCCCTTTACCTCTCATCTCAGTAGAAAAAAAATTAAAAGAGGAAGACAGGAAAAAAACCTGAGGATCAAAGAGAGAAAGGGCTAGGAATGAAGATAAAAAAGTAGGAGAAAAGAAGAATATGATTGCCCTTTAAAGCAAAGGTGAAGAGAAGAGCCATATTGTGAGTTATACCTAGACCATGATTAAAAGTAATAGCTTGTTCTGAGCGACCTTGGGCAAGTAACCACCGATCTAGGCCTGTTTTTTTTTTTTTTAACCTAAAAAAAATGGGAAGGTTGGACCGGATGATCATTATGGACCCTTTAGTTCTAAATTCATTGATCTGATATGATACTGCACACTAGAGACAAATGAGGACACACCAACCGAAAACAGAGAAAAGGCTTTATCAGCAATAATAGCTTTGAGATTTTCTTTGGTTCGTTCAGTTATTTAGTTTAACTTATTGGGTTATTTAACCAATGACATTGATCAGTTACCGCTCCTCAGAATCAGACTGGACATCCTTTCAAGACATAAGTCTTGTCTCTTAAAATATTCATAAGAATGTTCCTTTAAAATATAACTAGGATGGAAAGGAAGGGGGGAAAAGAGGAATAGGAAGGAGTAAAGGTGACTCAGAGAGCCACCATAAAGACAAAGTCTGCCTCTCTGTTTTTTGTTCAGTCATTTTTCAGGCATGTTCAACTCTGTGACCCCATTTGTAATTTTCTCAAGAAAGATACTGGAGTGCTTTGCCATTTCCTTTATAAATGAGGAAACTGAGCCAAACAAGGTTAAGGGACTTGCCCAGGGTCACACAACTACTAAGTATCTAAGGCCAGATTTGAACTCATGAAGATGAGGCATTCCATCCACTGTGTCACCTAGCTGACCAAACTCTATGTACTCTACCATTTGCCTAAGTTCACACTGTGAAAACTGGTTAGCAATATGTAAACAAAATAGATAGAACTGCACATTCATTATTTACAATCCTAAACCTTACATAGGGTTATACTACATTAGCATCACTGGCCCTCTTTGGGGGGTCTCAGAGGAAGCAGGGGCTGGACATGGGTCATAAAACTGCTCCTACCATTCTACCCTAGCTATCAGTTGTGGAACACATCAGTTGAGTATCATACTGACAGTCTTCAAGTACAGCCAGTGGTGTGCTGATAAATATTTAACAATCAGGCTATCAAAGAAAAAAATGCAATTAAATTTTCATTTAGTAACACTTTCTTATGTCTAGACAATCAACAAAACAATAAATCTAACCATCATTTGTGACTGTTGAGGATTTCTAAAATGTAAATCCTCACACTGAAAATTTAAAGTTGGACTTGCAAGTTGGTCAGAGCTGACTCCAGCAAACTCCTGATAGTGTCACAATAGTAGGGGGTGATTAAATATTCAATCGAATTCAACAAATATTTATTATGTGTGTGCTAAGACATCTGCATGTCTATTTAATGTCAATATTAAAATATGAAGTTCTTTTTTTGGAGAGGGCGATTTACCTGGCCTCCTGACAGGCCACCTGAATGTGGCCCCCAGTCTTATATCTTAAGCACTCCTAACTCCCTCTGCTTCCACAGCCCAGTCTCCTGCCCAAATACAGGGAGTGTGACCTTAGCCCTGGTTTCTGCTATAGAACAGTTGGATAGACAGAATCCTCTGTTTACAAGTTCTCTGGACTAGGATATCTACCAACTCTTATTGCTAGCCCATCATTCAATTCTGAACTTTATCCTAGCAAAGAATTCTGAGCTCAGTACACACTTAATGAATGTTTGTTGAATTCAGTTGAATATGTAACCCCTCCTCCTATTGAGGAGATATTCTTTGTGTTTAAATTGCAAGCTTCCTGATGCTATTTAAGCCCATTTCTGCTTACTCTGGCTTCTATATAAGAGAATAGCAGTTCATCCTCCTACAAAAAAGAAATTCATATACTTGAAGGGTGTTATTAGATAGCCATACAGAATTCTTTCCATATGCTACACAATACCAATTCCTTAATTTTTAAAAAACAATTTCTTTGATTATCCTAAACCTGTTTTGGAACTCTTTCTGTTCTCCACATCCTGCCTATTTTTTTTTAATAGAAACTATTTATTAATAGACAAGGCAGCCAATGAAGATGTTTACTTCTTCTTGGACACACCCACAGTGCGACCTCTGCAGCCTATAGTCTTGATGTGCTAACCCTGGACTTGGAGACCCCAGAAGTGTCAAAGTCCACAATTTGCCCAAATCTTCAATCACTCCAAATATTCACGAAGCTTATTGTCCAGACTGTTGGCCAGAACCTGGCTATATTTTCCATCCTTTACATCCTTCTGCTTGTTAAGGAACCAGTCTGGAATCTTGTATGTCTGTTTTTCTCAGTACTACATGGGCATATCTTTGACCCATACCTTTGATGGCTGTGATGGCAAAAGCTATTTTCTGCCATCCATCAATGTTGATTTTGAGCACTCTCAAAATGAGCTGGAATTTCTCAGGGATTGACATAGCTGCAACAGCAGCATGAGAGCCTTCTCTGGAAGCCCTTCCTAAAATTTGACCCACAAAATTATTCTTATATTTCTTCGACTCCAGTAAACATGATCATTCAGAGGGTCTTCAGTCATTTATTTCAAATTGAAAAGGACCTTAACATTTTCCAAGTCCAACCTCCTTTACCTAATAGATGAGAAAACTAAGGTACATAGAGGTTAAGTAAATTATTCAAAGTCCCACAGATAAAATGTGGCAGAGGCAGGATTCTAATCCAGGTCCTCTGACCCAGGCATCTTTTCCCTATACTACACTGATCATAATCTGGATCATAATCATAAACTGGATCATGCTTCGCACATGCAACATTTAATTTATCTGCCCCAGGTGTCTTTGCTACTTTCAGATTAACAAAGCATCAGTGGGGTGAGTACAGATTCAAGATCCATGGCCACATTAATATTTATCCTACCATGATACCATAACTTTCCTATGTGACTGTGAGGTATTTCCTTCACCTTAACAGGAAAAGACTAACTTCCTATATGCTACCTGCTTATGACAGGTCGATATCTATGATTTCAACAGAGAATTTCCCCACTATCCATGCAGACCAATCAACCATGACTTAGCTGTAAATCATAATCTTGGAAGTTGAAGCTCAGAAAAGTGAAGTGACCCATCAAGGATCACAAAGTAGTAAATATCAGTGACACCAAATGGCTAAATAAAATACTTCAAGAAGGTAGCAACTCACAAAAATGAAGTTCATTGAAATAATAATACCACGGTACATCAAACACTTTGCAGTTTACAAAATGCCTGTGTAAACGTTACCTCTTTTAACTTTCACAACTCTATGAATTATTTACAAATGAGGAAACTGAGGCTCAGAGAAATGATTATGTCTATTCCATTTTGCTGGACTACATGTGTTATATAAATGGAAAAAATAGGGGACAACTAGGTGGTGCAGTGGATAGAGCACCAGCCCTGGATTCAGGAGGACCTGAGTTCAAATCCAGCCTTAGACACATGACGCTTACTAGCTGTGTGACCCTAAGCAAGTCACTTAACCCTCATTGCCCCCCCCAAAAAGAGAGAGAGAAAACAAAATATAAATAGAATAAAAATAATTCATATCAGTATGTCAACATGTACTAATTAAGCACTTAAACTGTGTCAGGATTTGTACTAAGCACTGTGAATACCAAAAAAGGCAAAAATAAGATCCCTGCCTTCAAGAAGCTTACATTCTCATGAGGGAGACATATGCAAGATACATACAGTGTAAAGAGAAGATAAGCTCAGGGGAAACGCATTACCAGTGGGGGAAACTGGGAAAAACCTCCTGAGGAAGGTGGAATTTGAGCTCAGACGAGAAGAAAGTGAGAAAAATCATTTTCATTTTGCTTGGTGGAGTTCAGATAAAATTGGGACAAGTCACTGTCCTGCTATTTTCCCTTTATATTTAATGCTCTGCGGACTATCATACAGGTAAATAAAATGTGTAGTTGGACAAAAGTATTATGATGAAAGCTTAGCTTCTGCCCAGGAAAGCAACACAGAGGGCTCTTCCAAAGGTCCAGGATCACAGACTCAGCCCTAAAAGAGGTGCCACCCAAGCCAGCAATGCCACATTTCTTAGAGCAGATCACTGGAAGAATGGCTTTTAAAAAGAGAGAGAAAGAGCTATTTATGGGGCCAGGGATGCCTAAGACACAAACCAAAAGAGAAAAATTACTCTAAGCTAAAGAAGACAGCAACCACTATTAAAAACTATTATCAGAAAGAAGGAAACATACATTTATTAGGTGCCTACTGTGTGCCAGGCACTGTACTAAGTGTTTTACAAATATGTCCTTTGATCCTCAAAACAACCTTAGGAGGTGGGTGCAATTATTATCCCCATTTTATAGTTCAGGAAACTGAGGCAGGCACAGGTTAAATGACTTGTCTAATAGCATAAAGTGAGTAAATGCCTGGGGCTGGATTTGAACTCAGGTATTCCTGACTCTAGGCCCAATATTGCATTCACTGCTGCAGCATCACCTCCCTTCCAGGGAAAGCTTGTAAGTGGCAAACCAAGAATTTGAACCCAGATCTTCTGACTAGAACTATATTATTACATTAATTTGCCTCCCATGATAGAATATAATCACTAATGTGTATATAATAATAATTTGTCTAAATATAGAGTAGTCCTCCTTACCCAAGGAACTGAAATACAGCTGAGGTAGATGCCTGTAGGAGAACACAGAAATCATCAGTGTATTCCGATCCCAGATCTATTGAATGATATGATTATGCCTGAAAAGGCAGTCTCCTGCTCTCTTCATTATAAAGAAGGAGGTGAAGAGGAACACTCCGAAGTGAGAGATGAGTGGATGGGCTAGCTTTAATGGTTGTAGAAGACTGTCTCCTGAGAATGAAAATGCTACCACTCTTACCTCACTGACCCTTACATCTCTCTGACTCTAATAGCCTGTATTCCTAATCCTTATCTCTTAACAGGTTTTTTCACTTATAATATCTACCACGTGTCCTCAAAAGAAATTGGTTTCTCCAAGATATCATTATGTTTGTGTATTTCTGGGAGGATTTAAATGCAGATGATGAAGACTATGGTCATCCAGGTACAGAGACAAACAGATAGAAACAGAGACAGTCACAAAGAAATATATGGTATTTCTAATCACCAAGGTCACCAGGTAGGGGATTGAGATGAACCAAAGATATATTACTGGTTCATAATTACTTTTCTCTCAGAAGCAAAGACCAAGTGAATCCAGCACAAGATGAGCCAGCAGTCTTCTGGTGGGAGTAGATTTGATAAATAGGTAGGAGTCCATCCAGTCTGAGTGAAGGGCCTCAAGCAAATTTTCTTACATCCTCTATAAGCCCAAAACAAGTTTAAGGAAACTCCCACACACACAAACCCCTCAAATGCCAGGCTCTTGACCAATGGGAAAATCATACCTAAGGAGAAGGGAGGAATTGTAAAAGTAATGACTGAACCCATACAAAGGCAGAGGCCATTAGTATTTTGCAGTTTATAAAGCATTTTCCCCTCAATAACCTTGTAAGGTATTTATCAGCCTTTGACAAATTGTGTTTCAGATTGCTAAGTTTTTCTTTCCCCAAGAAATACTTCACTGCCTATGGTATAAAATACAAACTCATTAGCCTGGTATTCAAGGACCTGATCCCACCTAACTTTCCTACTTTAGCATCCACTACCCACTGACCATGGGGTAACTGGGTGGCACAGTGGAGAGTGCTGGGCCTGGAGTCAAGAAGACTCTTTTTCCTGAATCCAAATGTGATCTCAGACACTTAATAGCTGTGTGTCCCTGGGAAAGCCACTTAACCCTGTTTGCCTCAGTTTTCTCATCTGTAAAATGAACTGAAAAAGGAAATGGCAAATCGCTCCAGCATCTTTGACAAGAAAACACCAAAAAGGGGTCATGAAGAATCAGGAATCACTGAAAAAATGACTGAACAACAACAAAACAAAAACACTCTACTCAAAGAGATTCATAGGATCCTCTGAACACACAATTGTGATTTCTCCTCTAGGCCTTTGTCTGACAGTTCCCTTTTCCCCCTCCTATGCCAGTCTTACTCATTCCTCAAAGCTCTGTTCTTACCCTCAAGAACCCTTCCTGAGACTAATCAAGGTCACAGTGATTTCAATTTCCTCTAAACTCATAGTGTCTAGTGCTTTTCTGGTATAGTAATTAATCCAGTACCATTTTGTGACACAGAAGTCAATTCATTAAGCACCAGATACATGTAAAATTCTATCCTGAGATAAGAACTAGGGGAATCACAGATCACAATGAATCTCAGAATGTTAGAGCTGGAAGGCATTTTGGTCATAATCTAGTTCAGTAAGCCTTCAAATAAACATTTGTTCATCATTCGATTCTATGCCACCCATGGTGCCTTGGGTTTTTTAGGCCATCAGAAGTAGTCTCTGTTCTTGCCCATGTTCACACACTGTAAAGTAGCATGTGGCCTAGAAACTCTGGAATGTTCTAAATTAGCATCAAATATTTCATCAGAAGAAGTTGGGTAAGTGAACCTAATAAATATGAGATAGGCTGTCCCAATCTCTTTTGTGAATTTATTTCCACAATGTATTCCCAAATGTCACAATTCACCATTTGAAATAGCCATTTTAAGGTACCCACTTCAATGATGTTGAGAAAACTAAAATACCATAAGACAGAAAGAGATGTATAGAGGCTTAGGATAAAAACAAGCTATTCAGAGCCACAATGTGAAAGAAGCTCCCATTCCCTAAAGGGAAAAAGCAATCTACCTACTTTCAATATACATTGCTTACTAATATTTTCAGCAAATCTTTAAGGCACATGAGGTCTTTTGAGCTGATAGTGGGAACAGATAGGAATGGCTTTTTCACAGTCATAAATCATATTTATTGATTCAACAGAGAAAGAACTCAGGTGAAGCATCAAAATTACCTGATAACAATGTCCAAATGTATTTCAAGCCAGGGGGGACAGGGGGCAAATGATTCTGTGCAAAACCAAAGGACCATGATCAATTCATTAGGGAATTTAGAGCTTGGATCATCAGTGAGGATTATAGATTGGATTTTAATGCACTTTCAGTAAATTCAGAAGAAATTTTTTAGGCAGCATAGAAGAATAAAAGTTAGGCAGCAAAATCAAGACTTAGGGATGCCCCTGAAAATTATAGAGTGGTTAGTTTAACTTCAATCTGAGAGAAAGAAAGGCCCTATTTTTAGAAGTCAGGAACACGAAAGGACAAAGCTTACTTTGATTAAGGGGAACTAGCCTGGTTGCAGAAAAATACGGTCATGTTTCACTAACAGGTAATAAGAGATGTCATTTGAAGATATTAAAGCTGAGGTGGACAAAAAGAAGATAGCCAGCATTATAATTAGATTTTCACAAAAAAAAAAATATGAGAGTTTCACACCTGGAGCTAAAGGTCAAAAGGGCAAAGACAGGAAAATGTTAGGAAGGAGACTTACAGCACACACGTAATACTTGACTCTAAGATAAAAATAAGTAGGATCATTCGAGGGCTCCTATGCTAATGTCCTGAATATGAAATGATTTCACTTTTCTGTGACATTTTATTTCCAACGTCAATAAGGAAGTTACAATTTGGCTAGAAACATCTGGTAGGGAAAGTAGCATGGTGGAAAGAATACTAGCCCTGGAGTCAAGAGATACCTAAGCTTGAATTCTGCCTCCAGTTACTTGTATTAGCTGTGGGAGTGCAGGTAAGTCACAACCTTTGAAGAGCTTTAGTTTGTTATCTATGGAAATAGAAATGATAAACATAGCACCTACCTCAGAGTGGTCTTGAGGCTCAAACAAAATAAGGTTCTTTATCAACCTTAAAGTCATATGTCAATGAAAGCTATTATTATTTGTTATTTCCCAAGTTAGCAAGGGTTAGTAAATTAAGAGCCTGGAATAAGGAAGACAAAGTGCAGTCAGGAACAAAACTTGTTGACTCAAAAGTTCAGTCTTCTTAGAAACAGGGTTCTATCCTTGGAAAGAGCACTGAACTTAAAGTCTGTAGAAAAGGCACCAGGCTAAAAGTACCTATTCAGCATTCACAGATGTGGCCAATTTGTTGATTTATTTTGCTTAACTCTACACACTTGTTAGAAAAAAAGGCTTTCTGGGGGCAGCTATGTGGCACAGTGGATAAAGCACTGGCCCTGGATTCAGGAGGACCTGAGTTCAAATCTGACCTCAGACACTTGGCATTTACTAGCTGTGTGACCTTGGGTAAGTGACTTAACCCTCATTGCCCTGCCAAAAGAAAAAAAAAAAAAGTCTTTCTAACTCAAGTAGGGACATGGAGGAGTTAATAGGTAGCAATAGAAATGGAAAAAAATAAATATAAATAAACATCTTAAAATGCACAGAAAAGAGGTTAGAAGAAGCCAGAAATAGAGCAATTTTATTACTATCTTGTTAAACTTAATAAAAGTTGACAGAGTAGGAGGGAACAGCTGCCTCTACATGTACTCCAATAAAACTCTAGGAAGAGCTCTGTACCAAGTAGTGATCAGGAAACTAAAGGAGAAAGTACAATAGGTCGTCTTACCAACTGAAAATAACAAATAAGACATACAGACAAATGATCAGGGCAAGAACTGTGGAAAATAAATGAGCCAGGATCAGGGTGCCTAGAAGTTTTCACTAAGCCAGCAGTGTGAGGATATCCAGAGATGAGCTTAGACTGAGCCCTGAAAGAACTCCCAGTTAGGCAAACATTACCACATTTCCCAGAGCAAGTCACTGGAAGAATGTCTAAAAAGAAAAGATAAAGAGCTATTTTTGAGGCCAAGGATGACCAAGACATAAGCTAGAAAAAGAAAATAACTCCAAAACACTTATAAGCAAATTCTCTCTCTCTCTCTCTCTCCCTCTCTTCTCTCTCTCTCTCTCTCAAATTCTCAATCTCTCTCAAATTTCTCTCTCTCTCCCCCTAGAAAATCAATTAGAATTCCTATGAGAAATGATACAAGAATTTTAAACAGTTCAAGATAGTATTTTGAAATGAAATGAGAGTGAGAGAATAAAGAATTGGAAAAGAAATTAGCTCTATGAAAGAGAGGCTTAGAGAGTGAATTAACAACTTGACCTAATTAAAAAAATTAAAACATTTCCAGGAATATTTCAACTGAAATCAATTCTCAAATTACAGGCCAAATAAAAAAAATACTTCAAACAACAAAGAGGAAAGAGTTCAAGTACCAATGTATCACAGTCAGGATCACAGAAGATTTAGCACCTAACACTACAAAGAACTGTAAAGTATGGAATAAAACATTCCAAAAAGCAAAGCTGTAGGCTTACAACCTAAAATAATTTACCCAGAAAAATTGAGTTTCATCCTACAGGAGAAAAAAATGAACCTTTAATAAAATAGTGGACTTCCAAGTATTACTGATGCAAAGACCAAGACTTAGCAGAAGCTTTGAAATACAAACATCAATTAAAGAGAAACATAAAAAGGCTAATACAAGCAAGCCACTGGAAAAAATGAAATGTTTGCATCCTAATTGAAAGTAGGAAGGTCATACACATATCCCCTAAAAATTATGATGAATCTACAGGAGCTATCAAAGGAATCAAATAAAACTGAGGACTCAGAAATGTTTTTTGTTGTTGTTGTTTTTTTGGTTTTTTATGAGTTGCTCTTCCAAGGAGAAAGGAAAGGGGATAAGAAAAGAATATACTAGAGAAGAATAGAACAGGATTAGGAAGGTGGTATTTAACTCACATGTTACAAGTAGAAGTCTGTACAAACTAGGAAAGGCTAATAGGAGTGGCTGTAACTTGAACCACATATTAAACTGATGTATGGCAAAGTGAGCAGAACCAGAACAGAACATACCATAACAACATTATAAAAATGAATGTTTTTGAGAAACTTTAAGAATTCTGATCAATACAATGATCAAGCACATTTCCAAGACCAATGATATAGAATGCTGTCTGCCTTTAAAAAAAAACCAAACATTTTACTTTTAATTTATGAAATTAAAAACCCATAATATAGTATATTTTAAAAGCTGATTATACATGAAACTGCAAGTCTGCAATGTACAACTTGCTATTGCTATTCCTTTCAAATATACAAAATTTTTTATAAATTTCTTTTTTTTTCTTCCCCCCCATCCCCCCTGAGATGGCTACCATTGGACACAAATAGGGGTGTTTATGTGTGTATACACACATACACATATGCCTTTTTTCATATGTTCTTTATAGTTAATTTGGATATTTATAATAAAAATAATTTATTCACTCAAAATCAGTTTTTTGTTTGCTTTTGGGGGTGTTTTGTTTTGTTTTGTTTTTGTGGGGTAATGAGGCTTCTGACTTGCCCAGGGTCACACAGCTAGTAAGTGTCAAGTGTCTGAGGCCCTATTTGAACTCAGGTCCTCCTAAATCCAAGGTCAGTGTTTTATCCACTGTGCTTCCTAGCTTCCCCCCACTCAAAATAATTCTTAAAACAATATTGCTACTACTGTATACAATGTTTTCCTTGTTCTGTTCATTTTGCTCTTTCCTATTTCATACAAACCTTTTCATATTTTCCCAAGATTATTTTTTTTAGTGAGGCAATTGGGGTTAAGTGACTTGCCCAGGGTCACACAGCTAGTAAGTGTTAAGTATCTGAGATCAGATTTGAACTCAGGTCCTCCTGAATACAGGGCCAGTGCTTTATCCACTGCGCCACCTAGCTGCCCCTTTTTCCAAGATTATTAACCTCATAGTTGTTATAGCACATTAATATTCCATCACAATTATATACAACTTTTTTAGGCATTCCCCAATTGATAGGCATCCCTGAAATTTCCAGTTCTTTTCCAACACAGAGTCACGATAAACATTTTAGAACATGCAGGTTCTTTTCCTTTTTCCCTAATCATCTTTGGAAACAGACTTAGTAGGAGTATTGCTGGGTCAAAGGGTATAAGTAGTTTAATAACTCTCTGGGCATAATTCCAGATAGTTCTCCAAAATGGTTAGATCAGTTCACAATTCCACCAACAATTAATTAGTATCCCAATTTTTTCACATCCCTCCAACATTTGTTGTTTTTCCCTTCGATCATTTCAGCAAATCTGGTAGGTGTAAAATGATATCTCAAGGTTGCTTTCATTTGCATTCCTCTAATCAATAATGATCTAAGGTATTTTATATGACTATAAATTGTTTGGATTTCTTTACTGGAAAACTGCCTGTTCGTATCCTTTGACCATATATCAATTGGGGAATGACTCATATTCTTTTAGATTTGACAAAGTTATATATATATATATATATTGCAGGGCAATGAGGGTTAAGTGACTTGCCCAGAGTCACACAGCTAGTAAGTGTCAAGTGTCTGAGGCCGGATTTGAACTCAGGTCTTCCTGAATCCAGGGCTGGTGCTTTATCCACTGAGCCACCTAGCTGCCTCAACTTCTTTATATATTTTAAACATTCTGTCTGCCTTCTGACAGAGAGTGATAGACATGTATTTTTGGACATGGCTAATGTGAGAATGTTTACTATGTCTATTTATATCATTTTTTCCAGTTGTGGAGTAAATGGAGTAGAAGGAGAAAAGAACAATGTTTGTTGAAAAAAATGTTCATTGAAAAAATAAAATTTAATTTAAAAAACAAATAAATTTATATATCATATGTATTTCTTTAAAATAATTTGCTTCCTTATTTCAATATATTTTGAAATCTTTGTATTTTGTATATTTTCTATTTGTTGATGACTAAGTTCACAATGAAAAAGAACATTTAAAAAATAATATTAAAGGAACCTAAACCAAGGTCCAGAGGAAGAAAACATGCTTTATAAATAATAGGAATTTAGTAAATTTATTAAATTTAATGTAAATGAATTGGACAGCATGCCTAGGATAACTAACTTTAGGTACCAACCATGTTGGTGAAGGAATAGGCTGAGAAAACAACAGTTTTATTCAAGAATATATCTATATGAATCATAATTTCAAAAAGCATGGGCTAAAGCAATGGCTCTCAAAGTATTGTCTGGGGACCTCTGAGAATTCCTGAGACTCTTTCATGGGGTCCTCAATGTCAAAACTATTTCCATAGTAATACTAAGATGTTATAATTTTGAATACAGTAAATATCAATATATATGTAACCCACATAAGCAAACTAAAACTCTTCAAGAAAATCCTAAAGAATTTTTGATAGTGTAAAAGGATCCTGAGAACTATTGACTTAGAGGAAGGCCTAAAGACTGAGAACTATGCCTAAAAAAGAAAACATCTGGAAGGGATTATCTGGGTTTTTTAAACCTATAAACAACCAACTAGGCAATGTGTGACTATATCTATAATTTATGTTGTCAGTATAATTTATATCCTAACTCTCCCTCCTCGAGTTATAAAGTTGAATAGAATACTCAGTACAATTGGATTGTACTGGACTTCAATAGACAGTCTAGGAGAAAGAGGGCTGGCATAGAAGAGACTAAGATCGGGAGCGGCTAGGTGGCTCAGTGGATAAAGCACCGGCCCTGGATTCAGGAGTACCTGAGTTCAAATATCCGGCCTCAGACACTAGCTGTGTGACCCTGGGCAAGTCACTTAACCCCCATTGTCCCGCAAAAAAAAAAAAAAAAGACTAAGATCTGGGGCAAATGAATTTGATAGAATAGTTTTTCCTCTTTTTACTAATGGGTAAGAGCAGCAAAGAGTAGATCTGAGATCTATCATTCACAGGCAGGTCAAGGCATTTTCACAGTCTTGTGCCTAAAATGTCAGCAATGGTTATACAATTTGGTTCCCAAGTGATGCCTTCACTCTAGTTCCTAAATCTTGTTTCATGTTGCCAGTAGAGTGATATTTCCCAAACTGAACTGTGACCTGAATTGGGTAATATATCTTGTTGTGCTCATTGGTTACCCCAGTTTAGAATTGTCAAAAAAGTAAATATGGGCCTAAGTCCAAACTGGGTTCCACCACTTCCAAGTACTGGTTATCATCACAGAACACAGATTGGGCTATTTCTTTCAGTTTGATGTTTTTTTAGCTGTAGGTCAGAAGTTAAGCTGTCAAAACCTCACCAAGAAAATCTATGCTTGGGTTTCCAAGAATGGAAGAATTATTCTTGCTCTGTAAGTAATGCCTGAGGGACTTTTGTCCCTCCATAGCTCTAGTAGGAATAGTTTTTGACTCCCAAAGAAATAGAAGTGGAATTTGACTTATTTAATAATTCAGGTGGTGAGAGCCAAAACATTTCCCTTCAGATTCATTAACACTGATGGGATGCCCTGAAGACTAGAAGAATAACAAATGACTCACTTATTTTTTCTTAAGGGGAGAGGAAGAGTCTGGACCAGTGATTTCAATACTATAGGAAACTGCCAATTGGCAAAAGCTCCCCTATAGATGAAGCTCAGTACTTTCCTTGCAATTTATAGTAATAGCTACTTAGATCACTGAGAAGTTAAAATGACTTGCCCAGGGCCACACATCAGGTATATGTCAAAGACAGGACTTGAAACCATGTGTCCCTGGTTCCAAGTCAGTCTTTTTATTCATTTTCCCATAGCACCTCTAATATTATTTCCTATATTCCTAAAAACATTCCAAAAAGACAGTTCTTCCAAATTACATGGTGATGACCTCTGGCCATCAAAAGTCAAGCTGAGGGGGGCAGCTAGGTGGCACAGTGGATAGAACACCAGCCCTGGAGTCAGGAGGGCCTGAGTTCAAATCCGGCCTCAGGCACTTAACACTTACTAGCTGTGTGACCCTGGGCAAGTCACTTAACTCAAATTGCCTCACCAAAAAAAAAAAAGTATTAAAAAAAGTCAAGCTGAGGAGAGAAACTGTTCTTGGGAGCATAAAACACCAACTAGCCAATAGACACTGAACCCAAGGGAGTTGTATGAGTATGCTACTAGGAGAAAAAGGGCTTCCAAACTCTTAAATATTAGGAGTTGTGAGTTGCTTTTGCCACACATGTATTCTTCATGGTGTTTATACTGCTGTATACACATAAGTAGTGAGGTATACTTCCAATCAGAAGTTCTATAAAGAGGAGCCTAAAATCAAGCACTGTACTTATTCTTATTGGTATTTTCATCTGAGAGGCAGCTTGGTTTAGTGAATACTGGACTGAAATTGGAGTCATAAAGACTTGAGTTTGAGTTTTCCCTCTAACAAATGTATTTTTTCACAAATATAGGAATTCCTAAAAGTTTTATATTGTCAAGCCAAAGAGCAGTGTAAGTGATCATACATAATATTCTAAAATTTTCTGTCTTTATTAAAGTTTCTGGAATATTTTCTATATTCATAATAGAGGTGAGCTATTAAGCACAGATATCACATATGCTACAACTGAAGGACAACAAGTATATGCTTCGTAATAATTAGAAGAGAGGGGAGATATGGTTATATACCCTTCATCCTCCTTACCCTTCAGTTGATGTAGTCATAGGATATAGTCACATATGATGAAGTTTTTTGTTTGGTTGTTTTTTCATTTTGTTTTGTTTTTGTTTTTGTGGGACAATAAGCATTAAGTGACTTGCTCAGGGTCACACAGCTAGTAAGTATCAAGTGTCTGAGGTCAAATTTGAATTCAGGTCCTCCTGAATCCAGGACCCGTGCTTTATCCACTGTGCCACCTAGCTGCCCCCCGAAGTTTTAATATATAAATAAGAATTATCAATGCCCTGATCACTTTACTTGGTGTGAACCCATCCCTTACTGAGTTAAGAAGAAGGCAAGACTGAGAAAATGTTAGCCATTTCTCTAGGGGCTTTAAATGGCTAAGCCTTTTAAGGAGCTCAAGATAGTCAAATCCCAGAACAATTGTAGAGACATGGTACTGCATGGTGGGAGATTTCTCTCTCTTATTTTCCTCTATCAGTCATAGTATCTAGCAACAGTATGTGAAATACCCATCCATCAATTTGGGAGTTGGAAACAATACAAGATGGGAGCTGCCTGTGTAGGAAGCTCCTATAATGTGGAAGGAAGACATTTCTTTCTCTAGTCTTTCCCCCTTCCACTAAACATACACATGCACACACATACACACATGTGACATGTATATACACATATATATATACATATATATATATATATTTAATAGGAAATTACTGGACCAATAGGAAGCAGAAACATATACCACAGGCACATAGATACAAAGAGACAGACAGCTAAGAAAAGAAGCAACTTTGGGAACAGGACCTCTGGCCATCAAAAGTCAAGCTGAGGGGCATCTAGATGGCGCAGTGGTAAAGCACCGGCCCTGGATTCAGGAGTACCTGAGTTCAGGTCTGGCCTCAGACATTTAACACTTGCTAGCTGTGTGACCCTGGGCAAGTCACTTAACTCAAATTGCCTCACCAAAAAAAAAAAAAAGTATTAAAAAAAAGTCAAGCTGAGGAGAGAAACTGCTCCTGGGAGCATAAAACACCAACTAGCCAATCAACACTAAACCCAAGGAAGTTGTATGAGTATGCTATTAGGAGAAAAAGGACTTCCAAACTCTTAAATATTAGGAGTTGCGAGTTTCTTTTGCCACACATGTATTCTTCATGTGTGTGTGACTACTGTTGTATTCCAGGTTTGAACCTATACTTCCCATGGTGCTGCATGTATTTTTGAGTGAGTGTATCCCAGGTTTATGGAGGAAATATTTTATTACTGTTCCTGCTATGTTATTTCAGTAAATGCCTTTGCAAATATTTAATTGAGTCTATCGGCTTATTGTTGATGGGAAGTACATTGGTGGGGACTCATGATCTGCAATTAGTAGGCACCACTGTCCACAATATTATCTTTAGGACCTGAAATAATAGCCACCCTCTGAGTATCTAACTTGTGAGAGTGAATGCTAGTTTAGGGGAGTCTCTTAAGGCAATACTCTGCCTTTCCTAGGCATTGTTTTTTTGTTTGGTTGGTTGGTTTTTGGTTTGGGGGTTTTTTGCGGGGCAATGGGGGTTAAGTGACTTGCCCAGGGTCACACAGCTAGTAAGTGTCAAGTGTCTGAGGCTGCATTTGAATTCAGGTACTCCAGAATCCAGGGCCAGTGCATTATCCACTGCGCCACCTAGCTGCTCCACCAAGGCATTGTTTTTAATCGAAACGGTAAATCTTGACTACATTTCATCCCCTAATCAAATTTGCCTCAGATGCAAGAAATTTTAGTAATAGTAATCAAGTTCTTGATACTTTTCATCAGCCAAAAACTTCCCATTAAGGGTAGCCAGGCCTCTGATGACTACATTTTCCAAACCATATATTGGGACATACATGGTCTAACAAAGGATATTCCTTTTGAAAAGCCTTTTTAGAAATGAAACTTTCTTTTTCTTTCTTTTCTTTTTTTTTTAAGCAAGGCTGTCCCAGAAAATCCAGTGCATGTGATCACTCTAGCACCAGTCCTAGCCTTTTGCCAAACACACTTTCTAGCTAACCCCAAAAGGTACCAATATCTTCACTCTGAAATACTAGGCAGGAGCTCCCTTTTTAGGTCATTTACTTATTAGGCTATTGTCCTAAAGAATGAAAGTTCTGTTACCCAGGGATGAGGCAAAAAGAAAGCCTCAGAGCCCTGAGCTATATTTAGCCTTTGAATGAATGACTCTCAGGGCCTAGATGGGATTTTTTTTTTAATACAATTAGTTTTAGTGACACTGATACATACTGTAAATTCTTCAGAAGGCCGTGACACAATCCTAGTCTGTGACCTATGCTAAGTGATTTATAGTTTTAAAAATTCAAGCTATTTCCCTCTGACTCCCTCTCTTTGGATCTGATTTTTTTTTTATTACAAGAATATTTTACAGACACAAGCATGCCTTCTGCTGCATACTGAAATGATCCAATGCTACAATTTTCTTCTCCAACTTCTTACCATCTTCTGCTTACTAAAATGAAATGTTATCATCTTAAAATCAGGGCTGTACTAGAACCAACTCATATATGTTCTTGGAGCTGATTGTTAAATTTTTCAGTGAAGGCATTTGTATTTTGAAAATTGGCAAATACTACAAAGCAGGGCTTGATTTAGTGTTTTGTTAATTGTTTATACTTAAGAAAGTGATGGAGAAAGAGTTAATGATACAGATTGAATTTTAAAGTGTGTTTATTTTTTCAGAGAGCCAGTTATGAAACATTTACCAGCACACAACTACTTAGGATTCCATTTACCACCTTCTTAATTCAAAGATCACTCCATTTTTATTTGAGGGAGGAGTGAAGGAGAAATTTTGACTGCTATTTAGATGTAATGACCGTGAAAAGGAAACCTCCATAGGATTCAATTGGAAGAAACCTAAGAAATCATGTAATTCAACCTTTTTATTTTCTGGTGAGAAAATTGAAGAAAAGAGGACAAAACAGGTGAAGTGATTTGTCCAGGATTATATAAATAATAAGTGGCAGAACCAGAGTTTGAACCCAATTCCTCTGAATCTGGTTCCAAAGTCCTTTCCACTATCTTAAGGAATCATGCCTGAAATTCTATACCTTGGAGTATTGTGGTACTACTGGAATATAATTTCTTAAAGACAGGAATTATTTTTTTTTTATTTTGTCCATCCCTCTCCTGTGCATAACACCATTCCTTGAACCAAGGAAACTTCTCTCCTTGTGTTTAAGAAACTATTATTTTTCTAGACATTTTTCTAGGTTTACAATGTCAAAATCATCCTAAGGGCTTCATTCTCTCTCACCTCACAAATCCAATCAGTCGCCAAATTTTATTGTTTCAATCTCCACATCTTTCCCATTCCCTCTAATATAGGGTATAAATTCCTCCATTTGGCTTGAGTTTCCTCATAAATAATTTTCTATCACATGGCTATGCAAATAGGTGGATAGAGCACTGGACCTGGAGTCAGGAAGACTTGAGTTCAAATCCAGTCTCCGATATTCACTAGCTGTGTGACCCTGGGCAAGTCCCTGAACCTCTGTCTAACTCAGTTTCCTCAACTATAAAATGGGAATAATATTAGCACCTAACTCACAGGGGTATTGTGAGCATCAGATAAGATAATATGGTAAGCACTTAGCATAGTACCTGGAACATAATAGGTGCTTAATTGTTTTTTCTCTTTTCTATCATATTCATTGTTTGTTACAGCACAGTAATGTACATTCTTTTATCACAATTTGTTTAGCTATTCCAAAATTGATGGACGTGTACTTTATTTCCAATCCTTTGCTAGAGTAGGGTGAAACCTCACAATTGTTTTGATTTGCATTTCTCTTCTTATTAGTGTTTGAGAATATTTTTTTCATCTGGTTGTTTATAGTTTGCAATTTTTGAGAATTATTTATTCATGTCCTTTGATGATTTACTTCTTGGGGAATGGATTTTGGTCATATAATTCTGTTAGTTGTCTGTATGCCTTGGATACCAAATGAAGAAATATGAGAAGATACTTCCTCCACTCCTTTGCAGAGGTAGAGGAGGTGGGTGGAGAATTTACAGGTATAGAACATTGCATGTATCATCAGATTTTTAATGTAGTGATTAATTTTTTCTTCTCCCTCTTTTTCTTTTTTTAAAAAAAATCTTTGTTATCAGGGGTAGATCTCTGGGAAAGGAAAAGGAGAAGGATATAGGGGCAAATTTAGACTGTATAAAAGCAAAAAGTATCAAGAAAGTTTTTTTAAGAGTTAATGTGTCAATGTTACTGATTTTGTTACTTTTGCAAAAAATATAATAAAAGACATATAACCTTTAAAGTATGCAAAGTTCTGTGTGTGTATGTATAGAGATAGAGATAGAGATAGAGATAGATAAAATCATATTGGATCCTCATAATAGCTTCATGAGGTAGGTAGTATTATTATCCCTACTCCACAAAAAAAGAAGCCTGAGACTCAGAGTTAAAAATGACTTTCCCAGCTAGTTATTTTTCTCTTTTTAACAAAAGAAATTTATTAGCTATTTTGAGAAAATGAAGTTTTTCAAGGAATCTGAATATTAGTCCTCATTGCAGATCTGCCAGTGGTGGCTGCTGGGCTTTTTTTCTCTACCACTCCAGTATTTCTCTTGCTTTCTTGAGACTTCTCCACTCCTCAAAGTATATTGAATGGACAGGCACTATCACTGACATCTTTTGCTGCACATCACATCCCCCAAAAGTGTCAACTGAATTGATTGCTTAAGATGGGATTCAAATCAAGGCCTTCGTGACTCTAACAGAAGTGTTGTTAAAGTTATGCCATCAGATCATGAAATATGTTCTAACTGAGGTAAAATTTATTGAAGTGTCTCCTATCTGCTCTTGCTCTTATCAATTAGACTGATAACATCAAATAAACATTTGAATTCTGTGCTTATATAATTATAATGCTCACCAGAGTTCGAACTAATCACACAGTCCTTGATGGGTGGATGGAGGGTTTTCCATTATCTTAAATTTTAACTTATTTCATTTTTCTTAATTTTTAAAGTAATAAGGATTTTTAATGAATCTGTTCCTCCCCCTTCTCCCCCAAACTAAGCAAAAAAAATTAATCCCTCAATACAATATCTACATAGTCTGGCAAAAAAATCAAATTCTCACATTATCCATGCATTGTGACTGCTTTGAATAAATGGAAAGCACCCCGATAGGGGCTTGGGAGCTATAATAATCAAGTTGTATCCTGCCCTGGAACTTCTTCCTCCACACCAAATAATCTCTACTTCCATGAGAGAATTTGGATTGTAGCCACATGGCCATGATTGCACCTGGCTTCCCAACTCTAAGAACCCCTACACCAGACCTGCCTGTATGAGTACAGGTTGGGGTGAGTGAACCAGGCCAAGTCAAAGAAAGAGAGTATGCCATGTCATCACAATCCCCCATGCCACACCTAACAATGTCCTTCTTAAAAAGTAGTATCCAGGGGAAGCTGGGTGGTACAGTAGATAAAGCACCGGCCCTGGATTCAGGAGTACCTGAGTTCAAATACGGCCTCAGACACTTACTAGCTGTGTGACCCTGGGCAAGTCACTTAATCCCAATTGCCTCACCAAAATAAAATTAAAATTAAAAAAAAAAAAGTAGTATCCAGGGGCAGCTCGGTGGCACAATGGATAGAACACAGGCCCTGGAGTCAGGAGGACCTGAGTTCAAATCCGGACTCAGACACTTAACACTTACTAGCTGTGTGACCCTGGGCAAGTCAACCCCAATTGCCCCACAGAAAGAAAGAAAGAAAGAAAGAAAGAAAGAAAGAAAGAAAGGAAGGAAGGAAGGAAGGAAGGAAGGAAGGAAGGAAGGAAGGAAGGAAGGAAGGAAGGAAGGAAGGAAGGAAGGAAGGAAGGAAGGAAGAAAGGAGTATCCATAAAAAATTTAAAAAAAAAATTTTTAAGTCATATCTATAACTCCAGGTGTTTTCTGACCAGGAAAGGCTACAACAAGATTATCACTTTCCTATTACTAGATAATTTGCCTCCCATAATGCAGTCTAAGATCTAGGTTTCTTGGCTGCCCTATCACACTATTGATTCATATTGCACCATGGGAGTCCACTGAACTTCTGTCTAGCCAGTCTCTACCTCTTTCACTTGCAAACTTGTTTTATTTTTCTACATTTAACCCTATTTCACTCCATCTAATTTGTTTTAGCCTAATGTTCTAGTCTATCAATATACTTTTTTTTTTTTAGTGAGGCAATTGGGGTTAAGTGACTTGCCCAGGGTCACACAGTTAGTAAGTGTTAAGTATCTGAGTCCGGATTTGAACTCAGGTCCTCCTGACTCCAGGGCCTGTGCTCTATCCACTGCACCACCTAGCTGCCCTATCAATATACTTTTGGATCCTGTCTCTGTCATCTACTATGTTATAGTTATCCTTCCTAGCTTTATGACATCTGCAACTTTAACAAGCATACACAAACCCTTGGGGCACTCCCCTGGACACCTCTGTTTAAGATAGCATGCAGCCTTTAAGAACTACTCTTTAGGTTCAGACATCAACCAGTTTCATATTTAAGTAGTCTATCATCTAGCCTGCATATTTTAATGCTTTCCATAAAAATAACTTGAAGGACATTTATCAAATGCTCAACTAAAATCCAAGGCAATACCATCCAAGCCCTGATCTACCAATTTAGTAACCCTGTCAAAAAGGGAAATGAGGTTAGTCTAGCATGGACTTTTTCTTGATGAAGCCATCTTTGTTGAATGAATCGATATTGATATGGTTGGGAAGTTTGAAAAGAAGGAAGACTACTACATGTTCAGCCTCTGCTCCCCACCATGTAATGAGTGAGTGAATATCTTTTCATGAAAGAGCCTCATAAAAAAGAACTGTAATCATCTGCAAGAGAAGCAGATTTTGCCCAGTGACCTGCCATAAAATGCAATCAGAGCTTTCCTTTAATGGACCGAAAATCCAAACCAATTAGAAAACTGTCTGACCCAAAGCTCTGTTTAGCTCAGACCATGGCAGAGGGTTTTGTTCTTAATATACTTCACCTCTTGCCATGAATCAGGGGCCCGCTGCTCTTGAAAAGGTTAAAATTATGTCCACACAGCAAAAAAAAAAAAAAATGCCTTTAAAGGAATAGGCATTGAAATGTCTTAAATGTTCCTTTTTGGTGACAAGGGATACCAGACAGCTAAAAGCACAACATTTTTATTGCAGGCAAAAATGACCAAACAGTGGATTAAGAACTGCCTTTTGAAAAGTGATTTTGTGAATTTGTCATAAGAAGGAATTTGATGACAAGATGTAGCCCTTGGGAAAAGTTAAGAAATGCATCTATCTCTGTCTCTTCTTTTTTAAATTAATTTTATTAATTTTATTTTTAATTTATGGAATAAAATAAGAATTTATATAGCTTAGTATAATAAAAAAGATGGTTGGTTGCACATGAAAGTGCAGATTTATGTAAAACTTGCTATTCCTTTTAAAAATATAATAGTTATCATGTAAATGTCTTTTTTTCTGTTCCTTTTTTACAGAGGTATGTTAACAATGTCTGACAGTATATGCAATATACTGTCAGACATTGTTAATATATTGATTGGTTTGTGGGGCAGGTAGGTGATGCAGTGGATAAAGCATTGGCCCTGGATTCAGGAGAACCTGAGTTCAAATCCAGCCTCAGACATTTGATACTTACTAGCTGTGTGACCCTGGGCAAGTCACTTGACCCTCATTGCCCTGTAAAACAAAACAAATATATTGATTGGTTTTGATGAACTGCTCTATTACAAGGGATGACTCCAAGGGTAGAGGATGGAGAGGGGTATATTCAGAAATTAATACATATTTATTCAGGAATGAATATATACTTCCTTCACTCATCTCCCAGCTCTGTTCCTAAGTTTCTGAACTTTTCCACTATTTCCCAGCAGCCTTCCCACCATGAAAGATGCCTCTTTCCATGGGGTCTTCTCACTGCAAAATCTCTCTATCCCTGTCTCTTTCAACTGATACATTCCTCCTCTAATTACCATTCCAAGAAAGTGTCTAAGCAGCTATGCTGACTTCTTCCTCCTCTATCAGCTCCACTCCTGAATCTCTGGATTTCTCCACCATGCCCCAGGAACCTGCTCACACTAGAAGATGCCTCTGTCTACCATGGCCTTCTTGCCCTGAAAGATCTCTTCATCCCTTGTGCCCCTTTCCTCCAATTGGTGGATTGCTTCCAGAACTTTCCACTTTGAGAAACTATTCACCTTCTCACTTCTACTTTGTGGAATGTGCCTCATCTTTCATGATTCAGCTCCAGCACCACCTTTTACCTAAGCCTTTCTCAATCCCTTCAACTGCTAATGCCCTCCCTTTCGAACTACATGTACTCATATTTATCTATGTGTATTGGTATTCCCAGGACCTAGAGCAGTGAATGGCTTATGATGAGTGCTTAATTTATACTTGTTAATAGTCTGATTAAAGAGAGCACAAGGGCTGGTGAGTCAACCTAGAAGCTTCAAGAATGACCCTTCAGTGGTCCCTGGCAAAAGTGTTAGCTTTAGAAACACTCAAGCATGAAACGAGAGAGAATACATCACAGTACTAAGAGGCATGGCAACACTACAAAAAATGGAGTGTAAAGCCTTGAACACTAAAGTGAAGTAATAAGATGCCTCATTTGCTCTCTGGAGATAGTGTCTTTCCTGATGTTTCTCCCTTCCCTTGTAATGACTCTTTCTTCCATTAATCTGAAACTGACTGTCCTTCAAGACCATTCCAGACACCACTTGCTCCATGAAGATTTCTATGATTATACTAGTTTCATTTATCAAATCTTTCATTAATTCATTCCTTAATTTCATTCATTCAACAATTATATATACCTTGCTATACCATAAAGCCTCCACCACAGACATAGTTAAAAGTCTCACCAAGGTGTGAGGGTGACCGCGGGTTCTCAAAGTCAATACCAGTAAAGTGCCAGCTTTGGCAAGTCCTGATAAGCTGGAAAGACTTTGACTACAGGCCTAAGAGCAATTTGTATGTAGGTCTGTCATCTGAGAACCATCTTGGCTAAGCTTCAAGAGATTTGTCACCAGAGTTCGGGTCATGAAGTGATTAATTTTTTTCCATCACAATATCTCATGAAACTGTCTAGTACGGTAAGTCATGTAGGGGGTGGCAATCTGCCACAATGGTGAAATCACAGATGTTTGAAATATTAAAGTATATACAAAGCACTGTAATAGCCACTAAAGGAAATATAAAGGTCATGATGATGCAGTAGAATCCTCATGAGGTTTGTGATATAGGAGGTAAGATAGCACATATGCTAATATACAATATTATTATATTACACAAGTACATAATTATTAGTACTCCATCATGTTCACATATGTACCACAAGTTATTTTTGTTGTTGTTGCTGTTCAGTCATTTCAGTCATGTCTGATTCTTTGTGACCTCTTTTGGGGTTTTGTTGGCAAAGATACTGGAGTGGTTTGCCATTTCCTTCTCCAGTTTATTTTACAGAAAAGGAAACTGAGGCAAATGAGGTTAAGTGACTTGCCCAGGGTCACACAGCTAGTAAGTATCTGAGGCTAGATTTGAATTCAGGAAGATGAATCTTCCTGACTTCAGGCCTGACACTCTTTTTCTACCATGCTTCCTAATTTAGTCATTCCTTAATTAATGGACATCCCCTTGGTTTCCAAGTTTTTGTCACCACAGGGAGAAAAAAAGTTGCTGTAAATATTTTTGTACATGAAGGACCTTTTTTTCTTTCTTTCTTTGACCTCCTTTGGGTACAAGCACAGCAATGATACAGTTGGGTCAAAAGGAATGTGCTGATTAGAAACTTTTTGTTTATAATTCCAAATTGCTTTTCAGAATGGTTGTACACATTCAGAGGTCTACTACCAGTGCATCAATGTGCCAGTTTTCCCACAAATCCTCCACATGTTATCATTTTCCTTTTTTGTCATCTTGCTGTTCTGATCAGTATAAGGTAGAATTTGCATTTCTTTAATTAGTCAAGATTTGGAACTTTTTTTCATATGGCTATAGTTAGCCTGGATTTCTTCCTTTGAAAACTTTCTGTTCATACCTATCGATTATTTATCAATGAGAGAAATAGTTATTTTTCTTATAAATTTGAATCAGTTCCTTATATACCTTGGAAATAAAACTTTTATCAGAGAAATTAGCTACAAAGATTATTCCCATTTGTTTCCCTTTTAATTTTTACTTTATTAGATTAATTTGTGCAAAATCTTTTTTAACTTTATGTAATCAAAATTATCCATTTTATCTTCTCTGAATCATTCTATTCCTTGTTTGGTCATAAATTTTCCTCATATCTATAGATCTGTTAGGTAATTTTTACATGTTTTTCTAATTTGTTTTTTATTTGTTTGTTTTTTGTTTTTTGCAGGGCAATGAGGATTAAGTGACTTGCCCAGGGTCACACAGCTAGTGTCAAGTGTCTGAGGCTGGATTTAACTCAGGTACTCCTGAATCCAGGACCAGTGCTTTATCCACTGTGCCACCTACCTGCCCCCTCTAATTTGTTTATAATGCAATCTTTTATGTCTAGGTCGTATACCCATTTGGGAGCTTGTCGTTGTATAAGGTATGAGGTGCTGATCTAAATCTAATTTCCTCCATACTGCCATTCAATTTTCCCAGAATTTTTTTTTCAAACCTTAACCCTTATCCCACTACTGGGAATCTCTGTATTTATCAAACCCTAGAGTACTAGATATATTTGCTTTTGTAAAGTGTGTAGACCTAATCTGTTCCACTGACTTAATTTCTTTATTTTTTTAACCAGTACCAAAACAGCTGAATAATTACTGCTCTGTCTGTAGTAGAGTCTGAGAGCTGGCACTACAAGATCCTTTCCATTTCCATTTCTTTCCGTTATTTCTCCTGAGATTCTTGACCTTTTTTTTTCCCCTCCACATGGCTCAGTTAATTATTTCTTCTGGGGGCAGCTAGATGGCGCAGTGGATAGAGCACTGGCCCTGGAGTCAGGAGGACCTGAGTTCAAATCCAGCCTCAGACACTTAACACTTACTAGCTGTGTGACCCTGGGCAAGTCACTTGACCCCAACTGCCTCACTAAAAACAAAAAAAAAACCAAAACAAAAAAAAATTATTTCTTCTGAAACTAGATTGTTTAAATTTTCTATTTCTTGTTCGATTGATTTGGGAAATAGATGATTTCAAAAAACAAGGAAAGATGGCATGTGAACTAACACAGAGTGAAATAAGCAGAACCAGAAAAAATAATCTATATTCTATTGTCATTATTGTAAAAGTGAACAATATTGAGTTTTATAAACTAATAAAGAATAAAACAAATAAAACCAAGAAAATAATGTATACAATAACACCATAAAAACAAACAACTTTGAAAGCTATAAGAACTATGATCAATACAGTTGCCATTCATGATCCCCAAGGACCAATGATGAAACATGCTATCCATAACAGAGAGGTAATGAATTCAGGGTGCTGAATTAGATGGATGGATGGATGGATGGATGGATGGATGGATGGATGGATGGATGGATGGATGGATGGATGGATGGATGGTATAGATAGGTTAGATAGATAGAAACAGATGGAGACAGATAGATAGATAGATAGATAGATAGATAGATAGATAGATAGATAGATAGATAGATAGATAGATAGATAGATGATAGATATAGATGTAGTGCATGTGTGTGTATATATAGAGAGATATAATTCCAAAACAAATTCCCTCAATAGCTGTATACAAATTATATGTGTACTTATGTTGTACACATATGTATGCATGTGTATATTATGATCTCATTTCTTTTTTAAAATAATATTTTATTTTTTCCCAATTACATATAGAGACAATTTTAACATAATTTTAAAAAAAAATTTGACTTCCAAATTTTCTCTCTCCCTCCCTTACTTATCCCCTCCCTGAGATGGTAAGCAATTTTATATGGGTTTTATATCTTCACAGGTCTTTTATTTCATTAATATAGGGAGTATCTGATAAGGACACTGCCCCCTACTAATGTATCTAGGTATCTGCTCTGAAATTTATAGTCAGGCAGTTGCCTGGATAACTGAGAAGAAAAATGACTTGTCTAGGATTACATAGCAAGTATTTGTCAAAGGCATATCTTGAATTCAAGACATTCTAAACTCAAGGACCTATCTACTACAGTATGTTCTCTATTGCTATTTACACAGAGGCATATATGTATAATAATAGTAATATTTCACACTTACAATGCTCTTTTTTAGATGTGCAGTATTCACATCTAAATGAGAGCTTAAAGAGTAATTCAGGGGGCAGCTAGGTGGTACAGTAGATAAAGCACTGGCCCTGGATTCAGGAGGATTTAAGTTCAAATCCAACCTCAGACACTTGACACTTACTAGTTGTGTGACTCTGGGAAAGTCACTTAACCCTCATTGCCCCCACCAAAAAAAAAAGAGTAATTCATATGTGTGTATGTATATGGATGTGTACATACATCCATATACATGGAATTTGATGTGGTAACTCTGGCAGTGTACTTGGAGATCCTGGCAGGATACTGATGGAAAATTGCTGCATTATAAAATGTAATACTACAGATGTACTGAAAAGCACCATTCTTTGTCTAAATTTTCCCAACAATTGTGTCTAGTCCCTGGTATACTTGGCTTGTAGAAGGACAATTCAGTGTAAACCAGTTCCTGTCTCAGAAAACTTTAGCCTTTTTCCGCTTGAAATGACTCAAGAATGTTACCTTCCCTAAAAGACAAGCAATAACCTTTCACAGACAATAAAATGTTCAATCTTAACATTTGCTCTGACTTGGCAGTTGCCTTTCACACCAAACATATGCTCAAAAATCACCTACCTTTCCATACTGTTAACACACTGGCAACACCAGGATGTCTTG
This sequence comes from Dromiciops gliroides, assembly GCF_019393635.1. Lineage (NCBI taxonomy): Eukaryota > Metazoa > Chordata > Mammalia > Microbiotheria > Microbiotheriidae > Dromiciops > Dromiciops gliroides. The sequence goes on along the minus strand of NC_057864.1, from coordinate 345,815,735 downwards.
AATAAATGCATTAATTAATCTAAATCAGATGCAATATGCATCCATGTTATCTCTCTTTCAATGGGAAAAGAGCCAATCATCAATGAGCATTTAAATTAAATTCTGTCAGGAAAATATGCTTCTTTGATAGTGTAGACATTTGCATTTTATACTCTTCAATTACCATCTGCTAATGGCAATTTAATTGTTCAATAAATAACACCAAAGAGAGTAAACATTAATGAAGAATGGAGAAAATTTTCATACAATGAATCATTCCAATTTCATTTTCAGATGACTTCTACCATATTCAGCAATAAAAGAAAGATCATCAATCAAAGACATAGAACAATCAGGAAAGATTGTAACTGTGGCTCTGGAATATTAGATGACTAACGGAGATAGCTAATTCTTTTTAATAGCTAATTTTTAAAGTGTTTTGAGGGAATGAGAAGAGGAGGATAAATTGATCTGTGTTTTAGTTTATGTTCTAATGCTAGTGAAACTGGGTCAGAAAAAAGTTCTAGTTCTGGATTGTGGCCACTATGTAACCTTGTTCAAATTTATAACCTCATTGGGTCTCAATTTCTCATCTGTAAAATGAAGGGGTCAGACTAAGTAATGATGGCTGGCATTTATATAATGCTTTCAAGTCTGCAAAGTTTATTGCCTATATCATCATTTCAGTCCCCCAGTAACATTATGCAGTAGATAAATATAACAACAATAATACTTTAAAGTTTCCCAAACTTTGCATATATTATCTCATTTGATCCTTACAACAACCCTGTGAGATGGGGACTATTGTTATTCCCACTTTACACATAGGAAAACAAATACTACTAATGTTTTCATCTCTATTTTATAGATGAGGGAGCTAAGGTTCAGAGCATGGAGATGACTTCCCATGGTCACAATGTCCGTAATTGGCAGAAGTAGGATGTAAAGCCAGGGATTCCTGACCCCAAAATCAGTACTCTATCTGTTCTGTCATACAACATTCCCAGAGAATATGTACCAGATTACATGTCAAAAGGTAGACATGATTGAGTTTGTCTTAGATCCCCTGATGCCCATTCATAGCTATCACTACTCTCCAATCCAAGTTAGGAGCTGGAAGATACACTGAACCAGAGAAGATGACAACAATGGTCTTAATGACTTTTGAAAGGTTTCTAAGGAGTAGAAGCAAGGAGACAGAGTGGAGAGATCACTGGTCTTAGAGTATGGAAGATCAGGAATCAAGTCTGGCCCTTGGCTTTGTGACCCTGGGTTATTCAATTACTCTCTCAACATCCCAAGTCACTCTCTAAAATTATAAGTGCTGGAGCAGTATTCCCTGCACATCAATGAAATCATAGGGAGAGACCTGGAGAGAAAGAGACAGAGAGATGGTGATAGATAGAGAAAGAAAAACAGAAAAATTCTGAGAGAAAAAAATGTTTTCTCCTTTCTAAATGTGCCTCTACCTGACAAAGTAAAAGCAGATTTGTGGAATCACCCAAGTGAATGATTCAGGTCAAAAGAAATGCTCTTTGGAGCCTGAATTATCTGGTTCATGTGTCTACATTGATCAAAATAAATTGGATAAATGGCTAATCTTCATGTCATGCTATGTGGTCACACTCCAAGTCTGTACTGTTTTCTTTGAAAAATGGTTTCTAGTGCTTATGAGAGTCATTTGACTAGAGAAGCATGTCCATTGCTTTGCCTCAGCCAAGTTGTCATATAGGGAAAATTCTAATCCATTAGAATCTACCTCCTCAACCATACCCAGGAGAGACCCTTTCCCCCCTTCAGAATCCATGCACTGTGTAGCAATCTGGCCTGTACATAATGCTTTTGTCTGTGAGTTGCTGTTTTGTGTTAAAAGAAGGGGCAGGTATTATTTATTGTTCGCAATGAATCCTACCTAAGTCACAGGGGTATTGGGAGAATTACTGTCAGGTTTTGTAGAGTGCCTTGAGCTCTTCATAGGAAGGGTACTATATATGATAATAAGAGTAATAGCAATAATATCCTTGCACAACCCTGACATGGTGTTCATCTTTGTCTTAAAGAGCAAGATGGTTCATCTCTGGGCCTTGTGGGGATTATTGAACTCAGTCTACTCTAGGAATGCTGAGACAGTTGAAAAAGATGCTCATTACACACTGTCTGTGATTTGTGAACTATATGTGAATGTGCCAAGCTGAGTTGGTTTTGACTTTTTCAAAAAAACATTTTTGTGGAAGAGATGAAAGAATGGTGGTGTTTGGGTGTGCATGGCATATGTAATGTGAGTTTGAACTATGGCAGTTTATTTATAAAAAGTTCAGGAGAGAGTAGGTAGAAATATCCTCACCTACACCATCACAAGTTTACCAAGAATTGCAAATATGAATTTGTAAGAACCTGTCAGCACGCACAGAAGAAAAGCCAGAGGCAGAGTGCTATAGAGAAATATAAAAATGATTGCAGGAGGCAGCTAGGTGGCGCAGTGGACAGAGCACTGGCCCTGGAGTCAGGAGTACCTGAGTTCAAATCCGGCCTCAGACACATAACACTTACTAGCTGTGTGACCCTGGGCAAGTCACTTAACCCCAATTGCCTCACTAAAAAAAAAATAATAAATTATTGCAAACACAAATAATCAAAGAGTTAACAAGAACAGAGGCTCTCCCTTACTGCTCCATGCCAACAGATCATGGGATCATTGATCTAGAGCTGGCAAGGACCTCAAAAACCACCCACTCTTTTTTACAGATGAGGAAAAGTAAGGTTTGGCCAGGCTAAATGACTGCTCCAAAGTCATATAGGCAGAAAAAAAAATAAAAGGGAATATTTGAACCCTGGTCCTTTGCATCCAGAACTAGAACTTATTCCACTATACCATATGCTGCCTTCTCGTTTTAGTGAACAGGCTGCCGAACTTGGATAGGATAGCCTTTCTTCCCTATCCCTCTGCCACCCAGTCCTAAATTTTTTTTTCAGTCAGGCAACCAACAATATTTAGGTTTAGATCTAGAAGAGGGTTTGAATCCCTGCCCCAGTGCATCACCAATAACCTGAGCAACCTTGACCACAGAACGGAATGTCTATGGTCCTCTTTCCACATGTGTGAAATGAGGAAGTTGAACCAGGTGTTCTCTAAATGGTTCTTCCAGCTTTAAATCCTGTGATCCTCTCATTCAGGCTGCAATACCCACAAAAGTAGCTTTGTTGCCATATAGTACTTGTGTCCAGTAACTCCAATGTACTCTGGTACTAGGCTGGGAGAGAATCCTGTCTCTGGTGTTGTAGACTTCATTGTACAACCAGAAACTAAAGTTTGATTAAGAGTGAGCCTTGGGGCAGCTAGGTGGCACAGGGGATAGAACACTGGCCCTGGAGTCAGGAGTACCTGAGTTCAAATCCGGCCTCAGACACTTAACACTAACTGTGTGACCCTGGGCAAGTCTCTTGACCCCCATTGCCTCACAAAAACAAAAAACAAAAACAAAAAGAGTGAACCTCTTGGGGCAGCTAGGTGGCGCAGTGGATAAAGCACCAGCCCTGGATTCAGGAGTACCTGAGTTCAAATCCGACCTCAGACACTTGACACTTACTAGCTGTGTGACCCTGGGCAAGTCACTTAACCCCCATTGCCCTGCCCAAAAAAAATTAATAAATAAGAGTGAGCCTCTCAGGGGCAGCTAGGTGACACAGTAGATAGAGCACCAGCCCTGGAGTCAGGAGTACCTGAGTTCAAATCTGGCCTCAGACACTAGACACTAGCTGTGTGACCTTGGGCAAGTCACTTAACCCTCATTGCCCCACAAAAAAATTTTTTTAATTAAAAAAAAAAAAGAGTGAGCCTCTTTTCCAAGCTGATGGTGCTATAGGAAAAAAGTTATAAAAAAAGATTCATAGTCACCTTATTTATGATGCCAAAGAAAGCTAGAAACAAAATATATGCCAAATAATCAAGGAATGGCTGAACAAATTATAGTATTGGTATTGGTGGTGGTGATAGCAGCAGCAGCATTTATATAATGTTTTAAAGTTTGCAGAGAACTTCGCAATTACTCTCATTTTATCCTCACCAACAACCCTGGGAAGTGCTGTAATTATTCCCACTTTACAGATGAGGAAACTAAGGCACACAAAAGTTTTTGTGACTTGCCCAGGGTCATCTAGCTAGTAAATGTCTAGGGCAAGATTTAGGCTCAGGTCTTCCTTATCAGAGGTGGTTGGTGGTCCAGTACTCTGTTTGCCTAGGTTTAAGAATGTCATAGAATATTTAGGATGATCAATAGAAAGAATCCAGAGCAACATTGGGAGATTTATGGAAATGATGCTGAGTGAAAAAGGCACAGTTTAAAGAACAACATACACAATGACTATAACTACGTAAATAATAGAGAGAGACAACAAAACTGATCAAACACATAGATCCATGTGACTGTCACACTGTCAAAGATAAAGGAAACATTGCTTCTTTCTGTTTTCAATCCATCCTTTGGCTTTCAGAGCATGTACCTTTGGGGAGGAGGTGGGAAAAAAAGGTCTGGTTGTTTGTTGGCAAGTATCAAAATAAAATGTATCAATAATGTTTTGTTAAGTCAATGGTCATGGACAACCAAATGACAGGTTACCCCAGATAATACAAGTGTGTACTTTTGATGACTTTCCTCTAAACCATGATAATATCTATCATTAAGTTGGGCAGGAGCCATGTCTAGCTAAGACAAAGGCATCTGAATAATTTCTAAGCAATTTTCAGGACCCAGCCAAGATTGAATTAATGACAAAAGCCACAGAGACATAGGTAAGGCAATTTGTGGAAGCCAGACTATATAGGCCTCCAGGATTATTTGGTCCCTCTGTTCATTTCAAAGGTATATGATAAGCTCTCTATCCTTTGAGGTCTGGTTCCCACATTCACTTCCACAATCTATTAAATTGCAAACAAGCAAACTGGTTGTGCCCAAATAACACTCAAAACTCTAGTAAATTTCCCCAGAGAAGCTGCCCTAATCCTGCCTTGGCAGAACTCCTTATCAATTCCATAAACACTTCCTGTCTCTCCTGTCACAATTTCCCTCCTTTCCCTGTCCTGAATTCTCACTTTCTTCACTCCAGGCTGGATCCAATGAGGTGGCCTAACCCTATTTTCCCTTTAGGAAGCTGCCCCTTGGTGCTCTGCCATTTCTAAAATCTGATTTTCGAATTGCTTTCCTGAATTTTACAACTCTTCATCAGTTTGCTCCTCCCTCTCTTTCCAAATGCATTTCCCCCTATCTTCATCAATCTGTCACCCTCCAACCCCACCCCCTCACTCTATTCCTTGGCTTGTCAAGCAGTTACAGTTTGAATGAGGAGGCCGAAAATCTCATTTATCACTTTGGAAAAGTCTTGCAGAAGCATATTGCAAAATCCTCCCTAACAGGAGGGAGAAGCACCTAAAAATGAATTTCTGAAAGAGGGAGTAGCCCTCCAATAGAGCAAGACCATAAACTGCTTTTACAATGCTTTCTGGAAATCTCATGCTAGCACCTTCCTCTAACACATTGTTTGTAAAGCTCTCAATACAGACACCTTGCTCATATGCCTGAATTCTGTAGTTATTTTTTAATGGTTTGTTGATGCCTTTAGTTTTGACATCGAAGTCATGTCCTGCTACTATTGCTCACTTCAAAGGAATCCCCTTCCAACAAAGAAAAATAGTTCAATAAAACCAACCAATATTGCAACCCCCATCTAATAGCCTATGAAACACTGAATTATCTTTTTTTTTCTAATGAAAGCCACGTTCAAACTGAGGCAACAAATCCCATTGAAATGGCTACAAATATTAAAAGGCTGGGCCCAGGCAATAACTATCAATTTAGATAATTTAGATAGCTTTTCTGAGGCCTGTGCTTGTCCTCAGACTTATGATTTTAATCCCTACATTGGACCCTTCTTCTACAAGCCTAACAGATGGTTGGATTCCTAACAGCCTCAGGTGACATTTAAATGGTTAAGACAGAAACCTGCTCACAGGACAAACACCTCTTTCTCCCCCCCTCCCAGGTTATTCTATTGTGCAACAGTGGGAGGGGAAGTGTGAGAAGATGGAAGGGGGTAACAGACTCTAAAGAAAACCAGACATAAATACCAAAATTTTCCAGATCCCAGAAACAACAGACTGTGGGTGCCCTGATCCTGTGAATCTCACATGCCTTGAGTGACAATAGGCAAAAGAGAAGAAAAAAAGACCTGAGCCTCCAAAATGTTGGCTCAAGTGAGTTTTTTATCTACTTTGCTCCCTGTTGGTTTCTTAGAGATGGTTCAAATTGCAATTATAGTATAACCAATGTTATATAAGAATCCCTACCTTTGGCAGACAAACCAGGTTCAAGCTCAGTGGAAATATCTCTAGTAATAATCAATATGACTCATGTTGGCCCAATTTAGAAGTCTCAGATTGGTAAAATGCCCTAGACAGATGAAGGCTGTTGGAAGCTGGGCCATTATTTGGAGGCACTCCTCCCAGATAGACAAAGTTACTTGTTTTAGTAACAACATCGAAAGAGTATAACTAAGAGGCTAAGTGCATTTTCCTACCAAAGTAGACTAGATGGGTACGTGAATTCAACATGCCCTCAAGAGAGGGATCTGGCATTGGTTCACTAGAAGGCTGGCATTGGGAAGGGAGATGGAGCCAGAGACGGGGCCAATTTTAACCCTCTAATAAACTAATAAACTTCCCCTTGTCCCATTAACATTTTCTTATAGGATCTTCCCTTCCTGCACCCATAATATCCCATGAAGCAGTGACAATCAGGATTGGAGATATACCCTACTAAGCTGGACTGTGATCTTATATGACAATCAATTAAAAAAAATTTATGATGTGCTTGCTTTGTGCTAGGACTTTGCTATATGCTTCAAATACAAATACAAAGAATGAAGCAATTCCTATTGTTGAGGAGCTTAAATTTTAACAGAGGAGACAAGAAATGCATACATATATATGTATGTGCAGAAGAAATATAAATCAATAAAAACAATGTAATTAGGGAGAAAGAGTACTACCATTTGTGTGGATCAGAAAAAGCTTCCTGTAGAAGATAATGCTTGGGGGCAGCTAGGTGGCGCAGTGGATAGAGCACCAGCCCTGGAGTCAGGAGTACCTGAGTTCGGATCCCGCCTCAGATACTTAACACACACTTGCTAGCTGTGTGACCCTGGGCAAGTCACTTGACCCCAATTGCCTCACTAAAAAAAAAAAAGAAGAAGATAATGCTTGAGCTGCATCTTGAAGGAAGACAGAGATTCCATGAGACAAAAGTGAGAAGAGAGTACATTTCAGGCATGGAGGACAGCCAGTGCAAAGGCATGGAATGGGGAGATGAAGTGTCATGTGTGAGGAACAGATAGATTAGTTTGGATGTATTATAGAGTTCAGGAAGAGGAATGATGTACGATTAGGCTGAGAAAATAGTCTAGGGCCAGTTCGTAACCATCTTTTAAAATTAACAAAGTTTTTAGTTTATTGTTTCCCTTCCAAGGTGAATACAAACCACAGGATGGTACTATGATCCTAAAGGACTATATTTTCTAAAGGAGAGATGGTTCTCAGTGGAAAGGTGGAATTATGTCAATTCTTTATGGGCTACTCTGAGTCCTCTGTTTTCTTCATGGGGTGAAATAAAGGCTGTACTGTACCTAATATACATTGTTATCTTAAGTGTTCGTATGGGACATGGGTATCCTTTGTCAAGATGTGTTAGATACAAAATATATCCAATGTATACTGATATTTCAGAGAGGCAACGCTGGGTGGGGCGAAATAAAAGGTAGGGTTTTTGGAGCCACCCCAATATTATACCTAGTCTATGTCAGACCAAAGCTTGGGGTTTGGGGCTATAATTACATATGAAAGAATTAAGGATGTTTCCCCAATAAATAACTTATTGTTAACCACCTGGCATCTAAATTCAAGAATTGTGGGAAACATTGTGGCAAGGAGAGCCATAATGTAGTAGCAAAAAGAAATGTATTAAAGCAATAAAAAAGATAAGTGAAAGTGAGGGGGCTTGTACTTCTAACAGTAATGGAGGGCCTAAATAGCTTCCCTGTAGAACAGCTGATTGTATGAGAATCTCCTGGATCCATGGGTGTGACCTGAACAGAAGCTTCAATGAGTCAGTCCAGTGCAAAACTTTTTTATATAAAACTACTTGTCTGAGACCCAACTCAACAATTGGCTCTTTCACAACAGGTGTTACTCATGGTTTAATAATGAGATATAGAACACAGAAACACCTAGGTGGCTCAGTGGAGAGAACACTGGGCCTGGAGTTTAAATCCTGCCACACATACTTACTAGCTGTGTGACCTTGAGCAAGTCATAACCTCTGTTTTCCTTAATCCACTGGAGAAGGAAATGGCAAACCATTCCAGCATCTTTGCCAAGAAGAGGACCAATGACATCACGATGCTGGAGTAATGGGTGATGTCTTAACCTGTGTTGCAGAGTTGCACAGTCATCAACTTCACTCTCTCTTCCAGAGTCATTGAAGTCTAATGACAAGACAAAAAGTCAAGATAACTGGCAATAGCCCAGGATGCAACAAATGACCTTGGCATCTTTGTTGTCTGACCAAGCTCTAAGAACTCCACAGTGCCTACTTCAGCTGATTTCATGGCCTTTGGAAAAAAATGTTCTCATCTTCACATGCTTGGCATAGATATCCCTCTAACTTACTGCCAAGTTTGAGGCCTTTTGATTACTCTCAACCTCGTTTAGTCTGTCTGATGAAACAGTTTTACCATGGTACGGCCACTGTGTATGCAACAGCTTTATAGAGCCACAGGTGAGACCTGAATCAGCGGACACCAAAAGTAGATAAGCAGCTATAAAAAGGTTCAGGAAGTCCTTACACCAGAGGTGGTAGTCATCTCTATATATCCCTTATACTCTATACATTAATATACTATGGGCCATTCATGTACCATGTCATGAAGAATCAGGGACAACTAAATGACTGAACAAATTTTAGAACACATAGACAGATGAGGGGATTCTGGGAGTTGGATTAAAATAGAATTCACTCCAGCCTGAAGCCAAGAGATACCTTTTGTTCAACCTATCTTTAAGTAAATAAACTCTTCAGCAAAATTTCCTGCCTACTATAATTTAGCAAAGGATATGAACAAGCAGTGCTCCAAAGAATCATAAACTGAATGAATGGAAAAATGAAAATGAGGCATTTATTAAGCTTTTACTGTGGATCAAGCAATGTGCTTAGTGCCGTGGACACAAATAAAAAGTAGACAATCCCTACCCTCAAGGAACTTACATCATGGTTGGGGAGACAACTGGTGGCCAGGGACGGGAAGAACGTTGGTCTCTAAAGTTATAGGGATAATCAATAGAGCCATAGAGGAGAAGACTGGTATACCCCATACAGAAACAATGGCAGAGTTGATTTGGTCATGGATTAGAGTTTCAGAAGTGAAAAATGGCAAGGAGGCAAAGGTTGAGGTAGATAAAAGAAGGAAACTCATGACAGGGTGGCATCTATGAAAAAGCTGACCAAAAAGGAGAGGTTATTAAATAACTACATGACTGTTCCACATTACTAATAAGAGACATTGAATTTAAAACAACTCTGAATTTTCATCACACACCAAGAAAATTTGCAAAGATGACAAGACAGTAATAACCAATGTTACTTTTTTTGTGTAGATTTATCTTATCCCCCTTCTCCTACCCTGCCTTCACCCCCACCCCCACCCCTACCTCAGGCTACAGCCAGAATTCAGGAAGCCCAGCACACTACTACATAGTCAGTGGTACTCTGAATAAGAAATATAATTTCTAACCATTCTGGAAACAATTTATATTTATGTGAGAAAAAAGACTATTCTGTTTATCCCTCTCAATCCAGGCATCCATTTACTGAACTTAAACTCCCAAAATGTCAAAGACAGAAAGAAAAGTCTGGTTTATACCAAAATGTTCATAGCAGCACTTTTTTGTAATAACTAAGAACTGGGGAAAAGTGGGTACCCGTTGACTGAGGAATAGCTAAACAAATTGTGGAATGTGAATGTAATGAATTGTTATTGCACCATGAAAAAAAATGTATATGAGGAATTCAGAGGAACATGGGTAGACCTGAATGAAAAGAAGCAGAGTAATGTAAACACAGGAAAACAGTATACATAATGACTACAACAATGTAAATGGAAAGAACAACAAAAATGAAGCTAAATGCTGTATAATTATAATAATCAATCTTGACCCTGGAAAAGAGATCCTTTCATTGGAGAGATGAGGGACTATGGGTGTGGAATGTTTCATCTGCCTTCAAACATATTATGCACACAGGATGATTTCATTTAACTGTTTTAACTTTTTTTCTTTTGTTTAACAAGGGAAGGTTTCATGAAGAGAAATGAGGGGGAAAGTATTCTAGAAATGGCTGTAATTTCTTTGATTACTCTGTATTTGTTTTATATTAATTTTTATTACCAAACTGCCACTGTCTTCTAAACATACATACATACATCCACACATACACCTTCTGGGAAGAATGTTTGGTGTCAGAGTACACAAATAAAAGCTATGATAAAGAGGCAAAATTACTGGGCTAAGACTCTGAAGACTTCTGTTCTTATCCTTGTTTTATAAAGACCTTGCTGTGTGACGCCAAGAGAGTCATTTAACTGCTCTGTGACTTCATTTCTTCCTCTGTATATTGAAGAGGTTGAATTAGATGACTTCTAAGGATCCATGTAGACTTGTAGGTGGCATAGCAAGGGACATGGAAATCAATGTGCTGTACCAGAATGTCAGGCCATTCCACCACATGAAACTCTATGCTTGATTCATACTGGGAAGGAGAATATGGGTAGGGCTGAAATTGATAACAAAAAGAACTGAAAGTTGTAGTTGGTGAAATTTGCCACTGTCACTAAAACTCAGACTTTGGTATCTCTACTACCAGATGAGCAGAAAGATGTGGGGCAAAGACTGTCAGCATGAATGTTCACGATACCTGCAAGTCCTACCCTCCTCTTGATGGGTGTCTTCTATATTTGCAATTCCATGTGTCATGTATGATACCTTAGCTGAAGATTTCCACTTTGCTCTGGGCTATAGAAGCAATATATTGAGACCTTTCTTTTGGTGCCATTTAGTGGGCCAGAAATATTAATTCTACTGGAACTCTGCTTCCTTATTATCCAAAGTTCAGTATAGAATAATGTCTGTGAGTTAACACTGTTGAAAAAACAACAGGAAGAGTCTGTGCCTTTTGTGGTTTTGTGGCATCTGGTGTGATGATGGAAGTTATTCCATTTTTATTTTCATTAAGAAACTGGTTCCTGGTTTTGATGGGTACCCCTGCATTTGCTTTTGGAAGGTGCTAAAATATTTAGTTTTTAACTAGCATAAGAATATTTGAAGATATTAACTTCCTGAAATTACTAAGTTATTCACTACTCAGGTGTGAGAGCTTTAAAATACTGTTCATTGGCTGAGTTCAACTCCACTTTACCCCCTACCCCAAGTTTCTGTTTTGACTTTCCATTCCATTTTCCTGAGCCTCTTAAAAATAACTCTTCACCTGTTCATTCTCCTTGTTCCCCTTCTCATTTTCCTGGTCATTCTCTTCTTTATTTACATTCCTTTCAGAATTTTCTATTTGCTTATATGACTTGGGAAAACAACCATTTTGTAAATATCAAATTTGTAGTATGTGATTTCCAGCCCAGAAATTGTGATGTCTGGAATTTAGTCCATTTTCAGTGGTCCACACAAGATCTGGGTGGAATTCCATTTTAAAAACCAAATGTCTTGGGGTAGCTAGGTGGTGCAGTGGGTAGAGCACCGGCCCTGGATTCAGGAGGACCTGAGTTCAAATCCGGCCTCAGACACTTAATACTTACTAGCTGTGTGACTCTGGGCAAGTCACTTAACCCCAATTGCCTCACACAAAAAACAAAAAAAAACCCAAATGTCTTTAATTTTATTTTGGAATTCAAATAAATTATGTTCTCTTTGGGAAATATATTTTGTAATAATTCTGTCCATGCTGCTACCCTAGCTCTGGGAATCATTTGTTAACTGACCTTACAAAGTCCAGAATTTTTAAAGTACATCTATAAATGCTACAAAAATCAGACCTCAATGATGAAAATAATTTTATTTTTGTAAATAGGATATATCCTTTAGGGTTTTTTTAATGCAAAGTGCAGTTGAGATTTTTACTGTTTAAATATGAAAGAAGAAAAAGAGTTCAACAGTCTATTGCTGGCTCTAAGAAATATCCAAAGATGATATTCTTCTCTGTAAGTATTTCTCAAGAAAATACTGTAATAAATTACTTAATAGCTGTTTTTCTTAAGTAGAGTTGAGAGACTTCCTCATATGTGGGCACCCTCAAAGCTACATACAGTTCTGAGGCACACATGGGTATGCATCTACTCCAAACTCTGGGTGATGAGTTCCCACTAATATGTTTCTTTTTGTGTGTGTTTTTTTTTCATTTACATGAATTCTAGCTTTAAAGCAATGGTTCTTAACCTTAGATTTCATGGGATCCACAAACTTGGATAGGGGAAAAAGTGACATCTTTATTTTCAATATAATTATAATTCAATATAATATTTCTATTCTATTTCATGCATTTAAAAACATTATCATGACATGGAGTCCATGGGTTTTACCAGACAACAGCCAATGGGATCCATCACACAGACAAAAGAAGGTTATCAACTCCTATTCTAAAGCAGTAAGGAACCTCAGAGGTTATCTAGCACAAACTTCCTATTTTTTGGAAGGAAGGAAGGAAGGAAATAAACATTTATAAAATGCCTATAATATCCTGGCACTGTGCTGAATGTTTTACAAATGTTATCTCATTTGTTCTTCACAACAACCCTAGGAGGCATGTGCTATTATGACCCCAGGTCACAGTGGAGGAACCTGAGGCAGAGGTTAAATGATGCCCAGGGCCACATAGCTAGTAAGTGTCTGGGACTAGATATGAATTCAGGGCTTCCTAACTCCAAGGCCAGTGGATACACTGTGCTACCTTGCTGCCTCTTTTTTTTTTTTAGAGGTACCTGAAGCCCAGCGAGATTGTGCATTGTTCAAGGGGATGCGGGTAGGTGAGGATCAAGTATTTGAGCCTGAGTCCTCTGAATTCTGCTCCAGTGGTCCCTCCACTATCATATATTTAACTGCAGGGATTTAATTAAATGGCATAGCAAAATAAGTGACAAGACTGCCCCTATTACTCTCCCAAAAGTTACCATGCCTTTGATGGGAAAGAGAACACATGTAATCAGAGTAACTCATGCTTTTAAGGTGATGTCCCAACTAGATCTTTCTTTTACCTTTTATCTGCTTATCTCTAAAGCTCTATGGTGGGCCTCTCCACTGAGCTGTTCTCTGCTGCCATCTGCTGGTCTTCAGCTAATATTAGCTCTTTCCCCTCAATCAGAAGGGGTCTCTCAGCTATTTTTGCGCATGGTCCCAAGGACAATTTTAGACCCTTTTAAAAAAATGTAGTCTCTTGATAGTATACAACCAGCAATTAGAAATGTTTTAGGCATTTAAGTCTGTCTTTTGCTCAGCTTCTCTGCTGCTACCCAGACTCCCTATAATCTCTTATTTGAGTAATGGTCGGAAAATTATTTTTGATTTTTTTTCCATATTCCCCTAGACCCTAGGCAGCTAGGTGGAAAAGCAGATAGAGTGCCAGGCCTGGAGTCAGTAGGACTCATCCTCCTGAGTTCAAATCCTGCCTCAGATACTTACTAGTTGTGTGACCCCAGGGAAGTCATTTAACCCTCAGTTTCCTCATCTGTAAAATGAGTTGTTGTCCACAACTTACCTCTTTTGGAAGACAGTGTGTCACAGAAGCAAAAGAGAAGCAAAATTTTTCTGTCATCGGATATGACAGATTGATTGACAAGTTCCAATCTCTGACAAGTCCAGTGTCTTTGACAAGGAAACCCCAAATGGGGTCACAAAGAGTCAGACATGACTGAATAACCACAAACAACAAAATATTCTAGTTGTCAACAAAGTTAGGAGTTCCAGTTAGAAAAAAATTACAAACGACCTCAGTAGAGCAATGATGAGGTGATCCTATCAATCTCTAGCATGCCTCTGGTCTATATAAATCACTTAATGAAATGTTGAAAAGGACTGGATGCAATTGGTGATGCCAATCATTTTTGCCTTACTTCTGCCTAGCAACCAAATCATTTTCCTTCCTACATTTAGTTTATTTTTTTCATGTTGAGACCAAAATAGGACCTGGTGTTTTTAAGAAGTAGGAAGCTGGCTTGAAAAGTGCAGTGAGGACCAACAGCAGGAGGAAAGGGCAGCCCTAGAGCACATATTTATCCATTTTATGAAATAGGAAGATCAAAGCCATGAGGCACACAAAGCAGGCTTGCAGAGCTCTCCCTAGAAGGAGAAAGTAAAAGTAATCTTTCTAAATCAGGGCAGAGTGACAGATCTGAGAGAGCATTCAAAGAGCTGGAGGGCAGTGCTAAAGGAGTAATTAGGACCTTAACCCAAAAAAGCTAGGAGTTAGATTTGTGAAAAGAACCTGTGATAAAAGAGCAAGTTAGTATTAGTAACAGTAAGATAAGAAAGTAATATCAGTGCTTGACTTTTACTTTCCTTTAACCCTTGTTCTACCTGAAGCATTAAATTTACAAGGTTGAGGATAATTAATTCATATATTGCTAAATTATTTTTTTAATTCTAAAGAAATATAATTATGTAGAGAAACACTATGGAGAGGATACAAAGCTGGTCGTGGAAAAACCTGGGTTCAATTACTACCTCAGACACATGCTGGCTGTGTAATCCTGGACAAGTCACTTGATCTTTCATTGGTCTGGGCAGCTAAGACTGAATTGCAGAACAGTTGCTGGTCTGTCCTAGTAGAGAGAACTTCCTCACTGGAAACTTCCAACACTGTAAAATAATAGTGATGATAATGTCTAGCATTTATAAAGCACTTCAAGGTTTGCAAAGCATTTTATATGTATTAATTCATTTTGTCCTCACAGCAATACTGTGAGACTGGTACTATTACAATCCCCATTTTACAGACAGAGAAACTGAGACACAGAGAGATTAAGTGACTTGCCTGGAATCACATAGCTAGTAAGTATCTGAAGTAGGATTTGAATTCAGGTCTTCCTGACTCCAAGTCCCATCTCAATTTACTGGGTGACTTAGCAGCCTGACCAAAAGATGAAAAGAATCTCAAAAACTAAAATAGATCTATGATCTCATTGATTTGAGAGTGCCCTGAAACAATGCCCATTACAATCCATCTGTGTTTTCCCATCCTGTGCAACTCTTGTACATGTTGTCCCAAAAATCAGGCAGAACGGGTCCACCAAACAATCTGAATGCCTTCCTTGATTTCTCTTGATATCATGAGAATAGGATTGGAACAATCCAGCCATTCATCTGCCATCCCTCATTCTTGCCACCTAATCAGCCCATCTTCTCTTCCTGGGAGTAGACTATAAGCTCCTCAATAACAGAAACTATCTTTTGCCCTCCTTTGAATCCCTACCACTTAGCACAATGCCTGGGTCTTAGTCAGCACTTAATAAATACTTATTGACTGACTGTCACACAATTTTTAGTGACATCCTTTCCTCCTTAAGAGTTCTTCATTGGAGGAGCAGCTAGATGGTGCAGTGGATAAAGCGCCAGCCCTGGATTCAGGAGAACCTGAGTTCCAATCCGGCCTCAAACACTTGATACTTACTTGCTGTGTGACACTGGGCAAGTCACTTAACCTCAATTGACTTAACCATCCAGGGTCATCTCCAGTCATCATCATATACATCTTGCCACTGGACCCAGACAGCTCTGGAGTGAGGTTGGTGACCTTGCACAGCTCTCCCTCACTTAAATCCAATTCAGTGCAAGTCATGATATCACTCAGATGTCATGTTCCTCTTTAAGGATGAAAGACAGGGGGCAGCTAGGTGGTGCAATGGATAAAGCACTGGCCCTGGATTCAGGAGGACCTCAGTTCAAATCTGGCCTCAGACACTTGACTCTTACTAGCTGTGTGACCTTGGGCAAGTCACTTAACCCTCATTGTCCTGAAAAAAAAAGAAAAAGAAAGAATGAAGGACAAACAACAAAACAAAATAAGAAAGCTTTGCATTGTCCAGAAAGCAATCCAAACTAGTTTTTTGCCTCCTTTTCAACTCTAAGCCTAGCTGATTGTCAGTCTGCACTATCTGTTCTACACAGATATAGTTGGACAATCTCTACACAGTGGCCATCCAAATTCATGTGGAAAGCTGGAATTTAGGGAAATCTGAGAAGTAAACATTCTTTATCCAATTGGTCTTTTCTGTGTGGATCAAGTAGCCAAACTCTTTTGAGTGATTATAGATCTCTTCCAGGAGACTTTTATGTCTTGGGACTAAATGCTTTCAACATAAAATTATTTTTAAGGGGCAGCTAGGTGACACAGTGGATAGAGCACCGGCCCTGGAGTCAGGAGTACCTGAGTTCAAATCCGGCCTCAGACACTTGATACTTACTTGCTGTGTGACCCTGGGCAAGTCATTTAACCCCAATTGCCTCACTTAAAAAAAATAATAATCTTTAAAATAGGAGCATCTGGAAGACTTCAGTGGCAGCTAAGGTGGCACACTGGATAAAGCACTGGGCTTGGAGTGAGGAAGACACATCTCCATAAATTCAAATCCAGTCTCAGACTGTTACTAGCTATGTGACCCTGGGTAAGTCACTTAACCCTGTTTGCCTCTTTCTTAGCTACAGAAGAAAATGGCAAACCACCTCAGTATCTTTGCCAAAACAAACAACCCAAATGGGGTCAGGAAGAGTTGGGCATGACTGAAATGACTAAACAATAACAGAAGACCTCACTAGTCACCAGAAATCCCTTCTCGATCTGGACTTTGCCCTAAAGATCCTCCATTTCACTCCATAGACAGTGCTTTTGAGGCACATGTATCTAGTTTTATGCCTTACCTGATTGCTATCAAAGGGTTATTGAACACTCATATCCTGGCTAATTCCAATTATTTATACATAAAGAATTCTGCACTAAACTCACTTGTGGCCTTAAGTGAGTCACTTAATTCCTCTGAGTCTCAGTTTTCTCATTTGTGAATTGAAGGTGTTAGGTTCAATGGATTCTAAGGTCCCTTCTATCTCCAAATCTATGATCTATTATTGTTGTTCAGTCATTTCAATCTCATATGATTCTTATTGACCCCATTTGGTATTTGTTTTAGCAAAGATACTAGAGTGGTTTGCCATTTCCTTTTCCAGCTCATTTTACAGATAAGGAAACTGAGGCAAACAGGGTTAAGTGACTTGCCCAAGGTCACACCACTAGTATATGCCTGAGGGTGGATTTTAACTCAGGTCTCCCTAACTCCAGACCCAGCACTATCTGCTTTGTCACCCAAAAGATCTTATTGGGGGGAGGGCAGCTAGGTGGCACACTGGATAAAGTACCAGGCCTAGATTCAGGAGGACCTGAGTTCAAATTTGACCTCAGACACCTGACAGTTACTAGCTGTGGAACCCTGAGCAAGTCACTTAGCCCTCATTGCCCCTCCCCCAAAAAAGATCTTATGATCTTACATTAAATAGATTCTGTCTTTCACTATTCAACTGTTGGTAACCTCCTAAAGTTCTGGATTTATTCCAAGACAGAATTAATTCACCTCCCAAAACCTGGTTCTATACCTCTTAAGATCTTGCTTCCTATTGGCTACAAAATGTAGGAGCCTCTGAGTTGGATGTCCCTTGGGGAGTATCCACTCCCTAGCTCTTCTTCATTGTTGTCCACAACTTACCTCTTTTGGAAGACAGTGTGTCACAGCAGCAAAAGAGAAGCACAATTTTTTCTGTCATCAGATATGACAGATTGATTGACAGGTTCCAAATCGAGTAACTGCTGGTGGCAATTACATTGACATAGGAAAAGGAACCAAAAATGGATTTTACTTTAACTCTATCAGTTTGGCAAATTTCTTGAAGTTCTTCTTTGAATAAGTTACTTTGCTAAAAATGAAAGAAGACAGTTCTTTCTCCTTTCAGAAAATTACAATCCTGTTCCTGGAGTCAGAGCTACAGATAGCAAACCACAAAGAAATTTGAAAAGGTAATATGGGAAAAGTAAATTCTTTTCCACATGGCTTGCAGAATGCATTTTTAATTTATACAATAATATACCAGTAGTTGAGATGCACAAGGAGATTATCAAATTTTAAACCTATTTCCAGGAATATAAAATAAAAGGGCATTTTTAAATGGACACACAAGCACATACACACACAATCTCTTCTTTCTATTGCAATTTTACCCCCAGCTTTAATGATCATACACTAAATGTAAGTGGACCTTATAAGAGATACAACACTCTTCTCTCTACC